>NC_064454.1:2792154-3096680 GCF_023343835.1 Lagopus muta | reverse complement strand
GAAATGTTGAACATAAAACAAACGTTAATGGGGAGATTTTATAGATCAATCTACATTGTGTTTAATGACAACAACCACAAGCATTAAGCACTTTAGTGTAAATTAGATTAACAGGGAACAATTTCATTTAAGAAACAAACACACAGAAGAATCCTGCGTTAAAAATCAAGACAGCAGTCAATATCTTGCAATACAGGAGAACCACTAAGATCGATTATTTCCTGCAAGCTTTTCCACCCAGCATTTCCCAAGCAAGGATGTAATGTGCGAAAGAAAAGAAGAAAGAAAAAAGCCAACTTCCAAACAGCCTCCTTCTACCCTTTGGGGGGCACAAAGGCATGGCAGGGCAAAACCCGCAGTGCTCACTGAACAGGACAGGAGCACAACCTCGTTTCACTGATCCTGGGAGCAAACCTCAGCAACAGGAACACACGGCGGCTCCGCAGCGCTGCCTTCTTCCCAGGACCGCCTCCCCTCCCCGAGCGCACCGTGACCTCTTCCCAAACTCTCACCCACGCCGTTCAGACGCCGCATCCTATCGCGGTGCTGCAGCCAGTCTGCAAGGAGCCGCTTCGCTCTGACCCTTTCCTTCCTCTGCCTCGATCTCAGCCCGTTTTTGTACCCAAACGCCCCATTATCTGCAGGTCTCGGTGCGCACCGCGCAGCATCCCGCACGGGACGGCGATTTCCCCAGCCGGTTCGTGTTTTGTATGGATTTGCGGCTGAGGTTATTAGCAAGGAGCGGCTTTGGTTTTAAACGCGATTTGATTTCAAGGCGCGGTTATAACGTTAGTTATAGCGGGGAAGAAAGAGGAGGGTTCGAGACGAGGACGTTTTCATTTCATCAGCCTGAGCACGTTGAGAAACGCGCGCCCCGGCCCTGCAAAGGAGATAAGCACCGACTTTGGGGCGCTGGGTGCACTGCACGGCAGCCCATCGCACACCCGGACCGCGCTGGGGCTGACAGCGGTTCTCCCAGCACCCACTGCAGTGCCTTGCGACGGGGCGGTGCGAATACCCAAAGGACAAAGCTGCCTTCGCTTGTGCGTGCCCCGAAACTCCCTCTGCCTTTTTAATTTGCGTTCTTGCCGCATCCGAATATTTTTATATGCCTTTCCCATGGCTGTCAGTGTCTTCATTGAGCAGCAACAGCAGCGAACGAACAGTTCTTTGCACCACGAACCGCACGCAAATGTACAGAAACAGGTTTTTTCTCTCTCTTTTTTTTCCATTCAGATGCAATTTTGGAGGATTCCTTTCACCCCTCTCGTCCTAAATCCTTTCCCACTAGACTGAAGGTGTTTCCATCACTCACCTCCAAGCATTTGATGGATAAACACATCCGAATCCGAAGCTTTAAGGGCTGCGGGGGGAAAGCGCTCAGGTGGAGCTGCTGCATTCTTTGAAGTGTGATGGAGATGCGTGGCACCGCAGTGCATTTACAGATAGATAAAAACAGCCATCTGAATTATTTCTAAATACAAGGCAAAAGACACCTAGCTATTATCCATCCCGAAAGCTGAGTGTTATTTTCCCCCCTCCTTTATTATTTTACATGGAAAAACCACCAAGGGAAATCCACGGGAAGGAAGGAAGCACGCAGGTGTGTCAGCCTCTATTTCATGTATTAACCAGGGTCAGAGTTTCCCTGCACAAACCCGCACGGCCTGTGATCCAAAATACCGCAAGAAGTGCCGGCGGCACCAAAAAAAAATCCCGCATCTCTTTCTCGTTAAGAGATTAAAGAGAAAAAAATAAGGAGTAGTGAAGAGAGAACCTCTGCCCCAGGGCTGTGCTGAGGGCAGCCCGGCACACGCGGAGCCCCCACTGTGCCCCGGCCCAACTCATCCGAGGGAAAATAAAAGAATAAATCTTTGGTTACCTGGGAATTAAACCCGTTTCCCCGGCAGAAAGGGAAAGGAGAAACGAGCGCGGATGGCGGCTGCAGCGCGGAGCTCAGAGGCTGTTGCAAGAGGAGAGGAAACGAGAAAGTCGTGCAGGGGAAGCCTGCAGGTTTCCCTCACCTGGAGCTGCGGAGGAATCGAGGCTGCAAACAGCCGGGGCGATTCTCTCCGTGCAGCCCTGCAGGGCTGGAGTTATTCCTGCTGCTCCCCTTTCCCAGATGGGAATCAGCTGAGCGATGCCCCCCGCCCCATCGGCCGCTCTCAGCACACCCGTTCAGTAACCACACCACGCAGCCACGGAACACCTTTATTGAAAACCGAGGGGACTTCGGGGAATAGAGAAAAGTCCGATGTTTCAAAGGGAAGGGAGAACTTACAGGAAAATGCTCGTTGGTTGGTTTGGTTCTATTTGTTTTTGTTTGGCTCTCCCTCGCTGGATTTCCAAGCAAAGTTCAGGCTTGGGGTGATGCTGGGATGAAGCCAAAGGGGCGAAAGGAACCCGGGGGATTTTGTTTCCCTCCGTACCGACACCAAACCTTGGCACCCCGGCAGAACGCGGGCTTGGGGGAGAGCTGTAGGGATGCGCAACGCTGCCCTAAGAGCTCCTAAAGGCGGTGCGGGGCGGCGAGGATATCCCCGTCCTCCAGGATGTCCACCTCGTCCTCGGGGTCCTGCAGCAGGAAGGAGCCGGGGGGGACTTTTCGGGGCTCAGCTGCGGCCGGCTCGGGAAGCTCGGGCTCGGGGGAGCTTTGCTCGCGGTTCTCCTCGTGTTTTGGGTCGTCCTGGCTTTTCCGCAGCTGTTTTTTGTGTTTCATCCGCCGGTTCTGGAACCAGGTTTTCACCTGGAGGAGAAAGAAAAAAAAAAAAAAAAAAGAAAAGAAAAGAAAAAAATCAAGAAAAACGTAAAAAGAAGAAAAGAAAAATCGGGAAAGAAAAAGGTATAGCAAAGAGGAGGAGGCTGCACGGAGCCCGGCGGCCCCGTACCTGCGTCTCGGAGAGGCTGAGCGCCGTGGCCAACTCCACCCGTTCTGGCGTGGAGAGATAACGCTGGATCTCGAAGCGTTTCTCCAAACCGGAGAGCTGCGAGTCGGAGAAGACGGTGCGGGCTTTGCGACGGCGGCAGTGCTTGCCGGGCAGCTCGGCGTGAGCGTGGTGCGGGAACAGAGCCGGCACCGGCACTCCTGCGGGGACACACGGCGGGGAGCCGGGCTGCGGCCAACCGGAGCCGGGCAGCAGCGGCTCTGCGTGAGCTTTCCCCGTGCCGTTGCCCCCCTGGATATATATGGGTCGTTTTGTTTTTGTTTTGTTTTGTTTTTCGTTTTCGAAATCTTTATTTTTATTTTGTTTTCTTTTTATTTTGCTTTATTTCTATTTTATTCACTTTTTTTTTTTTTTTCATCTCTCTGAAAACACCCCATCCGAACCCTCCCCAGCAGGTGCGGTTCAGCCAACCTCAGAAACGGAGCGATCACCCTCAGAGCAATTAAAGCCAACGAAATGCACCCAAGAGACGGGAGAAAAGCCGAGGGAAGTGAAGGCAGTGGGAGAGCGGCCACACGAAGAGAAACTTCGGCCTCCCGAGGAGAAACTTTGGAGGAAGCGGCCCTGGGAAGGGTTCGTGGGGACGGACGGGCGCGGAGTCTCCCCCCGCCCCGGGACGGTCCGGCACGGCCCCAGCGCTGCTGATGGACGTGGAAAAGTGAAGCCCGGTCCCATTCCAGAACCGTAATATAAAAAGAGTTCAAAACGAAATAAACGGGCAGAAGGGGAGAGAGAAAGCCTGGGGTAGCTGGGCTCAAAATCTCGGCTGGTTGAGATCTCCGATCCCCTCTGACGAAGCCGAGGGCTCGGCAAGGCAGGGACCCGAAGCCCCAAAACGCAAACCCACACCCTGCGCGAGGCTGAGGAGCCTTTCTCCATCTCGAGCTGCATCCGCAAATCCCCGCACTTACCCGAGGTGGTGAGGAAGTAGGGGTGGTGGTGGTGATGGTGCTCCGGTTTGTGCAGGGCCGGGTGCGGGTGTGGAGCCAGCAGCGTCGGGGCGGGCATCAGGGGGTAGCCATAGTCCAAGAGCGGGACGCGGGAGGCCAAGGAGCCGGCGAAGTGCTCGGCTGGAACCTCCCGCAGGGGCTTGGGCTTGTGCAGCAGGATGTCCTCGATGAAGAAGGAGGTGGGTCGGGGCGCGGGGACCGGGTGAACCGGCGAGGTGAAGTTGAGGTTCATCTCGGAGAGCCCCGCGTCGGATTGCGGGGAACGGAGAGAGCGGGGCTGGGGGCCGGAGGAGAAAGGACGGCCGGCTGCGCGTCCCGGGAGAGGAGATGGAAAGGGAAATAAGAGGAACGATAAATAAGAGCGCTTATAAATAATAATAATAATAAAGCGATATTAACAATAAGAAGGGACATAAAAAAAAAACCGATTCTCCCAGACAGAAGGGAAAACGGGGAGAGCCGGGGGACGCGGAGCTGCGGGATGCGCGGGGCGATGCGCGGCTTTGAGGCGCGGGGCCGGCAGCGCTCCGAGAGCCAATGGCGAAACGGGCGGGCGGGGGCGGCGCGGAGGAAACGCGGAACGGCTCCGCTTCCGAGCAGTTTTCCCCCACCCTCATCAGCCCCTTCCCCAGCGCCGGGCCGGGGGCGGCTTCCGAAAGCTTTTGGTTTTGTTCTCCGTTTGTCTTGAAGCGCCAAAACTTAAGGGGAGAAAAAAAAAATAATAAGAAATGAGTTGCGCTTTCCCGACCTGTGCCCTGCTCCGCTCCTAACCGGTCCCCACGCACACAACGTGTGTTGTTCCACTTGTTACCCCAGCGGGTTTTGTTCCCATCCATTCCCCACTCCGTGTTCTGCCAACATCCAACCCCCCCCAACCCCCCCTCGGTCTTTCCTCTGTTTGTGTTCCCCCCCACCCCCCCTAATCTGTAACATTCATTTCCCCGGAGTCAATTTGCTAAAATGAGGGTGATACACCACATCATAGCCGAGATAATTTCGCTTCGCATCTCAGAAAATTGCTCTAATTATTGATGTTAAACTCGGGGAAATTAAAAGAAGGCACTTCTCCTTCATCTCCTGATTTTAAGCTCTAATTTGTTGAAATCGAGTTGTCATCACAATTCCAATCACTACCGTTAATAGTAAAAGTGTTCTAATAGAGCCAGAATTCGCACAACCCATGCTATTAGATAATTAAGAAAGATGTTAGAAAGGCAAGTGCTAATCCTTGGGCACACGGACAGCGTTTCCATCTGATCCAGCAGGTAGAACAAATTAATTACCAGAATCAATTAGTCCTAAAAGTACAGTTCTCCAGGAAGTGTAAGCCACGTCTTCCATATGGATGAGCTGGTAAACGGTAAATAGATGAGGGGGAAAAAAAAATCTAAAAAAGAAAAAAGAAAAAAACAGAAAAACCTTTAAAAGAATAGAAAAGGCGACCGTCGGGTGACAACGAGGCTGCAGTTCGGAGCGCCCGACTTTTCCAGCTCTGCCGTCTCCGCTCCGCGGCCGCTGGGTGGAAGTGCGAGGATGCGGGGCTGGGCGCAGGGACGGCAGTGCGGGGTGCGGGCGGCCCCCGGCCCCGACCCACTGCTTTTCTTTAAGAAAACGGCGCTTAGAATGCCGTGAAAGCAGTTAAAATTGAGCTGGATCTGATTTAAAGGTCCCTTCTAAACGGAATCGTTCTGTGATTCTGTATGGACACAGCATCGGTTGGATGCGTTTGGCCAAAGCTCACACGTGGGGCTGCCGGAGGGTCTGCGTGCTGCATGCTGCATCTATAGGTGGGGTTTCTGCTTTAAGATCAGTGCAGGCAGGCAGTGCGTGCACCAACCACACGCACACGTTGTGCTATGTGTGCACGGGAAGGCACAGTGCTCTCATCACACACTTGAGAGATATTTATGCACATTTATATGCATATACACACATATATATAGGTGCTTGCAACAGTGCCGGGAGGGGGCTGAGCTGAAAGCTGAACTCCTCCCACCACGGGGTGGGGAAATAAAATCAAAATTGTGCTGCAGCATCCCTTCCATTGCCCATCCTCACATCAGGCCCGGGTTTCAGCTGGAGAGTTGAAAATACAACTGGTTGACAAGTTTCTCTGAGGAGCAAATGAGTAAGGAAATACATTGCTAGCAGGATGGAAAGGGGCCACATGGCCAAGTTGGTGCAGGGAGCACAGCCAGGGGTGGGTAAGCTGCTTGCCAGCCCGTTTCATAAGCTGGGATTGCTTCTCTGCAATGGTTGGGGCTTTGCTCATCAGTGATGTTTGTGTGGATTTATTATTATTTCTAAAGAAGATCTGGAAGATTAAAGTGTGGTACTTGGGCCAGATCAGGTCTCAGATTTCACCTCCCTCTGGGCCTAACTCCAAAACCAAAAGCAGAGGCAGCAATGTCTGATTGTGGGAAACCTCCTCCAGAGAAAGTGACCCCACAGAACAGAACCTCTCTGCACTGCATTCTCAGCCATCTGGGATTTTCACATTAACTCTTCTGTGATTTTCTATGCCAGATGTACATGCCAGGCACCTCACACCCTCAGCAGCCACTGGTGGCAAGGTGGCCTCTTTGCTCCTGTTTTTTCCCCATTTGGATCCATTTTTACAGTTCCTCACAGCAGGGTTTTCCCAGACCAACACCCCCAGCCCTGGGAGCAGCCCCAGAATCCCACTTAGTCCTGCTTTGCTCACTGCCTGCTTCCCTTTCCATGGGGGTACAGACCAGGGCTGCTTCTCAGTGCTGCATCCTCACATCCCCCCAAGCACCGTGAGGTGTGTGCAGCATCCCAGCCTGCAACCTGAAATAATTCACATCTCCTCCAGAGGCACAGCTCTGCAAGAGCAAATAGTTGTGCTGCTGTGGAGCTGGTTTGTTATTTCTGCAATCAAATAAAACTATTTCTGCAGGGTTAAAGAGTTTCACGCCATTCCAGTACTGATACACATACTCCCCCCCTCCCACTGCCCAGCACATGTATACAAACACACATGATTTATTATGTTGCACTCAAGGGCTGTGCCTACACAAATGTCAATTGCCATTATTTGAACTCTTCAGATCATTTGAAGGTGTCGTGGGGAAATTTTGCATAGGAAACATACATTTATTTGACCTAAGGGGTCATTGGAAAGGCTGCCGTAGCAGCGCTGATGTTGGCTTTATTTTGGTAAGCTGCATTAGGGATAAATTTGGTGCAGCTTAAAAAAACACACACTTACCTTCCTGCAGCTCTTGAAGAGGCAGAGCAGCTTGGGAGCCCGGCCTTTTCATGACTTTCAAGACAAATCCACTCAAAAAGGAAAGGTTAAATTAAAAACAGGCTGCCTTGATATGCTCAAAACGGGAGCCTGGCTGCAGGGAAGAGGTCTGAAGAGCTCAGTTTGAGCAACTACAGACATAACATGCAGAGAGGGCTTTGAACACAAAGCGTGGCTTAATGGAAGGTGTTCCTCCCCATCCTGAGAGCCTCTGCACAGGCCTTGGGACAATGTGGCTGCAGCCACACAGAGCCCACCTTCATCCCAGCCTGTTCTCCTCTGCAGATCTCCAACATCATGGTGATTTCAGGGCTGCAGCTCTAGGAAAGCAGCACAGGGCTGCTGGTGCCAGGTGACAGTGATGAGAAGCAGCTGAGGCT
The DNA here is from genome assembly GCF_023343835.1 of Lagopus muta. Classification (NCBI taxonomy): domain Eukaryota; kingdom Metazoa; phylum Chordata; class Aves; order Galliformes; family Phasianidae; genus Lagopus; species Lagopus muta. The sequence goes on along the minus strand of NC_064454.1, from coordinate 3,089,134 downwards.
TCTGTCACCCCCAGTAACTCCCAGAATTGCAGGGACAAGAAGAGAAATGACACCACTCATGGGAAGAAATTGTTTTAGACATTAAATTACAGGTCGTGACTTCCATACGCAGCTCCCAAACCCAAACATTTATGCATGGGCTCAGGGATTCTGTTCCCAAATCCAGAATTTTGCCTTTACTCTGAAAATCTGCCTCATCTGATAGACCTGATTATTTTCTGAATGTAGACAGCGTCCATAAAGAGAAGGAAAACATTAATATTGACAGAAGAGATCCGAACACTTTGCCCAAAATTGTGACCCTTTCTAAGAGCTGGAACCTGTGCAATCTGTTTAATTATCTCAAACTCTTATGCAACTTCAGCTGCGTATCTGTACTGCCCCAAAACGCAGCAAGACCATTCTTTTCTTTCTTTTTGTTTCTTTCCCCCCCCCCTTTCTCTTTTCCTTTTATGGGCCAGAAATTGGGAGAGAGGCTTGGACGTTTCCCTGGGACCTGCTCTCAATTAGTGTTCTCTTCATTTGGTTACACAGCAATTCTCCCTCATCGTGTGGCCAACCCACGGGCATCACTTGCTCCCTCGAGACCGAGGTGATTATTTCATCCAGCACCATCTGCACTTTGGGATCTCAGCTAATCCTGTGCTCTCTAAACAATCCATTCTCGACGCTGTTGCTGCTGCTTCGCTGTTGCCTTCAGCACATTCATGCTCATTCGTTCTCTTTCATTCCAGCTGTGTGACAATCATGGGCACAACTCCACGTTTTGATTCACTTTTTTGCACAGAGCCCTCCTTGTTTCTCTCATTTCGTGGTGTATGAACTGTGCACTTTCTTGTTTTTACCCTCATCCTTCTTTTCCCTTTCTTCTCCATTCAACCTTTATTTTACTCCCTTTGTAACATGAAAGAAAAAGGTTCTCACTGTTCTTCGTGGTTTTTTTCCTGTGATTATTTGCCATACTGTTTCTGTAGCTCCAAGTTCCTCACAAAAACCTCAAATGCTTTTTCTACTTAAAGCAATTGTTTAAGGACGTCATCCTGAGCCTGACGTCAGACCTGTGTAAGTCAGGAGTAACTGCAAGGAACAGCACATAAAGCGAAATGATGCAAATACTTGAATGCTTTTCAATTCCACTCTTTAATTCCCAACAGCAAAGCGTCTCATTCTGAAGCCTTACAAATAAGAACCACGCAAATGGTGCACGGTGAGGTCAGAGGGAGCCTGGCACGCACCTCCTGAATCACACACACACCAGAGCCTCATCCAGGAGCTCCTGTAGCACTCATGGAACACATTCCATCCCAGCTGGTGGGATAAAAAGACCGGTTGTCTAACTCTTAAAACAATGTTTGATCCATCTTGATCTGCAGATGGCAAATACTTGCATGGAAACAGAGTGAACAAGCAGTTTTCTCTCTTCTCTACATCTCCAGCAAGCATCTCCACTGCTATGTCTTTATATCCTGCCTAGCTCCATGAAAATCTGCATCTGCACGCAGCACCAAGCTTTTGCAGACTTCATTTGCAAGATCCAGCTCTTCTAGGCAGCAGATCTTGCAGATCATTTCGATCAAGTCCCAGCATAATGGCTTTTTTTTCCTGCTGTTCTATTGGTTCCTCGGGATAAACAAGATGCAGACAAGCCCCACATCCTACACACACCTCTCACACTGCGTGTGTAACCCACAAACTGTGTAACGGCCACAAACTGATGCTGCCCCAGCAGATCATTTCACTAAAAGAAAAGAAATCGTTTCACTTTGCAAGATAATTAAACCTTTTTCTTTCATGTTTGCTCCAACCAGATTGCAAAACTAGTTGGACCTGGTTTACAAAAAAGATAACCTTTTTGATGTTCAAAGGAAGAGATTGGTTCCATTACTTGCATTAGTCAGAGCTGTCCGTGCTGTGGCCTTCGGAATAAAGGAGAAATGTACTTTAGAGAGATCTGAGTAACACACTTTACTCACCACATTTTTGTATTATATTGCTTCTTGACTGTTTCAGCTTACTCTGTATCTGTGCACTTTATTTTAAGCACTCCAGAAGTGGATGACAGGTCTGGGGGAGAAAAGATAGAATCCAGCCAGCGTCCTGCAAATGCATCTTCAAATAATGCTTTAAACCCGAAAATTACATTTGAAATGGCATTTTCTGTGTTTCCAAGGGTGAAGTATTCCAATGGTGATGGATGGAATAGAACATTGCCTGACGTTAGAAATGCTTTCCATGTTTGTCCATCTTATTTTCAGCTGGAAACACTAAAATGCTCCTGATCACCCGGAACAAGTAGTGATGCAAATGGATGCCTTGTAATACATTACTAAGTGAATAGTTGCATCATTTTCCCACACTTCAAAAATGTGTTCCATTTATTTTGTTTAGCAACATTGGATTCAGTTCAGCTCTTCCTCAGTCTGGTATTTTAATATGATTTCCCTCCAAAAGAAAAGAATTGCACATCCCCGTCTGTGTCTCCTCTCTCAGTTTAACACATTGATGTTTTAATAGCCAGGTTCAGTCAGATTAGTTGGACAATTAGCAGTTCTAACACAGACTTTTCCAAAATGTCTCAAAACCAGGTGGTGGAATGGAGGTGAGTGACATTGCTAGTGCTGCATGGGCTCCATTCCCTAACCCAGCACAGCCCTCAGTGCTGACCTCAGGGTCTCCTGAATGCATCCCCCTCCATCAGCCCTTAAAGCATACAGGTACTCCTATAGGAGGAACAGTTGCTTTCTGACAAATGCCACCAGGTCCCGAGATCAGTTTTGCTTCTTGCACATATGCTGAAGAATCCCAAAGGGGGGTTAAAGACATTCCTGATAACACACAGCTTGGATGCCACGAGTTTTTCAAGGTTTTCCTATTTTGCAAAAGAACAAATCCTTAAATAACAGAGGTAGGCACTTTTTTTTAGAAGAGAAATGCGATGGAAAACTGCACAAACAAAACTGTGCTACGACTGCTTACATCAGGATGCATTAATTTGATTTGTTGTCCATTTAACTTCCACCCATTTGGTGTTTTGAATAACGAGTTATGGGCTCTCCTATGTCTTAAACATACCAGCCACTCTCCAAAGCTAATGTTAGAAATTCTCAGCACAGATGCAAAGTATTCATTCTCCACCAAAATCTGCTTTTGTTTTCTGTTGACTTGAAGGGGATTCATCAGCCTGCAGCCGCCTTGGCCAACCAGTTACCATTTGTTATGATACATGGAAAATTAAACTTTAAAGTCCAACAGGTCAAGGGCCATAAGCTTGAATGGATGAAGACAGCAGCACGATTATGGGAAACAGCATCTCACACAAAACGTCCTCAGAGCTGAGGGGCATTTGGGCAGGTTGGAAGCACGCACGTCTTCCTAACAGGGTCCCAAATAAGAGCTGTGTGTGTGCACTGCTGTGTGTGCACCTCTGTGCATTTCTGTCCAACTGAGATCAGTGCTTGAGTTTCAAAATAAGTACAAAAAGGAGAATTTTCCAGTTTGTATCCTCTGGCAAATGCAATTTCCCTCCCAACACACATTAAATTCATTTAGCCTAGTGCATTTTTAATAGACATTATTCATCTATTACCTTAATGAGCTTGTGGTGAAAGCATATTGCCTCCCAATTTTAACAAAAGCAGTCTAATACTGCTACAGCTTTTTCCCCTTTTGCCTTCTAAGGCAGCAGCACGGAGAGGGGAAGAAAGAAAGCTATAGAAATGGATAAGGTTTTTATTCTGTGTCACAACACTACATTAAGAATAAAACCTTCCACTTAAACACTTAAATGAAAACATCGAGAAACTAATTTACCATTTGTAACCACATGATTTAAGTAGGAGCAGCTTTAATTTTCTTCCCATTTTCCTCATATTCAATGTGAGCCCACATTAGATTTCACTGGCTCAAATCACAACACTTAAAGCCACTTTCATTTTCTTTTTGATTAAATAATTGAAATTCCTGTCACTGCCTGCACTTTACTAGCACACAAATTTTATGTGTAAAGATAAATACTCTTTCTTTCTCCCTTCTCTGCTTGTAGGAGTTTTTTTTTGTGTTTTTTTTTTCTTCCCAGTTTAATCTTAAAAGCAGGCAAGGTTTACTTTATTGATGGTTCCATAAAATGGATCAGTACTCCATTCACCTATTTCATGGAATTATACCGCTCCCATTAAGTGATTGTTTGGAGAAATTATGGAAAGCCATCTTCTCTAATTTAGCTGCCGTCGTTGTGAGGTTGTTGCCATCCAAGCCGAAAAGGACATGAGGCCGAGTTACCCGTGTGCACATCGTTGATGGCAGAAGCCTTGATTTTTATTGGAGTATTTGTTTCAATTAGGGTAACAAGTTTTATTCATGCCCCCTAATCAGTCAGTAAGGCTTGGAGGGACGTGTGGTGCTGCTGCGCCTGGCTCTGCTGTTGGGCAGACACAGCAAGGCTGGCTTCTTCCCTCTGCTTTTCACCTCCAGCAGTGGTGAAGAGCATCTAGGCCAGCCCTCGATGGGCATTCTGGCCCAGATTTGGGCCATGATAAATCCTGCTGCAGCTTTGGGTGTCGTGGTGTCACCGCTTTGCAGTGTCAGCTCAGGGTTTGGCTCCGAACGCAGCTTAGTGCAGGAGATTCAGTGCACAGTAACAGGTCATTGCCTGGAGGTCAGCAAAGTGAACGTGGAGAGGTTGGAGCCCCTGTTAATTCTCAGTGCCTCCACGTGCAGCCCCACAGTGAGCCTGGGGAAGCAGTGGAGACAGAAAGCAGTTGGAGTTGTGCTTGGCCTCACCGTCAGCCTGCAGCCGTCTGGCATTGGCTCTGCTCACCCACAGCCATTGCAGGGCCATGAGGGATGCTGCTCTGGAGCGAGGACCTGCTGCTGTGATGGCAGACAGGAAACACAGGCACACATCAGTAAGGAACCAGCCTTCCAGGAGCAACCTGCTTCTATAACCGATGCACATCGTGTTTCCCAGCAAGAAACTGCCATTCCATTGCTATGAATTCTCTCCTTGTCTGACACTTCTTTTTTCCTGGGTGGTGCTTACAAAGTATAGAGACCTTTACAGCATCACACAGGAGAAACAGCAACCAGAAGGAGGCATGTGGAGCAGGAAGATTTCTCCCTTTTCTACAGCTGTAAAAATGAGGGCACAGTGCATTGCCTGTTGCTTTGCACCGATATGAAATAACACAGGGCATAGACAGGTATGGCCTGAAATGCAAACAGGCCCTGTGGATGTGTCTGCTGTTACCCAGCACAACACAGGCCTTCAGAGCCACAAACACCAAGAACAAGAGTGTTGTTCTGCTGATATTACACACGGAAAAGTCAAATGAAGTCAAGCCAGTTCGTAAAACTGTTCAGTGCTAGCAGCCAAATTATGCTCCAGCCTTGCAGACAACACTGCATGAAGACAGGCTGGCAGCCAGCTACAGAGCTCATCTCACCACCTCCCTGCCCCTGACAGCTCTGACTGCCACCTGACTTCTTCTGGTTCCCTCTCCCATAGCAAACATGATTTACAGGTGCTCCATAACTTGGCAGCAATGCCAGCCCAATAAGAAGTTTTGCACGCTTAAATGCACCCCTGTTTTCTTAGAAGGAAAAGCCAGGATATTTTTACAACTCCTATGGAAGAGTAACATCTTACTTCTGACCTCACACCCCCTTTAAGAGCCAGTGGCTATTGAGAAAAGATTCAGGAGCTTCCAAGAGCACTCAGGTTTTCAAACTGTACCAGCTGAGCTCATGAACCTGCTGCCTTTCATTACCAACCCTTCCATGCTTGCCACAGATGAAAAAGGAAAATTCTGTTTTTATCTCGATGTCAATCCCTTTCCAAACAATTGGAAGCCTTCCTGATATTCTTTTATATATATATATATATTTTATATATATATATATATATATATATAATATATATACTTTTTCAAGGGAAATCTGTCACCTGCATTTGCAAGTAAGTTAGGTCCAAAAGTTAGAGGCCTTTCTGTGAACAAGGTCAGCCCCAGCTTTTAATTCTGAAAAGAGGACCGAGAAACAGAAGAAAAACATCTTTGTTATCACCCCTCCTTTTCCCTGCAACTATTCACCCTGGAGGACATTGTTACCATATAATAACTGGCCATGTCAGAATCAATTAGGCAACTCATAATAAAGCAGATGCTGCTATTGTGAAGATGATGCGGTGAAAGTATGGGGATAGGAAGATCCTCAGTGCAGCCCAGGCTAAGCAGATATGATGCTAATTGAATTCTTGTTGGCAATTTTTCACCCCTAAGTGAACAAGAAAGAGAAGAATCTTCGAGTCTCATCTGTTCAGCTTGTGAACAGAAAAATGTTTTCAAGCCAGTAAATGAGCAACCTAATCCACAGAGAAGCTAGCAGGAGGGGCTTCTTTCCAAACAGCACCACCCCAAAACCCTGCTATGTTGAATGTGAGCCGTGACCCTTTACCAACCAGCAGCAGTAGTCAGGGAGCTGGTTATTTTGTTTAAGCAGAAGGAAACTCAGTAACGCTGTGTTTTTTGCTTGGTTAGAGGCTGCAGATCCCACACGAGGGAGCTTTTCACTCTCCCGCCAGCCTGCTGCTCATGCCAGGGCTCTTAAGGCCTTTAGGAGGTTCCAACTGCACCAAGATTTCAAACACAAACAGCAGAAGGACTTAATTGGACCCTGAACACCCAAATTAAAAACCACTGCTCTTTATGCCTGCGTTCTGCTAAACCCACAGCCAGAAACTTGCCAAGTTTCTCTCTTCTTCCTTCAAAACTCCTCAGGGAAGAGGAAAACCCAACTCAGAGCCCCACTGCAGAGATCCTGGAGCCCAGGAGAGGGATGGAGAGCTGCCCAGAGCTTCAGGTGCCAGCTGGCAAGTGGAGCCTTACCAAGCCAGAGGTGAGGGCTCCTCGGTTTTAGTGTGGACTGGAGCCTCGTATGGTTAAACCTGTTGGGTGTTATTTATTTTTTTTTTTGCTAACATCCTTGCCTTTTAATGCTCCTGACACAAAAGGAGTGATTTCTCCACCTCACAGTTATCAATGAGCAATTAAGTCTCTTCTAGTAACTCTATGCTGAGGAGGCCTTTTAAATTAAAATATTTTCTGTATGATTTTGTTAGCTGCTAAATGAAGATAGGGAAAAACAGGCTAATTACAGCTACCCTAATTAAGCTCCTGCAATAACCCATAATTACACCATATTTATCACCTTTGTGTTGGACTCCTTAACCTGTTGTGGTTTGTAAGCATCATGTCTGCATCGGGGGCTGCAAGCTAACATCTCTCTGGCCCTGCCAGATTTTTCATTGAAAGTGTGGAAACAAATTCTCTGTTTGTGAAACTGTAATTAGGGTAATTTATAAGGCTACCTTATTAACAGCAAAGCCAGGTTAGAGAGTTGGGCTGGGTGTTAGCACACAAAGTGACTCTAAGTGTACTTTAATAAAGAGAAAGTGCAGCATTAACTTCTGAGCAACGCCAACAAAAGGGGTTTGAGGAGGCAGAGCAGAATCATACCCAGGCCTGAGGTTGATGCATTCCTGAAGCAGCCACAGGCAGAGCTCCTTCTGCCTCAGTTTCCCCACCTACCTGGCCTGCTCCAAGGCTGGGGAATTTCCCACAGCATCCCTTTCTCACCCCAGCCCCTGCTGCCTGTGCTGAGCCCACATCAACCAGCGCAGCCCACCTGGAGGAAAGGAAAAGCTCAGCTTACAGCTGCTCCAGGTCCTCCCTTGCATCCTTTCATCCTTGGGCTGGGCATGAACATGATGGGTCAAGGAAGGGAGCACCCAAGAGAGCCATAAAGCCATCAGCATCCTCCAAAGGAACTGCAGTGGGGTGAGCTGGACACGGGCACAGCATCTCATCTCACAGCAGGGCTGGTGCCACTTTTCCAACTTTTCTCCTGCTTACAGCCTGCCCTGCCTCAAAGCTCTGTCACCACTGCGGTGGCGTTTGCCCTGCAGCTGACAACGCGATCTTTCAGCTCCTTTTCTTTGACAAGAGAACAGCGAACAGAGAAGCAGCCCTTCTCAAGCAAACACCAGCCCAGAAGAGATGCGGTGTGCGGGGCACAGCCGGGCCGGGCTCCATCTGGCGGCCCCGCAGCGAAAGGTGCAGGGCTGTAGCGCTGGGGCTGCGCCGAGCTCCGGAGTGACTCCGCTTCTCGGGTTGCCCCAAGTGCTGCCCCCAGAGAGATCTCCCTTCTCCTGGGTAAGGCTCCTTTGCTGCCTCAAACTTCCCGGCGGGGTGGGCTGCTATTTCTGCATCCCTTACCCTGACATTTCTCTTTTCCCCCACCGTTTTCTCTTCCTCCTGGGTCATTTCTGTGCTCTTTCAGCCTTATTTATGTTACTAAGCTGTGGAGACTTCAGGAGAAGCCAATCGATGCCACAGTGTTTATGAGTGGTGAAGTTCATCATAAGGAAATGAAACAGCCCCCCATAAGGAAGGGTGTAATCTCTGCACTAAACAACACTGCCTTCATGGAGATACTCAGGGGAAGAAAAGGAGAAACGTGTTAAATCTTGTCATTTTGCTGTTCTGAAATAAAGGGCAGCCAGCACTGCCCACGAGGCCATTCAGAGCTGATTTATTGCTTGAGACCACCGAGACAAAATCAAGCCATTCCAACCTTTTAAAAGCTTTCTTGCAACAAACTAAAAATATCCATCGCTGACAGATGCAGGCTGTCAATAAGGAACTTAAGAACTCAGTATGAAGAGTGGAAAGAGTGCAAAGTCTTGATAAACATCTCAAATTGGGTCTTACTCAGTGGGAAACGAGTAGTTTGTAGTGGTAATTGTAAAGGGCATTTTACATTGAATCAATTAAATGAAAATCTTTGAAACCCCTTTTAAAAAGAGACCTTTTAAAGTTAACAGGTGATTTTAATTGGAACCATGGGACTCGCATCATGGGAGGTGGGTTGGGTCTTTTTGTTGAGATTCCTTTTTTTTGGATGCATTCAATACAGGAGAAAATCGATCCACTTCCATCAGCATTCGAACTCCTAGAGTCTTGCAAGTTGAACTGTGAAACTAAGCAGGAATTACAGTTTGCTCCTGCTTTGCCAGGGTTTTTCTAGCTATTAAATACACTTCCATCATCGCTCCTTAATTGTGAAATATGCAGGAGAGTTTCTCAAGGCTGCATAGCCTTTGGGTAATTATTTTCAGTCAGAATCATTGCTGTTAACTGCTATAGAAGTAGCAAACATTCTTAGAGATAACCCACCTTGAGAGAAGATGTCATGCATCCCAGCAGACGATCAAAAGCAGCGACTGCAGCATTTTGCTGATAGACTCCTTTTGGTTCTGCTTCACAACCACAAAGCCTGCCCTGCAGAACTGCTGGCAGGAGGCGATGGCCTCTGAGCCCATAGGAGCAGCAATCTGGGCAAAACCTCCCGAGCAGCAGCACCTCCTGCAATGCATCTTAAGAGATGGTGAATTCCTCCAGTTCTCTTTGCTCTGCAGTTCACAAGCTTGCTCTCTACCTGCCCTGCAAAACTCTGGGTGCCCCAGAGTGAGGAATTGATCCTTTGGTGGAGTGAGGCAGGCAATCACATCAACCTGTGGGTCCTTCTCACACGTTGTCTGGGAGCTTCAGCCTCAGATTGCCCCTCCCAAAAGTCCAAGGGAAATGGCCCATATACCTGATGGGATCAGGGTGAAGCTTTTAGGTGGGGGGCACTGTGGTTGCATGAAAACTCACATTTAACAAAACCAACCCAGACTCTGTTGGCACTCCCTTTTGCTAGATCTGAGCAGCTACTGCCTGTGAATTTGAGCACATCTGTTGGGGAACCAGCATCACAGGGGTAGAAAGCTGCTCCTGCAGCTGGGGGGCACCAGGCACTGAAAGCTCTGCTCCACTTACAGCTCTGCAGGCCCAGGGACACCAGAAGGGAAGGTGTTGCTCCTTTAGGGAGAGGTGTGAGTCAGAGGAGAGCTGAGACATTGGCACAGAGAACACATGGATGGGCAGACCAAATTGGGCTCTTGGGAAGGAAAATGGTGTCTCCTAAAGCAACCCTGGAGCTACCTGCCAGTGTTACCTCTAACAAGAAGAGAGCAGTCCCTAAATGAAGCCTTCTGACTGTGGCAATCAGCCTGGCTGATGGGGCGCCCCGAACTCCTCCCTCCCTCAGCCTGGGATGAAGAAGAGGCAAACAGGGCTGAAGAAATCAGGCATCACCATGACTTCAATTTTCAGAAATACTCAGATCACAGCAAACGTGAACCACCTGCCCATACCAAAACAACACCTCCTGCCTGTTTGTCCCCAAATAAACTCGTATGGCGGCAAATGGGGAAACCGAGGCAGGGCCAGCAAACAGCTTCATGGTGGGGAGAAGCCACCCAGCCTCCCCCAGCATCTCACATCCCTACTTCCTCTGTGGAATTGCTGTGCTGCTGCCTGGTGCTGTGTGATTACTGTGCTGGGTGTGAAGTTACAGAGTGGGGACCCAATCGCCAGCTCGGCCGCGGTGCTGCTCCAGTCCTATCTGCAGGGGTGAGCGTTCTGCATTTTCCTTCATGCCTGCAACAATCTCAACAAATAGGCTTTTAAATTAAGCAGTGATTTGGAATATAAGTGAGTGCATTTAAGCTGCTAAGAGACGGAAAGATCCTAATGGCTGAAATATTTGTCATATCACAAATAAACTGGCTGTATCGGGAGCTACTAATATAACTAATTTTTACCAAATCCTTCACTGCTCTGTGATAGAAAATGAGGTCAGCATAGGTTGAGGCAACACAAAATGAGCAGCTGCCAGAAGGCAGCGCAGAATACTGATAAAGGACTCTGCAGGAACTGTATCTCCTGCCTGCAGAAAAAAGGAATCGGTTTGTTCAAATTAAGGTATAGCTTTTCCAGAGGTTTTAATGACAAGGTGCCAACGAACACAGGCTCTCAATGGATCTGGAATACAAATGCATACCAAGACATTGCCTCCACGCTTCCCTGTCCCCATAGAGCAGCTTTCCCTCAGCTTTTCCATGCTTTAACCATAAGGGCATTTGGGTGTGAGAGCACAGGGTGCGCCCAGAGCAGTGATGGCATCTCTGGGAGTTTTACAGCTCTTGTGGTTCCTGTAGAGCTTTTGGAGCAACCAAACCTCCTCCAGAGCTGCCTGTTCTTATGGTGCTCTGCAGCCCTACAGCAGTAACACAGCAACCTGAGCCACTTCCAATTCCCTTCAGCACAGACAACTGAGGATATCACTGCCAGGAATGGGCTGTGTTTGTCCCATCATGATGTTAAGGTTGCCTCAAGTGCTTGGGACCAAGTAGGATGCAGCCACATTTCAGGTACGTGAGGAAAACAACATCATTGTACTCACTCTCATTAAAAGAATCAGGAGTGCTTTGGAAGGAGAACATTCTCCTTCTGTTACAGACAGGAACTTTGAATAACAGGAGGATTTTGGTTCTCAGAATCTGCACAAACCTCAAATGAGTGAGCAAAAAAGAAAAACAGGTAAGTCCATTCAAGCAAAGGGGGAAACTGAGGCACAATTCATCCCCTATTAAGTAGGAGACCGAGGCCCTGTCCAAACAGCACGACTCTACCACGACACAGCCAGCTCAGAGAGGGGCCTGGGCTGCCCGGCTGTGATTTGGGGTGATGCTCCAGGCTTGCTCACTGCAGCCCCACACTCAGCCCCATCTGCCTGGGCTGTGCAGCAGCCACTGAGTGCAGCTCTCCTGGGATCGATGGCCGAGAGCCTCGGCAGGGCGATGGGGACCACTTGGGAGCATCAGACAATTTAAGAGAAATAAGATCAACATGGATTAACAATAAAACTTAAAGCACGCGGCACTTGCTAAATGGAACGGCAGAAGGGTTCATATTTGATAACCATTAAATGGTTTAATGAAATAATTATAACTCAAACTCCTGAGCCCAGCCACAATCGATACCTATGAGCTCTAAGCAACAGCATGACCCAAGTTCTGCCATTTTCACAGTGCTCCCCAGCAGGCAGAGCGTGCGACTATAAATGCGATTGACGGTAAAGTTGCATTAAAACACCCCCATCAAGGGCAGTAATAGATTAAAGGCTACAGAGGCACTGCAGTTGGCTGGTCAATACGCTTTATTTTCTGCATCACCCCCAATTTTGCCACCCTCCTGCATACTATTAGTGTGAGTCGATTTGCTGTCAATGGCCAGCCTTGGCAAGAGATACATTAATGCAGGCTCACAAAAGAAGTGCGCATGGCATTATCACTTCACTCGCTTTCAAATTACAGCCTAATGCTGTCTCCAGGCAGCTTGTGACACGTTAACACTATGTGCGATTTGTTGGGACCGGGCTAAATATTTCATGTCTGAAGATTTCATCTGAGATTTGATGACAGAAATAAACTACTGCCCGGTGGGAAATCATTCCGAATAATAGAATTAGGTGCTGTTGGAAAGTCAACAGGAAAGGGATGGTGATGGTGAGGTGGGATGGTGGAGGAAGAGCAGAGAAAGTGCATGGGGAGGAGGAAAGCTGCCAGCAGGGCTGCCGAGTACCCATTTCTTTCTAATTAAAGGCAGTGTTATTAATATATCCAGCGAAGGGGCAGAGATTACCCATCAGATTTGCCTGTACCTTGATTCAGATCTCAGGCTGGGTGCTGTGCAGTTGCTTTCAAGAGTTAAAATCCCCCCACACAGGAGATTTTTCAGTGGAAAAACAGTAGTGCCCTCCTTGCTTGTTCAACAAAGCAGCCACAGCACTGCATCTCAGGAAACAAACCCCTACACAAACACCTAAGCACTTTGACAAGGAGCAGAGATTTCATTTGCCCCAAGGAATGAATGCAGAAGGCCCTCAGCAGCGTCCAAGCAGCTTTCAGAGCACAGCAGCCCAAATCTGGAGCAAACTCCTGCCCTGTGCAGGGGATTCCTTCTCCTCAGCAGAACCACATTCAGCCCCCACTGCTGCAGTACCAAGCAAAAAACTTCCCTCAGTCCATTTACTGTAATGTTTGTTATGCTTTCTAAGGCCTCCAACACTGGTTAGTGCTAAGAGTCAGTTTAGTTGCGTTTTACTGCACTGGCAAGTCTCTTTCTAAAGCATTTGAGAACCCTGCATACCTGTAGGAGAGCTCTTTCCTCAGCATTTCAGTTCCAGGCAGACAGACTTAGCACTGCTCCAGCAGCACTGTGGTGCTAAAGGCACAACAAATGGCCATTCCTTTACAGCATTAAAGCAAAGTGTGCTGAAAGGTGCTCTGGTGCTTGCAGAGAGCACTCAGAGCCCAAAGTTTGATACAGACCATCATGGGTGTAATGCAACCTCACAGCATTAGGAGACAACAGTTCCTTCAGACTTTCCAGGGAGATGAGACCCAGCATTTCCTGAGCCCCCCCTGAGCAAAGCAGGAATTAATTTTGCCTTTCCCAATGAGGCAGCAATCACAGGAGGTGGCTCACGTGGCACAGGCCTTAAGGCAGGGGAATAACTGCTCTGATCTTACCAGGAGAAATCACTGTGTTGCAGAGCACAGGAGCTGAGGGGCACACATCCAGCTGTTGCCATAGGAGCTCTGCTGCCAGACTTTCTAGATAGGCAAGCTGGAATGTGAGCATGGGATCTGCCCTCCACAGAGCCCTGCAGTGACCAACAGATGCTCCGGCTGCCTCTGCTCTCACCTACAGCAACAGATTTTCCTCACTGATACAGCAAATAAAGCTGTCACTTCTGAAGAAGCACAAATTCTCACGAAATGCAGAAATTAAAGCTGTGTAGCTCACTGCTTTCCTTCCCTCAGCTCCCACGCCTGAGGCAGCAGCCCTGCAGGTGCTCTGCTGCTCCTCAGCTGCACCTGGGAGGGCTTCAAACCCATCCCTCAGTATTCACCTAAGAAACCCTGTACAGAAAAGGGAAAAAACAGCCTTTATTGCCCTGTGTGGCGTTTCCTTCGTTTATCCATACGTTAACCTAAAAACAGTTCCCCTATCTTGCAGACAAAAAAATCTTTGGGCAGCTTTGTTCTTAAGCTTGTTACTGTGAGTGCAAAAAGTTCCTAGGTTGGCCTCTCCTTGTGTTAATGCAGTCTGCCCATACTTTGGTCCAAGTGTTGGTTTGACCCCAAGTTTCACCCACAGCCCTTTTTCTCTCCCTGCCTCGTGTCTCCTGTGTGCATCTACCTGTGGTTATGTGTCATTGGTGTGAGTGTTCCCCAAGCAGACAACATTGCTCGTTGTAAATCCCTGCTCTGATTGTAAAGCAGTGCTGGTTTTACTCATCCACCATTTGCAAAGATAAAACTTTCCCCAGACCGATTTCATTTAGCCTCTGTTAGAGAAATGAAAGCATTGCACGCTTTTAATAGGACATGAATGCCTTAAAAAGATGCTGCTGAGACCTCTTAAATAAAAACACTTTTGGGGGATTTGGTTTGAAATCCTGGAAAATGAATGATTGTCAGAGATTACACAGGCAGAGAGTGGCCCCTGGTGGCAGGAGCTCAGCAGGACACTGGGGGTCGGCAGGCTGCAGCCTCCCCCACAGCTGATTCGTGTTGGGACCCCTAACAGGGCTATCAGCCTCCTTCACAGCCTTTTCCTATCAGAAACCCTAATTCGAATCTAACGTGTAAGTGCAGGATTTAAACACCTGCTGAGATGCCCTGTGAAGACTTGCACCCTTTAGAAATGCCTTCTGCTGCTCTTCTCATAGCGTTTCAGCAGCCCTGAAAATCCACCTGGCCATAGAGCGCGCCCTACAGAGGCAGAGTGGAAATGTGAAGCTGTCAGCCCCTCGTTTTCCCCCCTTTGGTTAAGCACTGCTGTAGGAGCTCAGCCTTTTCCCCATACTGAGAAAGAAGTTGACCAGGGAAGAGAGGAAAATGCTGTCACTCAAGAACCAGGTTAAAAAACGATCAGCTCTAATGGGTGCAGCCCCAAACTCTGCAGTTCTAATAGAAGGGTGCATAGCAGTCTGTAAATAAGTACCATATTTTCCTATCACAGCGCCTGTGCGTCACCCTTCCCCACTGATGTGACTCGTAGGCAGCACAAAGCCACCTCCCAGCTCAGCAATGACTTCTCTGGATGATAAGCAATCCCTGAGAATTCACCTTCCCCCAGGGAGCACAGGGCACAGAACCTTAGAGCTGGTAAATGCTTACTTTTCCCTCCATATTTAAAAACATGTTTGCTACTGTGGGTTTACCATAGCTAGCTCTAAGAGCAGTTCATTCTGAAGCTCATTCAGTTTCAGAAGTTGATCTGCAATCACTAAGCAAATCCTAACACAAAGAAGTCAAGCAATCACTGAATGACTGGGTTGGAAGGGACCTTGAAGCCCACCCAGTTCCAACCCTCATGCCATGGGCTGGGTGCCCCACACCTCAACACCTCCAGGATGGGGCACTGCAGCTCTCCGGGCAGCACTGCCAGGGCCTCGCCACCTTCTGAGTAAGAATTTCCACCCAACATCTAACCTAAACCTCACCTCTTCTAGTTTAAACACTTCACCCTTGTTCTATCGCTATCGGATGAGTAAAGCCAGCCTATTTCCTGCTTTCCCTCGAGCACTGGAAGGCTGTCACAAGCCTCAGAGCCTCCCCCAAGCCTAACAAGCACAGCTCCCTCATTTCCCTATCACGTAGGGGCTCCACACCTCTGCTTCTCTTTGTGGCCCTTCTCTAGATCTACTCCGTGCCTCTCATGCTGGGGGACCAAGGCTGGAGGTAACCCAAGGCCAGGTTAGATCAGGCTTTGGGCAATTTGACCTTCGGGTTGGCAGTCCCACCCAGCCTGACTCGGGCTCCCTGCCCCAGCAAACACCACCTCCGTGGGGACCCCGTGTCACTGCCTCACATCTTGCAATGATAAAACCACACCTCCCTCAAATCCAGACTAATTTCTTGTTCAAAACCACCCCCTCTCCTCCATTCACAACAGACCCTGCCAAAGTCTGCTCCTTTCTCATAGTCCCCCTTCAGATACTGAAAAGTTGCCATCAGGCATTCATGATTAACTGCATAAAGGTATTCAAGCTTTGCTTTAAAAACAATACTGAGGGACCCTAGAGCCTTTGAAGCTGGAAGTTTAGCTTATGCTCACTTGTAGTGATGCTCTCACATGCCTAATCACCAACTCAGCACCTTTGCTAATTACTAATTTGTAATTTACTATTTACTGCACAACCAGTTCCTTCAGAAAGCTGGCTGCTTACATTTGGCCTTTGCTGTTGGAGCCAGAGAAGGCTTTCACTCAGTTATAATAAAATGACCCAAAGAACAGAATTCTATGCAGTGTTTTGACACCTCAGTCCTTACATACAAAGAATCCAACAGAGAAACATTGTGATGCCCATTAAATAGTTTTTATTCTTTAAGACATGAATTGCATTTCCACTTGTTTACAGTACTGTAAAGTGCAATGGTATTCACCTCCCTCCTGTGCACATGTTCAAGTATCTAAAATGCCCAGAAAATTAATTTTATTTTTATTTATTTTTTTTCTTTACAGCAGCTCAGTTATGGAGTTTTAATCTGGCAATATACCCAGATGTGCCTACAGGTTTGGGTCCTTCAATCTAACCCCCAGGCAGGGGTCCTCCAACACTAACTGCTAGTGGAATGCATTTCCCAGCATCTTTAATCCACCTCCTCGATGGTTGGTCCAGAAGAAGCTCCACCAGAGGGAGGAGCTCCACCACCAGGGAAGCCCCCAGGCATTCCTCCAGGCATCCCACCTGCGCTCTGGTACAGCTTGGTGATGATGGGGTTGCACACCTTCTCCAGCTCTTTCTGCTGGTGCTCGAACTCTTCCTTCTCGGCAGTCTGAAAGAGACAGAGAGCTCAGCATCTGCTGCTATCACAAGTGGACAGATACAGCCTGAGCACTGCAAGCTAAACAAAGCCATCTAGTGCCAGTCAGCCTCAGGAACAAGGCTGCCCAACACAACCAGAGTTAGACCTGAACTAGACTTGCATGAAAACAAAAATCCTTCTACTTTGCCCAATAAAGCCAGCCTACCCATGAAGCAGTACAGAAGATGAGACTTTTCTGCTCACTAGTCTTAATTAGGAGAGGAGAAAGCTCTGTGCTCGCTAACTGTGGTCGCTCAGACATCCAAGGAAGGTACTTGGACCAACACAAGTCTTTCGACTTCTGGTGGAAACTACGAATGGCTTAGGAATCACTTTCATCACTGCAACCAGTAACAATCCCTCCTAACAAGCTGGCTTTGGACTTGGAAGAAGAAGTGCTGGAGACCAACACTGACCAGACACAGAGCGCACCATACCTGATTCTTGTCCAGCCAGTTGATGATTTCATTGCATTTGTCCAGGATTTTCTGTTTGTCCTCATCAGAAATCTTGCCCTGGAGCTTCTCATCTTCAACAGTAGCTTTCATGTTGAATGCATAGGACTCCAGGGAGTTCTTAGAAGACACTTTGTCACGCTGCTTCTCATCTTCTGCCTTGTATTTCTCTGCTTCCTGAACCATCCGCTCGATGTCTTCCTTGCTCAGCCGGCCTGCAGAACACAGAACATTTCATGTTACAACTTCCTGGTCAACCATTTTTAGTGGAGCATTACTAACCTGCTATATATGTACAGAATTACACATTTATCTAAACTAACTTGGATACGAATGCAAGACTCATGATTTTCAAGTGCTTTTATCTCAAATGACTTCACAGGCTTTGATAAGCTGAAGGATTACTTCACTAAAAGCCAAGGCTCACGTCCATATACCAGAGGACATATATCATTACCTAGTCTCAGTACAAAACCAAACTGGACACTTCAGTTTCCTTAAGCGACCTTGCCCAGACTTCCACCCTCAGAACCACATGGTTATTTACCTTTGTCATTTGTTATCGTGATCTTGTTCTCCTTGCCAGTGCTCTTATCCACAGCAGACACATTCAGGATGCCATTGGCATCAATATCAAAGGTTACTTCAATCTGAGGTACACCTCTGGGAGCAGGGGGAATGCCAGTCAGCTCAAACTTGCCCAGCAAGTTGTTGTCCTTAGTCATAGCACGTTCTCCTTCATACACCTACAGTACAAGCAGGAACAAATGCATCAGCCTTGACTATGCACAGTTATTACAGACCACCATTAGAATGAAGCACTTTGGTCGCTCAGACATCCAAGGAAGGTACTTGGACCAACACAAGTCTTTCGACTTCTGGTGGAAACTACGAATGGCTTAGGAATCACTTTCATCACTGCAACCAGATATTCATTAGTGGTAACTAACTGCAAAACCTCTTGCGTAAAATTTACGTCAGGTATCAGCCATTGGCAGATTGTACAATGCATATTGTGAAATGCCCCATCAGATCATCTGAGTGCTGCACACCTACCTGAATCAGCACACCAGGCTGGTTGTCAGAGTAAGTAGTGAACGTCTGAGTCTGCTTGGTGGGAATGGTGGTATTGCGCTTGATCAGGACCGTCATGACACCTCCAGCAGTCTCAATACCCAGAGACAGAGGAGTCACATCCAACAGTAGCAGATCCTGGACGTTTTCAGACTTGTCTCCAGACAGAATTGCAGCTTGAACAGCTGTGGAAGAAAACAGAACATTAAGAACCTTGTACCAGAGGGACCACGTGCTACAGCTGGCCTCACAGCTCGCTCAGACATCCAAGGAAGGTTTTGGCCATCATCAGTAGACTTCTGGTGGAAACTACGAATGGCTTTGGAATCTGATTCATCATTGCAAGTCCAAGTTTCATTGCTTTCAAAAGCAGTACCAACCCAGGTGGGAGAAACCAGACCTGCACTGCTTTGAAACCAGTTCAGACAGCACCCTGCTCGCTGAGAAACCCACCCTAATACAGAGAACACATTCTGTCAGCTGTAATTACCTGCACCATAAGCCACGGCTTCATCAGGATTGATGCTCTTGTTCAACTCTTTGCCATTGAAGAAGTCTTGAAGCAGTTTCTGAATCTTTGGGATGCGAGTAGAGCCCCCAACCAGCACGATGTCATGGATCTGTGACTTGTCCAGCTTGGCATCCCGCAGGGCTTTCTCCACAGGATCCAGGGTGCCACGGAACAGGTCAGCATTCAGCTCCTCAAAACGAGCTCTGGTGATGGATGTGTAGAAGTCAATACCCTCATAGAGAGAATCGATTTCAATACTGGCTTGTGTGCTTGATGACAGGGTACGCTTTGCACGTTCACACGCAGTACGAAGGCGACGAACTGCTCTCTTGTTCTCACTGATGTCTTTCTTGTGCTTGCGCTTGAATTCAGCAATGAAGTGGTTGACCATACGGTTGTCAAAATCTTCTCCACCCAAGTGAGTGTCACCTGCAGTGGATTTCACCTCAAAGATGCCATCTTCAATAGTCAGAATTGACACATCAAAGGTGCCACCTCCAAGGTCAAAAATAAGAACGTTCCTCTCAGCACCAACCTGGAAAATAAGAACCAACACACATTGATTTCCGTAACACAATTCCGTTGTTAAGATTAACCTGGCAGGTTTACTAGTTCCGCATCAGGTAACTGTCACTCCATAACATACCTTCTTATCCAGACCATAGGCTATAGCAGCAGCTGTTGGCTCGTTGATAATTCGCAGTACATTGAGCCCTGCAATGGTTCCAGCATCTTTTGTGGCCTGGCGCTGGGAGTCATTAAAATAGGCCGGTACAGTGACTACAGCATTAGTTACAGTCTGCAAAAAAGCAAGGAAAAGGATTGAGCTGTGCATATCTGAAGTTAATGGCCTACAGCTATTTATTACACTTGGCTAAAGACCCAGATCATACCTTCCCAAGATATGCTTCTGCAATTTCCTTCATTTTGGTTAGGACCATGGAAGAAATTTCTTCTGGGTAGAAGCTCTTCGTCTCTCCTTTGTATTCCACCTGGACTTTTGGCCTGCCAGCATCATTAACCACAGTGAAAGGCCAGTGCTTCATATCAGACTGGACAACAGAATCATCAAATCTACGTCCAATCAACCGTTTCGCATCTGCAAAAATAGTTCATCGTGTAAGATTGTATTAATCCCAACATAAAAACATCTCTTCTAAAAATACTGTACAAAAGCCTCAAATGTTGTGCTTTATCTGATATTACCAAAACTGCCAAAGCCTCAGAACAGGCATTCTGAGATCTCATCTCTGGGAGATGCATGTGCTTTGTCAATATTTTCTCACAGCAAACACTGCAACTGATAAGCAGTAGCTGAATAGCCAAGGCCACTGAACATAGTGCCAAAAACAGTGCGGTGAGAAAGCACATAGTACCCAAATATTCAGAATAACCTTGGCTGATTAGCTCAGTTTCAGAAGTGAGAATAAAATACAAAGCTTTTATTTCGAGAGAAAAGCACTAATCCAACTACAATTTAGAAAACACAGCCACAGCTAACACTGTCACAACCTTAATTCCCTGCGCATACTAATTATTATGTAAGCCCTGCAGCCTTCTTACCAAAGACTGTGTTGGTGGGATTCATTGCAACTTGGTTCTTGGCAGCATCGCCAATCAACCTCTCTGTATCTGTAAAAGCGACGTAGCTTGGTGTGGTCCTGTTACCCTGGTCATTGGCAATGATTTCCACCTTCCCATGCTGGAATACACCAACACAGGAATAGGTGGTTCCGAGATCGATACCAACAGCTGGTCCCTTCGACATCTTGTCTGGAAAAAAAAAAAAAAAATCGAAGCATAAATTCAGTTGCTCATTGCTTTTAGTGTAAGAAACTAAAACCATAGAGTCCCTCAGAAAAATAAAGGGATGTGTATCTCGTTGCTATGCTCCACTTCGCCGCTAGTCGCTCCCTAGCGCACAGGCCCAACGCAGGCAGCCCCAGGTTCTGCGCGGGCGCCATGCGGCTCAGCGCACGTGGCCATGGACTCCATTTCCCAGCATGCCCCGTGGCGGTCACGTGGTCGTAGCGGCCATCTTGGCCGCGGGGCAACGGACCCGCCGCCTCTCGTGGGCTGAGCTTGGCAGCCGCGGGACCTGGCAGAGCCCCAGCCTCCTTCGAAACAGCACAAAGTGCAAGCACGGTCCCCTGCCCCACAGCCCTGCAGAATCGGTCTCCCTCTCTCCCCCCCCACGGTGCAGTTCTCTGATCCCCTGCCATTCCCCCAGGCAGAAAGCAGTGGAGCGGAGAGCAGCCGCCACTAAACGCAACGGACAAAAGCGAGAAGCCAGACGAACGGAACTCTGTAGAACCGTTAACCCCAAGCAGACGCTGAAAGCAGCCACCAGTGCGGTAACAGCTCTCCCCTTTCAACTCCCCAAACTACTCTCAACTCCCCAAGCCCCTGTCTCCTCCTTCCCCACCGTCTCCGTCCATGGGCTCCCTGAGTTACCCTCCCCCCCTCCCAGTAGGCCCCACTACCTGAGCGGCGCGGGCAGCGGCAGACGCGCACAAAGACTACTGCTGGTAGAGTGCTGCTGAATGAGAGCGGTCGGCTCCCGCCCCGGCGCCTTTATATATCCCTTCAGAACCTTCCAGAAGCGCCCGCCCCTTCTCTCGTCTCCAGCCAATCCGTTCGCTCCTTCCTCAGCCCTTCCAGCCAATGGCAGGCTACCGGAACACGCACCGTCAGTGGCGTAGCGGAAAGGGGGCGTGGCCGCCGGCCGGCCGGTATTCTCGAACCTTCATGCGCTTTCCCCTTCGTCCCCCCCTCAACCGCTCGGCTCGGCCCCCACCCGCAACGGAAGAGGGCGGAGCTTCCTGCGGGCGGCAGCCAATGAGAGCCTCTTAACGGCAGCATGCGGATGACGACAACGCCTAGCGTGGGCTGGTGGAGCGGGAGGGGGCAGAGCGAGCGCGCGGGGAAGCAAGTGGCAGCCAATGGCTGCAAAGTACCGCTGGATCGTTTGCATATTTTGCGCGCGAGGGCAGGAGCCTTGCAGTGCGGGCGTCCAATGGGATCGCAGAGCCGGCAGCTCGTTTGCAGGGCGCGCGGCTTGCTGCCTGTGGAGGGGAAGGCAAAATGGCGGCGGCAGGCTGTGGGGGGGGGGTCGCGGTCCCGAGCACAGAAGGCGGAGTTTGGGGGAAAACAGCCTCAAGCCTGTGCAGTGCCGTGCCGGGCTTTATTCTGGGTGAACGTAATAAGCCCGCGGGCTGCAAATCCACGGAATACACCTGAGATCCTGCAGGGAAAGGGGGGGAAGGAGCGCAGCACTCGGCCGTGCCGTCAGCTTGTAGCTGGGGATGGATTTAGGAGCACAAAGGCTGTGCTTGTAAAGATAAGGGGCACGAATCGCCCTCCCCATGTTGAGCAGGGCTGCGATGCAACAGCAGCTCCACCAGATTGCTGCTGAGCTCCTCTGCCGGCTCGCAGGTGCTGCATGGGCAGCTCTGTAGTTTTCCTTTTTTCTAAAGCACGAGCAGAACGTCAGTAGGACCTAAGAATAGCCCTGCTGGCACTTGGGAATTGGCACTTGGGAAAACAACGGCATTCCTATACGCAACCGTGCTTTGCACAATGGGTGCACGGCAGGGGAAGGCAGCCCGGAGCAGCAGTGAGTCAGTGCAGGGAGGAGAGCTCCGGCCAATGAGTCACTGCGTTAGAAATTAAAGGCTGTTAGCAGCCTGAAATAGCCCACAGTACAGTGCAGAAACCAAGGCCCTGCAGTCTGGATGCATTGGAACAGGTTGCCCAAGGAGATTGTGGATGCCCCATCCCTGGAGGCATTCAAGGCCAGGCTGGACGTGGCTCTGGGCAGCCTGGGCTGCTGGTTGGTGACCCTGCACACAGCAGAGGGTTGGAACTGGATGAGCATTGTGGCCCTTTTCAACCCAGGCCATTCTATGATTCTATGATGATGTTTTCCCTCTGCAAGTGATGAACCCCAAAGTTGCTTTCTGAAGCCAGTTTGGTTTGTTGCAGCTCGAGAGAAGTGGGCAGCGGGGACTGTCAGAAACTCGCTTCCTATTGGTGATAATGGCAGTTTTTACTATACATTTGCACACCCTGAAGTTTGAAAACGATGCATTTCTAATGCAGCCCTTCTTTTTCCCCCCTGTGCAGCGGTACAAAGTGATCTTGGTTAAAAATAAAATAACCCCAGATTCCTGATACTGAACAAAAGGAGGCAGTCACACAACTCCAAACTGTCATCAGGATTTGGGACGTCATCAACTCAGGAGCAAGCAGCCGAATGGCCGTTCCCCATTGATCAGGGACAGACAGAAGGACACACCTATGAGACCACTGCTGTCACGAGGGTTTAAATACTGCCTAATTATGTTGCAACTTCTACTCCCAGATTGCTGTAGAGAAGATTGCTGATGCTGTGTGATCTCTTTGCAAAATGCCCCCAGGGGAAAGAAGACTGAAACCACTGCAAGAGAAATGAACCAGAGCCATTATGAGTTAGCCTGAGTTCCACCCACATCCCTGCGACTGGAGATTCCTGTTAGCTGGTTCAAAGTATTTATCTGCAGTCAAGATCTCAGCTGTCTAAATGCTTCTCTTGGTTGTTCAAGGTTTCGTCGCCATCTCATGCGCAGCTCAGAAGATGGAGCTGAAAGGCACAGGGTGGTTCAGCAGCAAGCTGGTGTATGTGGGAGTAGGAGAGCTGGGAGATGTTTATCAGTGCTGTGTCTGCACTGGCAGTATTTACCACATTAGCCTGCAGCACTGATGTCTTCAGCCATAACATCTCAGGTAAAGTACTTGAGTGGAAGTCCAAATTCAGTTCACCCCAACACACCCAAGATTTCACACAATTCATGCCATGTTGCAAAATGTAGACTGAAAAAATCACCAGGAAAAAAACTGCAGCTTTCCTCCAATTTTTACATAAATATACACATAGTCCTCATTAGCTTAAAAATACTATTTTTACCTCTTATCTTTTTTTTTCCTTTGATTCAACTTGACAGCATGCAGTGTATCTAAGCACAGAAGATGGAGCGTGGATACGGGTTTAGTTGAGCTGTAGCACTTCAGCTGCAGCGCATTTATTTACAAAACAACCAAAAAAAATATGAAATCATTGATTCGAAGGAATCAATAATAAATATTTGCTTTCCTCTGAGTTGTTCAGACACAGTACAAGTACACCAATTATAGCAGGTAGAAGAGATGTAAGCTCAGTTTAGCTGCTTAGACATAAGAAAGCTACATAACATTGTATGCATTTAATCACACTAGTAATAACTGGTATATGACAGTAAATGCTTTAAACACACTATTCTACACAATCAAGTTTGGCTTATGATTCATTTGTTTCTCTTGTGCAACTCCTGATTTTGGAGCCCAAAAAATGTCCCTTTGGAAATGGGATACCTTTCAAATGAACTTTCTTCAGGGAAGAGGCTGTTGGGCACAGGCTGGGGGGAATTCTGCTTGCTGGCACCAAGCAGCCCCCAGGCTGCAATGGAGCACAGCACCCTTTGCTAATTGCAGGCCTGGCCAGTGACTCAAACTAACCTCCAGTATTAGGTACTTATGCTGTAACCAGCTCCACTGTTTGGACTGTTATCCTCATTTTGTGTTAATGAGGTACCTGTTGCTTGGGGTGTTTGCTTTGCTGAGAAATTCACTCCTGGTTTACTCTGCATAGAATAGGTGTCAAAGACAATCTGCTGAGGTGACATCACAGTCAGCAAACTTAAAAGCCACAAACTTCACAAGTCCTGGAATGCCTTGGAAGCACATAGGAGCAGTGCCTGTGCCTTCAGGGCCTACAAAAAAAAAAGGAGCCACAGCCACTGAGCAGCTGCAACCTCCAACCAAATCCACCAGAGCACAGCTGACCCAGGAGCATGGCTCTGAAATGGTGCCTCAGCAAAATGACCCAGTATACAGAACTGGTGAAAGTAAAAGCTTATCAAACAGCTGATTCCCTTCTATCAATTGGTGGCTCAAGGCCCCTCCCCACAACAAACAGTATTTTGGACTTCTGAGGGGGGGTTGTGCTGACTGCAGGAGAGAGAGCAAACAGTACTTGTGATGGTGATTGCTTTAGGAAGAGAAGTTCTCAGCACGGGGCAAATTTGAAAACTATTTCTCATAGGGAAGTGGCCCAAACATGGCCTCATTTCAATCAGACCTTCTAAGATCTCAAATAAATGGAATGATGGGTCTCAGAAAAGAGTTTAGAACCTACAAGCTCAGTGTCTTCTGTGTAGCAGTGGTCAGAGTCAAGTCCTTCAGAGGAAAGTATAAACAGTTCTGGGGCTATCTGCCCCCACAGGAAGCCTGTCCCTATTTCCCATCATTTCTTATTGGCCTTCAGATGGAATAAGACTGTATCCCTTGAAAATGTCTATTCTGGCAAACAATCACAGAAAGTATTTTCATGATTCCTGCTTTTTTAAGAGTCCTGCTAAGGTTTAAGCCTTAAGAATAGCACATTGCCTACAGGTTGGTGTATGGCAGTACGCCTTCCTTCCCTTAGCATTGCACTTAAAGTTTACCTGTCCCTGGTGTATTTTCTTCACGACGTGTTCTTTCACTCCATCTTACCTGGATGTGTGAAGGTCAGTCCAGGAATGCTGTTCATACACTTGAGGGAAGAGCTCTCTGAGGTCTGTATGGCTCAGCCTAAACTGGTGAATTCACAACCTGGCTGTAGCAAAGACATCTTCAAATGTTCCTCCAGGCTTTTTGGTTGGTTAGAAGCCCTCAGTTTTTGAGACATGCCTTCATTTTGGCTTCAGCATTCAATTCTCATCTCACTAAGGCTCATGTGACACAGATACAACTCTGGTGAAGTTACTGCAGCTTTTCAGTGCTGTCCATACAAGCAGTCAGGCTCCTGGCCATATTTCTCTGGATGTATCATTAATCTCATCCTAGCAATTGAAGTATCTCTGCTTCCTTGACATGTGGGCTCCTTTCCCTTTAGTACAGAAGTTAGTTCAGACACATACCTTTGTGCTGTATCTCTTGACCTTTCCTTTCTGCTTTAGTTGCAGCTTCCAGAAGTATTTCCCTAGAAGACTGAATGCAGAAAAGGCAAGAGTGTGTCAGTTCCCTTCAAGGTTGACCACAAGAGTACCCTCAGCAGACAAATGGCCTCAAGGTCTTCAGGTAAGACTATGCATTCTTCTAGAAACTTCTCCAGAAACAGTACAGGAGACTTTCCCCTTCCCCCTAAACCTCACTGGAATATTAGATGTCTTTCTGTTGATCCCTTTTAAAAAAAATCCTGAGGTTTGGCTTCATTTCTCTTGTACAGCGCTTAGCTGACATTGTTTTTAGCTGTAGTTTTAAAATGCTCAGTGTTCCATTTTCTAAAAAGGTACTTTAAAAAGAAGGCTCCCTTTTCCCCTCAATTTTATCTTTCTTTTAACAAAAAAAAAAAAAAATCCATCTCAGAACCTCAAGTGCTGGGAAAGAGTTGAGTGGGAGGGCTTCTTGTGGTGCAGATTGTCACAGGTGACTAAAATTAAGCTGACCAGGGAGGTAACTAGCTAATCTAACAACTCCTATGTGGCTGGTGGTACGTGGCGTGTTTCTGGATGGCAGAAGTCAGAGCAGTCACACGGTCTGGAACGCTCGGCTCTGGGCGGGCACCATGACCAGCGTGGCTCCCATTTTCATCAGGTTGGCATAGTCGACTTTCTTTGGCTCTGTTTCCTTTCCTCCCACCTCCCTCTGGCTGTACTGTGGAGGAGTCAGATGGGGAGTAGCTTCAGTTGACAAAGTCCGCTGGCTGCGAGAGGCACTGTTGGCTGTCGACCTGGTTGAGGAGGAACCCGAGCGTGAGCTCCTGGAACCAGAGGATGAGGAGCTGGGCTTGACAAGATGGGCTTTGGGTGCCTCTGCATCTTCTCTGCAAACATACCACAAGAACAAAAACAATTACACATTTTACTACCCTGAATTGCTGCTGCAATGATTGCTTGCTGAAGTCTCCAAGCTACATTTGTCCAGAAGTTTGAGCAAGGCAGTGGGTTTCCCAAATTCTGTGCAAAGTAACTTTGTAGATTGAATTTGCTGTAGCTCTGCAGAGCTATTGGCCAAATGGATTTAGAATACATGTGTGTACAACTGGCTCTTTGAGTGTGGATTTGAAGTCTGTGGAACAAATGCCCTGGATCGGTGCAAACAGTTCAGACAGAATTGTCTGCTCTATTATCTTTATTCATAATGACAGATTACCTATAATAGAGACTAGCAGAGACCTGTTCTGCTGGTTTAAAAAATGTGAGTAGTAAAAATAGCACAGTAACTGAGCCCAGAAAGAGAGGTGTGAAAAGATGACGGAAGAGGCTCAGATAAGAATGAAAAGGCGTGCAAGGTTTGAAAGCACAGAGAACAAGAAATGCAAGGGAAGCAATGAGCAGAGACTGCCTTCTTGCTGGCCATACCAGCAACCTGACCACCAGCAGAGTAATCAGCTGCTGAATGGATTATAAAGATGCCTGCTCAACCATATGTAGGTGTCATATGAGGGCAGGCAGAAGTAAGGTGGAATGAGGTGAGGGGGTTCATTAGGGACAGGAGCAGCTAAACCTCATTCCTGGAAATATATATATATATTTTTCCCATAACTTTGCTCCCTGAGCTCAATTGGCTGAAGACCAAGAGGAGTGAGTGGCAGAGCTCACACACAGATGAGTTCAAAGAACATGTGTCAGCATTCTTGGGACACCTGATCAGGGGTGAGGCTTCACAGCTCTGCAAGCAGAGGTTTAAAGGGTTTCTCATCCTGAGCTAAGTCCAGCAGCACAGTTGCTCAGAAGACTCAGGAAAGACCATGAGAACCTCAGAGCATTCCCAACAGAAATCTTAACAGTTGTGAAACTTGTCAGTGATGTTTCAGGAAGACTGTAAAAGCTTTATAGAACAATCTTTTAATCTTTCTTGGGTTACTTAAACCTGGAGCGAAAAGAGATGTTAATTTGGAGCATGCTGGGTGTACAGGAGACTGAAAAACAGGAGGGGATTAAGGGAGAAGTGTTACCTGATTTCATTTGGGGCCTCCTCTTCCTCATACCTCTTCTTTTCTTTCCTTCTTATTGTCAGCCTCACCACCACGAACAGGAGGCAGAGTCCCACCACGACGCCACAAACCGCTCCAGCAATCATGCCAATATTTTGGGCATCTGTTGTCCAAAAAATAAACAGATTAACAGGTAAGCTCTCAGTAGTGGCCAAATAGACACGTTCTATTTCACACTAGAAATTACATCATTTATAAATCAGAATTTAGACTACTTAAGTGTCTGAACGCAGTTGAGCAGATTTATCTTAAACATTGTTTCTAAACATGAGACAATACTGAGAAAGGAATTCACTTATAGAAGGGTGGGATCACAGGAGTTATGCTTTCGGCTGTGAGTCAGATCTGAGATGGGGAGGAAAAATCCTTATGTAAGAGCCCAGAACCACAAAAAGCATAATAGAGGCAGACAGCACAACCCACGCTCAAGAAAAGTACCAAACAATTTTCTAAAGGCAAGAGAATGAACTACAGATATTTCCCCATGAGGTATGAATCCTGAAATGTTCGCTGTTTGCTTACAGAATGAATTA
Organism: Lagopus muta; assembly: GCF_023343835.1. Taxonomy (NCBI): domain Eukaryota; kingdom Metazoa; phylum Chordata; class Aves; order Galliformes; family Phasianidae; genus Lagopus; species Lagopus muta. The sequence continues at coordinate 3,060,684 of NC_064454.1, read as the reverse complement.
TTCAATTTTTGGGAAAAAAGTGACTGGAGGAGGACAAAGAGAACGGGAGAAGGGAAAATTGTGCTGTGCCAATACAAGGCATTTGTCATTCAAAATAGGGAAGTTAATGAAACAACACTTCCCAGTGTGTCTGAGCACTTGGCTGAACTTGCATGAAACTTTTTGATAAGAGTGGTGAGGTTGGGTTTGGCTGTGAGTTGTTTCCTTGGGGCTTGTCCCTGTGGAGGCTTTAGCAAATCAAAATGAGGTTTTAAACCAATTCAGTTCAATTGACATAAAAGCTGCCAGGACACTTCAGATGCCTGAGGGGAGCAGGTTTTCCTTGCTACAAGACCATAACACAGCTACTTCAGGCCTGGCTTGGCAGATAAATTCCAAAGCTATGGAATAGAGATCTTTGTCAGCAGTCTTTATTTCAACAATTCAGGCTCCCTCTTATCTCCCCTGAGATTTACACACAAAAGCCTTCCAAACTGTATTGTTTGTTTGGATTTGCTGTCAGTGCCTGTACTGAACTCCACCCATTTCCTTGCACACATATGCAAAGACATAACACCTAGATGCCTACACACCTTTGATGTGATTAATCACATACATACCGACTTTATTCTCTACTGTTTGGGCCAAATATATTGAATCTGGATTAAAACCAAACTATGCCCAAAGTTGCTTTTTCACTTTGCACATTACTTCCTGTTGGTCAGCCTTTCTGGGCTGCATGGAAATAGCTTGTTGTCTCAGATGCAACAAGGAATTTGGAACTTCAGTGACGGACTGTCCACAGAGATTTTATACTGAGCAACATTCTTATGCAATCATAGAATCATAGAATCCTTCCAGCCTGAGCTAACTAGCAGCTGGATGCTTGGCAAACCATCTTACCTGTTTGTTTGTTTTTTCCCTGTTACTCTGCTGGCCATTCTCAAAATCAGCATTTCTAACAGACCAAAACATTGGAGCCCAAATGCTGTATTTACCACTCCAGGCTATATGGAATACTGCTGAGCAAGTGAGAAGTGTTCCATGTGACTGGAGTACAAAAGGGCAAGGGTGTGGATAAGGGTTCATCCAGTGAAGTGGGTCAGCTGAGGACCTACACTGCTCATACAGAGGTGAGAATACCAATTAGTTGCAATACTCACGCTGCACTGTCACCTGAACAACACAGCTCTCCTGCCCGGCCTCGTTGGTGGCCATGCATTGGTACAACCCTGTACTCATCTGAGTGAGGTTCTTCAGTAAGACTTGACCTGGATTAGAAATGTCTGAAATAGGAAAAACAACACTCAGATTAATCAAAAAAAAGACTAAGAACTGACAGGTGGAACAAAAAAACAAGTGCTGAACTTGCAGATCAAAATCAGTTTGAGATCAGCGATAACTCAGGAAAGATCATCTGTCAACCTTTTGCAAAGCATGAGAACTTGTGCACTTCCTTGCTCAGGGTGGAGCACAATACAGCATTCTGCTGAGCCAAGTTCTGGTAAAGCACTGCTCTCACTGCCAGCACGCTCTCCCTGCTTACAAGATGGACACACTGTGCCTGTGGGCGGTTATCTGGCTTTCAACACTTGGAGAGCTCTAAGAGGAAGTGACTTACTGACTCTCGACGTAGGTGGGAGATGTTCAGCTTTCTCATCTTCCTCATTTATGCGCTGCCACCGGTAGGAGATGGGCGCAGTGCCTGAGGAAGAACGGCACTGCAGGGACAGGTCTTTCCCTTCGGACAGCTCTCCTTCCAGCCAGCACTTGGGCTTGGAGGGTTTCTCTGTAGAATACAGAACACAGGTCATCCACACGCAGCAAATCATTTTCTTGGTGGAAAACCCTTTTTAAACATTATTATTTTCACTAGTGATGTTTGTTAGTGGACTTGAACTGCAACCTTGTGCAACTTTATAGTGTAAGAAGTAGAAAGAACACATTCTGAGTCAGTCTGCTTCACGGCTACTTGTGCCAATGGAGCTGTATCAAAGCATTCTTCTAGGCACGATTTAGAGAATATCCTTTCCCTGAAATCCTTTCCCTCCCCCTGCTTCTCCATTTCTTCCTTCTCCCCACAGGATCTGGCAGGTCACAGCAGGACTTCCATGGGGTGATAGTGTAGGTGCCAAATGCCAAGCAATAAACTGGAATCAGGGAAGAGAAATGCTAACCCCAGTTGCTTATCCATCACCTTCACTGACTTGGATCAGTTTGGGCTCCAGGGACACAAACTCAGAGTCCTCAGCGAGAGTTCTGGACAGAGTGATGGTTGCTAGGATATCACTTTAGTTTACATGATGAGATCATAGGACAATTTAGAAAGGAGATGTTGCAAGTGGGTAAGCTTATCACAAAATAGTTCTCTGGACTCTTCCTGTGTTCTGTCCTTTGCCAAAAAATGCAAAGGCAGATACAGACTTATTGAAACCTGATCAAGAGATGTCTGTGTGTGTTTATACCCTAATGTAATAAATCTCTCTACAGGAAATGTGCCTAGATATCTATATATATGTCTTTGAAAGAACAATAAAAATGATCTTACCTACAACCTTCAGGGTGATGTGAGCCCATTCGTACTGCCCAGCGTTCTTCACCTTGCATATGTACTTCCCTGCATCACTGGACTGCAGGGAGATGATCTGCAGGGATGCATCTCCAGCACGGAAGTTGGAGGTGAATGAAACACGGCCCTTCTGTTCTTCATTCAGGTCATCGTAAACGTGGCCTCCAGAGTAGGTGATCACCTGAGGAGCAGAGATGGACAGCTGCAATTTTACTTTTGTACGGAACAACAAAACAAACTCTTTCCAGAAGCTGCAAGCTAAGGTCCTGCATAGCTAAGTGCCTGGGGGTCACCCAGGAAGCCCAGAACAAGGTGGAAAATTAGACCTGGATTTCAAATCTGGCTGATACATGAACTGCATTTGCACTAAAGGTTCCTATTTGAGCATTTGTACCAGCATCAAAATAGGCATCAGATGATGCCACAAGTAGCCACTGATTGTGGCTGGGTTCAACTAGAAGAGCAACACAATCATTCCAGCCGATTCAAGTTACTGCAGATCTGATTTTACAAGTACTCCATGACTATCTTTTTTCCCTCAAGATTTCAAAGCCCATGCCTATGAAATAGAATTTCTGAAAGCCTGAAGGGCACTTCTGAGGTTTATCTGGAGACGACTGATTAAATAGTACCGCTGATTTAAAGAAAACACAGTTGCTACAAATTTAATTGATTTAAAGAAAGCACAGATCACTATCCCCTCATTCTAGGATAAGTGAATATCAATTAACTTTCACACACTTTAAACACATCAACTAGGCATTCTGCTTACTTCCTCAGTATAAATTGCAAAGGACTTCTCAGACATCTCTTTAAACCGATGGCTGCTGTTGATGCCAACACAGCAGTAGGGCTGTTGGGCTGTTTTCCCAGCAGGTTGTGGATGAACCTACCGCTTTCTGCACCGATTCAGACGTGTGCAGCAGCCACTCAATGTCCAGGCTGCCTTGCTCCAGGAGGCCCAGGCGATGGTGACAAGGCAACGTCACGTTTTCTTCGGCCACTCTTTTAAATTCTGTCTGAGCCTCAGCCAGCCAGACAGAACAGGAAGCTGAAAGACAAATGCTGGTGGTCAGAGGCTGAGATCCATCTCTGCTCTCACAACTTTGATTTTGCTGCATTCTTCCTCGTTTGCTTCATGGCATCAAAGAAAACCCAACAGCTTGGCTTCCTGCACAGATTGCAGCTGATTCAAGGAGACGTTCATACATACACAAGTTCATTTCACACCAATATTGAAGCACGAAGAACAGATGGCTTTGCACTCCAGAGCTGTCGATGCTGAAGTCACATGATTGTTTTGCTCATCTATGCATCTACAGAGTTTCAGATTACCTCCTTGTTTTTGCCCTCACTTTTTATCCCCTTACTTCAGAAGTGGCATTTCAGTCTGGAATACTCTCCCAGCCCGAAGCTTTATTCCTATCTCAGCCTGATGATGCTTGGAGTCTCTTTCCTAACACTGGGAACAAGATACCAGCTTGAGAACGAGTGCATCAGCCCAGAAATGGTCAAAAATAGCCTGAGAAGAAAAAGAAATTGCTAAGGAGAACCACTAGAGGGAAGCCGAGTCGTTCACACGTTGCTAAGTGTAGCAGCCCAAGTGCAGCCAGAGCCCCGAATCCGGAGGCAGGAGGTGGCGCACCGGAACGGCACTGCGCTGCAGCAGCGCTGATAAATCGGAACCTTTTTCTGTTTCGCATTCCTGCTCAAACCAGACCGAAGCAAGGGCCGCTTCTTAGCTTTGCACGTCTCTCAGTTTTGATAATCAGCGGGCTTTGGTAAGCTCAAACCCGATTCAAAGCGGCCCAAAGAGAAACTAGGAACAGAAAAAATTGCCGTGTTCAGGTCAGGGACCCTCAAATCTGCTGCAAAACATTTTCCAGTTGACAATCCATGTGGATTTCTGTGGTGTGAATACCATTAGTGTTCTGTGCCTGAGTGCATTTGGGTGTTATGTTCTGCTGTGCAGGAAGAAAGCACCCAAATATCCTTTTTCTCATGAAAAGAAGCGCATGAAGTCTCCTGGTTCTTAGGCCAATTAACATGAAACTCATTAAAACTGGCAGCAGTAGGATACTCCACATGTGTATTTGAATGCACAGTGCCATGATTACAAAGCAAGATTACTGGCAACAGCTGCAGTTACAGAGGCTGCACTTGGATTCAAACAGTGGATTTTTAACCTTGCCTTTACTTTTAAGCACAAAAAGCAGCAAAAATGACATCCAAAGAGACACTGTGTTGGCTTTTTCTGTTTCCTCAGGACTAGCACTGGTCTAAAAATACTCCTCTCTCCTGTTCCCATCCTCAGATTTGCCTCTCGGTTGTCACATCCCAAGCTCCTGATATTGAATCAATACTTGTTAAGTGCTTGTACCAAAGGCTTCTACATATGTGCACATGTACAAAAACGCCTAGAAAGAGAAGACAAGAAGAGTCTTGCAAAGGATTAAACTCTCCTCCTCTATACACATCTCTGCATGAATTGATGGCTATGAAAGCTCCTTTTCAGCCACATTAGTTGCTTTCTTTAAAGGGAAAATTAATCCAGTTTATCACTGGGTTCGCTGGGCTCAAAGCTCCATCTGCCAAATACAATTATACCTTCTGCTAAGGGAAATGCCTGCTTTCTCCTGCAGCCACACTGCTGCTGGCTGCCTTCATTAACATGCTGACACTCACTAGATGACCGATCAATAAGTTTAATTAAAGTGCCACAATTCACATAACGTTTGCAGCAGCTTCGAAGGCTGTGCCAGCAGGGCTCTGTTGTGTACATCTCACAAGGTATTCTGGATTTTAAAATGTGGTTTTACATTTGATGCCTAGGTCGAGATCATATATTGCATTTTGATGGAGTGTAATAGCAATAAGCAAACTGGCTTGAACAGGCTGCTTTTAGGAGAGCTCACATATCATTCTGTTCTTGTTGCCCCCAGCTAATGTGCTCTGAGATTCAAACTGAGCCCCAGCAAGAAGTGCCCACCAGGCACAGGGCTCGCCTGCTTTTCCATGACATAGTTGACATTCCTATTTAAAAAACTTGTCCCTTTAGTCCTTATGGTTTTCTAAGCCCACAAATTGCAAGAAATCCAAGTTCTCCTATACCTGTGCAAAGTCAAAAGGAAGCTTGAAACACGGCTCAATACAAGGTACCAGTTGTGGAAATGCCCAGCACAACATCTGAAAAGGGCTGGAAGTGAACAGACCTTCACAGCATTTAGAGTGGGGGATCACTGCAGCAGAAATGAGAGCAGCCCCTCTCATAGCTCTGGGGCCACACGAGGGCAGAGCACACCCAGAGCTTCCCTGCACTCAGACCACGGATGCAGCGCAGACAACGGATGGTTTTCCCAAAAGTCAGACCCACTCTCTTGCTCAATAAGGCAATATGTATGCAGGCTCCACAGATCTCACCCCAAAAAACCTCTTCCACATCCTGCGTAGGACTCTGTGCCACGAACAGGAATTCAGGAATTGCTTCAGCTTTACTCAGGCCTTACTCAGACACACTGCATGACACCAGGGGGAGGTCAGTTTGTTTTTGCAGAGCAGCATCACCACAGAGCACTGGCTCGTGGGTCTCAAAGAGCCTGGCTGCAGTGGCAGTCTGCTGGCACACTGCAATCTCCTGTATCATCAGCATGCTTCAGCAGTGCACTATTGTTCAGAAGACAATAGCTCAGTCATCCAGCAGCCTCCAGAGCAACAAGCATTGTTAGCAACGCCAAAGCAAGCATACATAAAGGAAAAATGAATATAAATTTCATTCAAGGCCAGGCTGGATGTGGCTCCGGGCAGCCTGGTCTGCTAGTTGGTGATCCTGCACATAACAGGGGGTTGAAACTAGTGGTCCTTTTCAACCCAGGCCATTCTATGATAAAGGTGGGCCAGCTCTAGTGCAATGCAAATACCAAGCTCAATGGAACTGGGGGCTGGCAGACCTCACTGAATTGTGAGCACACAAAGATGTGCTTTTGTGCTGAATAGTCATGCACGCTGTCATGAAACCAGACTTATTTTCATGGCCATCCATTAATAAGTATATGCATAAAGCTACAAAAATGCACATGCATCTGATAATATCAAATATACATAGATGTCAGGCACAGAAACAGACATGCAGGGTCAGATGGAAAATACATGTTTTGCTGAAATTATTTGTAGGCGAGTTCATGTGCTAAAAGCTAAAAAGCTTCCAGAGTTAAATCTTTCATTAGCTTCAGAAGGCAGATGAATTAGGGAGCAATGCTCAATATAGGTGTTACTTTCAAAAGTAGAAGTCCATGCTTTATCACCTAACTGCTACACTTAAAAAGAAGCGCCCATAAAAGCTTCAGAGAACTGTGATACAAGAAATTCACAGTGACGTTTTGCAAACCTGGCCCCAACCACACCTATACTGAGATCACTCAGTGTTAAAAATGGATCCTTGCTGCTGGGACTTCTCTGATGAAGCACATTTTTCAGCTAAACTTAACACTTCTTTTTTGTTTTGTTTTTTAGATTCATTTTGGCTTTTTTTAATCAAATAAGACAAACTTGAATTGGTGACTGTAACTTTTCCAAAGAAACTCTGAAGCTGCAGGAATCCTTGGTCTGCTTCTAGCACATGATGTCTTGAGTCAGAGGAAAATTATAGGTTGTGTTTCTACTCCCATGCCTTAGGCTCAAGTTGGTGAGGTGAGATGTAAACACTCGCTTAAGTTAAGCCAGGTTTTAAAAGGGCTTTACTAAATGCAAACCTTAAAAGTAAAAACACTTTGCTGTGGGTCATCCCAGGGCAGTCACCTAACCTGACCTTGTTTTGGAGACATCAGTCCTGAAGGCTGTCATGCAAGGACTTTGTAGTACTGCCTGGGCAACTTCTAGTCCACCTGCAATAGGTGCTTTTGTCCATTAGCATCACAGTGTTTCCTGGAAGAAGATGCAGCAGGAGCAGTGAATGGCCACTGTTGCCCCAGCACAGTGCATACTCCTAAAGGAAGAACTATTTGCTAAAGACAAATAGTTTCAAACATAGGCAATGCTTTTATAGTCCTTGAGCCCTCCTTGGGATCCTCTAAAAAGAATTATTTACACACCTTGGTCTGATCCCACTACCCCAAAATGTGGTCTTTTTATAAAGGAAGTTTTGAGCAACACACTGTTTTCAAAGCCTGGATTTCTGCTTAAACAGCATAAGTTATCCCACCCCTGCAGAGTGCAAGTGCCTGCAGAATTATCCAGGCAGAAAGCATTTCTCTAGCTGAATGATCCTGCACATAAATCCTAAACACATGTGTCTTACATGTCGTACTGAGGATGTGGTTTAGTGGGGAAGTACTGGTGGTAGGTGGATGGTTGGACTGGATGATCTTGGAGGTCTTCTCCAACTGTGCTGATTGTATGATCCCACTCACAAATCTGTCTAGATACATATAAGAACAACGCCTGGGAGTTAAAGCACAGCTCGGTCTGCAGTGTTGCAACTTTGAACCACTCCTTCATGCCAGGAATTTAAGACTTCCCATCTGTTAGAGTTCCATCTCGCTGCTGCCTTGTAGGAACAGATTTACTAAGCTGCTCCATGGAAAAGCCAGAGCCAGCTCTCGCTCCATCCACTGCTTGTGAGAGCACTAGGGAATGCAACTGGAGCATTTTGTAACGGACAGGTTTGGAGTTTTACATGCTTAAATAGGATGCTGGCTGCTTTTCTGACCATGGAATTGTATCTGGAGTAAAAAATCTCACACCTGAGTGATTTCAAAGGTCCAATCATTTAATTATCAATGACACTACAGACACTAATTCTACAGTTTTTCTCCACTGAGAAACCGATCATTTTTTCCCCCTCAATAATTAGTGATAGAACAGACCTGCACATCAAGTCCTGTATCTCACCTCCCCTTCCAAGCCTCCTGGAGTTTCTGCTGCAGATAACTGAGCCAGTAAATAGCCACACTGGGTTGTGCCTGAGCTATAAGGAGAACCCACAAGGTTGACACCCTGTGTCCACCACTGCCATACGCTAGCCCTAACGGCCAGTTGCACTAACAGCATTTTAGGCCAGAATAAACATAAAATGGTGTCTTCTTGCAGACAGCTATTTTGCATTCTTTGGGCAAGGGAGGAAAAGCTGGGGGCGGCTGCAAGTCTCCTAAGGATAATTAACTCAGCCAGGGCTGTGCTCTGGGACATCTGCTTTCTGTATTCCTTGGCTGGCAGAGACATAAAGGCCAGAGGTCTCCTTCTCCCGAGAGCTCGCGTGCTCCCAGTGACCAGGAGCTGCCCCCCAGCACGCTGCCTGCAGCCCGCTCCCCTCCGCCTCCCTTTGATTTCAGGAATTTGGTTGTGAAGCACAAGCGTCTCAAACAAGAAAAATGTGAGCTCACAGTCAGGCTCCCGCAGGGACAGGCTGGCTGTGTCAGAAGCAGAGAGGTCGGCCTATCCTCATCCATATCCACAGAGCATTGCAGAGGTCCCCTGTAATTGGAACCACATGTGCTTGGGCTGAGGCTGGAGGAGGCTGTTAAGCAAAAGCAAAGAGCAGTCCGGCATGCTGCCGAGTTTCCAAATGGTGACGTGAAGCCTTTGGAATTGAAACCACTGCGCAGCTAGGAAGAGAGCCTGAAGAGAAGAGAAAGCAGCAGCATTGCACAAAGCAGAGTCTCTGATTGTTAGAGGTTTGCAAGGACAGAGTAAGAAGTGCAGAAGGGGCAAGAGCCTGGCAGGTGACACGCAGACCCTTACCTAAAGAAACACTGACAGCTGTAGGGGCATAGGCCCTTGTTGGCCATTCTTCCCCTGTATGGAAGCAGCCAGTCAGTCCCTGATCTGAGGTAGCCATTACCAGCACACCGTGTGCACATCAGTGCTCCAAGCACAGCGTATCTCACTGCCCTGAGGCAGGAATGAGGTGCAAGTCTGGGTCTCTCAGGTGGCTTTAGCAGCAAGGATACAACATTCCTTGGGAGAGCTCAGGGCTTCTTCATTAGGTACAGTTAAAAGACCAGTCCCACAGTACTTATGGCCACATACATGCTAAGGCTCTGACTTGCACATTTCTAGAAGCAAGAGGTAAAATTATCTCTGGAAAAGCCAGCAGGAAGTTTGCTTTCCATACCAACACACAGCTGAGTCCAAAGCCTGCAGAAACTCTGGAATATTGGAAAAACATTGAAGCATTCAATTACCTGAGGATCTCCAGAGACAGCCAGCAGCTATGTATGTACTGAGGCTGTCCTTCTTCTTTTTGCATTTTAAAATAAAGTGCAAGTAGGCAGTTTTGGGTTTATATCCCCGGAGACCACACAGAACAGCAAACAAGACATCAGAACTGCATCTTCCTATTTAATGCTTCACAGAGTGCTTGTACAGAGCAATGTGTGAAGTCCCTCAGCCTTCAGTCCAGGCATTCTACCAGTAAAATGGTCGAGGTGTCTTCTGTTCACACAGCTCAGCTAAGCTTCAGAGGTGCAGCTGGTGATTTCCAGCTGTGTGGATTAGACCTACACACAGCTTGTCCTCAGGGGGACTGAAGCACCTGAGGATGACTGATACTCCTTTTCTCTGCAAGTATCTCTGGGCTGCTTTGCACACTTTACAAAACTTTGTGCTGAGGAAAGCAAGAGGACAACACCTCTTGGATGGTGCTGATGGACATTCAAATGAAGGAATTGGTTGCAACAGCTGACAACTCTGAATGCAAGAGAAAGAGAGGTTGAAATAGATTACTGAAAAAAGCCCTTCTTGTAGTAAGAATTCTTCCCCATCGTAGCTTCAACGTTAACAGGGGAACCAGAAAGCACTGAACTGATTCTTCTTTGTTGTTGCTTTGTCACAGAACTTGAACTTCTTAAGTATGCTAAGAAAGGTACTAAGAAAACTAAGAGGTACTCAGAAACTTTATGCTTTTTCTGAATTTTAGGCATTTTCAAAGTTGGGTATGGCTTTAAGGTGCAGGCCTCAGTCCCTGTTCAGCACATCCACATTATTTCAGCGAGATGCTCAGTTCTGCACCCATAATTGCACATAACATGGTATGACATCTCACTTATCCTCTACAAGCGCTACTAATATGATACAGAATGAATGCCTAATGTATTAGCACTCTGTCACTTTTCATATTCTCATACTCACTCAATCTCAAACACTCAGCCACAGCCTAGCCTAGGGCAGAAAATGAACAGCAGCAGCAGCTCCTCCCCATCATCCCCATAAGTCTTGTGAAAGATGTTGAACTCTGCAGCACTGCTGGGATGAACACGAGGTGCAATCTTTCAGGCTGAGCGTAGCGCCAGGAACAAGAACAGCAACTCTAGAAGGGTTTGGGTTACAGATACTCTCTACCTAGCAGTCTGCAGCCTCTGTTTCTCAAGTCCAGCAGCAGTGAGGATTAATTAAGCTGTTCTTGACCTGCTGGAGGTTAGAAAAGCTCTCAAGCCTTGTCCTCATTTACTTTAGTAAGAAAAAAAAAACTTTAGTAAGGACTGTGTTCTTACATCTCTATACACTGAGTGTTAGTTTGTGTTGTGCTTACGTCCCATCTTACTTTTGGCAAGGTTCTGTGTTCAGAATGGTACTTATGATACTTAGGAACAGAAGGCTAGGCTGAATGCTGCACTGGTGAGAACTTACTTTGACTTTAAAAAGAAAAAAAGAGGACAAGTGAATTTGGAAAGCATTCCCCTTTCAGAGGAACACATCTCCCAAGTGGAGTGCAGCAGCTATTATAACTCTAACAGCTAAACAGCACAGCTGTTACAACTGATTCTGAAGTTACAAGGACTCAAGTTAGACAGGAAGTAAGAAAATGTTGCTTAACACTAAATGAAAAGCATGATAACGGTAAAAGCCATGCTGATATGCTTTTCAATGTCTAGAAGCACAGCTGAACCTAAGATACTCTAGTGCACTGACAATAGCCAGAGATGGGAGGTCTCAGGAGGATTCCATCACCCACAGGATCGTAGTTTATGAGCTGAAGGCCAAACCTCCATGTTCCCCAGACTTCTGGATCTATTCCACATGACAACAGCCTGCCACCCGAAAAAGGACATGGCTGTACAACAGTGTCACATTAATCACGTTGGTTCAGTTGGTCGCATTGTTGCTGCAACTTAAAAAGCAGTGGAAGAAAATGAAGAACTTTTTGCTTCTTTGGAAGTTTCTGGATCTGAAAACTTGTGGAAAATCTAACTTTCTTGTGTTTTTCTATGCAAATCCACAATTATTTTTTTAAGCTTTGTGTAGGTTATCATCATCCTTGGCTTGTTTCAGAAGTTCAAAGAATTAAATTAGCATTTAAAATATTTGGTAAAGGCACGTCGACTAAAATCAGCCCCATTTCTCTTCCTCATGAATAGCTGCAGCCTTAGAATACTGATTTTTTTTTTGTTTAAATCTCATTTTGAGTGGCTCTTTCAGATGTGCAAGTTGAGAGACAAAGCTTCAATATCACCTAAGCTAAATAAAACCTGCAAACTGCTGGGAGGGACAACAGAAAGGGAACCTATTCCAGAGTCAAACAGCTCAGAATCTGTCAGAGCTAAGCCATGCTCAGCTACTTTCCAGCACTCATATCAGCCTCTGCAATGGGAGAGGGAGGGAAGCAGATTTTCTCTGCTCACCACAGGGCTCTCATGCCAGCAGCTGAAATGCACGTTACATATATTTTGCATGTTTGCAAATACCAAGGGCTTCACAGAGCAGGGAAGTCTGTAAAAGCCTTGGGCCATTGCTAGGGGAAACCCTGAATGAGAACACGCAAGCATTGTGCTTGCCAAATATTGCTGTGACCTTTGCACAAAAGAGTAATCTAGTTCTCCTCCGGCACACGTCCCTTCTCTGGAGTGAGGGATGCCCCAAGTGTGTCTGCAGAGAGAATTGGCATCTGGGCAGCAGCCTGGGAGAGCAAGGAAGGCCTGGCTAAGAGCTACAATACATCATCGAGCTCTAGTGAACAAGCACAGTATTCCAAGACACTGAAAAGAAGGATCAAGATGTGGTTCAGGCAACAGTTGAACGAGTCTGCTAATTGGAAGTGAAAAGGTCAGGCATCTTATCAGGAAACAGACTGTAAAGGTCAGGTGAAGTATAGAGAAGTAAGCCTAGGAGGAATGGGTGGCACACATGGGCAGCTGAATCTACCTCTGGGATTCTCCATTTCCATACAGTCAATGTGCATAGGAGATCTGACCATCAACCCAAAAGCAAAGAACTTTTCCCTCATTCTTAATCAGTCTGAGGTCCCTACCAGAACTTGACCAACTCATTTCCTTAGCTTCAACACATATCAGGCAGATATTGTCATACAACAGGAGATATTGAAGCAATACCATGAAACGTTAAAGGCTATTCCTGGAACAAAAAATAAGCAGACTATTGCATTATTCCTATCTTGTGGACATGTTGTACTTTGGAATTTGTTCATCTGTTTCTTATACATCCATATCTCATACTGGGGAGCCCCAAACTGAACCCAGTCCCAACACTGCTATGTAGATGGGAAAGATCACCTTTCATCACCTGATGGCCACATCCTTCCCAGTGCAGCCCAGGTTGCTGTTGGCCTTTGCCATGAGTACGTACTGTCAGCTCATTTTCACCTTGTGCATCACTCCGAGGGCTTTTTCTGCAAAGTGAAAAGAATATAAACTGGGGAACATGAGATCTCCACTGCTGGTACAAGAATACAGGCATTTCATGGAAACAAGGATCTCTGTACAGTCCAAAGAGAAATGATTGAATAATTTTGCTGAATGATTTAGGAGAGTTGGCAGTGGGCATTTCTCAGGGAACTCATCTAAGGTTGAACTCTGGGAAAGGACCTCAAGCCCTGCTACTGATGGAAGGGTTCCTAGACAAGCTGCAGCTTCTGTGCCTCACTTCTGTCCTTGTAAATTTATGTGAGTGTACCTGCATGCCTCAGGGATGAATAAGCAAACCTTACAGAAGGAATAACAAGGTTGTAGAGAAATCTGAACCAGACTCTTCTCAGAGGTACACAAAGAATGGATGGGAGACAACAGCAGATTGTGAAAAGGGGAATTCCAGTCAGATATTAGGAAAAGCATTACCACAAGGGTGGTCAAGTAGTGGCACAGGGGCTCACACAGACTATGAAACTGACATCCTTACAGGTGTAAGGCAACCCTTCCTTGAGCTAACAGCTGGCACAGGGGCCTCCCCAAATCCCTCCTGCCTTTTACATGCTCTGATCCATACAGCAGGTCAGGGAGAGACCCAGGAGACTTAAGCACCACTCCCCAAACTTTAGGCTTTCCTGCTTCACCACAGCCTCCAGACCACCCTGGTAAATCACACCATGCTGCTCTCCTGCCTTGGCTCCAGAGAGGTTTCTGAGCACCCCAGTTTGGCCCCAGCAGCCATGACGTACTGTGTACACAGCTGCCAGACCAGGGTGGTGGGCTCTGCAATGATTAAGTCCATTGTAATGTCTGGCAGCCATCTGTCAGCCACATTTACAGTAAACTGCAGCTCTCCTAGCATGTGTGGTCTGTGGGGATATAGCTGAGCACATAATTTAGTTGATGAATTTAGCTTCTTTTACTGCTGACAGTATCTGTGAGCAGGTCACAGTTGGCTGCAGTTTCTTTACTTCAGTTTCAGTTGTTTTCTTGCTTAAATTTCTCTCCACATGACAGTAAAATCCAAGCTCTTGTAGTTAATCAGATATATCACCTGATATTGCTTCCTAATTGGATGAGCTTGTAAGTAAATGCTTACGTATATTTGGCATTGAGTTCTCCCTAATATTTACTTGGAAAGGGCTGAAATTTACTTTTAAGCGTCAGAAGAGTACATCATTAACTGACCACAGCAAGTTGCAAAAAGGGTCAAAGGCAGATTTGCTAGGGTAAAATATTACTATCTGCTGAGTAGTTTGCATTATCCAGCAGTGCTGATCTTGCTAACTAGAACAAGAACCAGGTTGCTTGAACACTCCAGTTCTCTTCCTTTGCCTCCATACCCTATGGGTGACTCTGGAAACGCACTGTAACACAGCTCTTCAGAGAGATACTCTCTTTACAAAAATGTCCAAATCTGTTTTTCTCCAAGCTGAAATTAACTTTTCACAGCATTGCTATTCAGTGCTCCAATGGTTTAATACTGCCTTCAAAAATTCCCAACATCATCGAGCCACAATTGCCACGATGAGCAGCCAGCAGAGCACGTGGTTGGCCACTGCAGTGCTCGTGCATTTCTGCTGGCTTTGTTTCTCTAGAAAAAAAAGTTTCTGTAATAGAAACTGACACGCAGCTCTCCCCCCTCTTTAAGAGGGCATTTTCAGTCAGAAGGCAGACACGACGAAAGCACTGCTTGTCTGAACTGAGCACTCTGCTCTCTGCCTCCCCAAGGTGCAGTTCACCTTCATACCCTTCATGGAATACGTTCAGAACTGCAGGTATTCAGCACCTCTGCAAAGCACCATCTCATATCCCAGCTGTAATTTCTCTGTTTTACCCTATGCTTCTAGGAACAGTGAGCACTCAAGCCTATCTACTGCACTTCAGGAACCTGGATATCACCAAAACATAGCAAGAGAAGGAAAGCACACACCAAAACATTTTGTCACTTATTTAGCTTGATTTTAAACCCAGTGGACTTTGTCCAGTGGCATTCAGATAACTAGTTTCATATTGCAGGAGCTTTCTTAACAGTACTTCTCCCAACTGATGCTCTGCAGTCACCAGTGCACATTGTACAACTAAAAGGACCAAATCAGTCTCCCATTGATCCTCCCATACTGAGACCTCAATATTCTTTTCACAGCCATTAGCTAAATGAGCTTTGCATTCCCACAGAGAAACTCCTAAGTAATGTTATTTTCAGTTTGCAAAGGAAAGAAAGCAAATACTGAACTCATCCTTGACTAACTGGGGACACAGCAAAGCTGACTGAAGTCACAAAGAAACAGGGGCAGAGTCTGGACTAAGTTCTACAGTTTGGAAGTTCGAATTCAAGCTGAACACCCAGCTGATCCTAACCAGCAGGCCAGCTTTCTCAACATCACCAAAATTAACCTGTGGCACAGAGTTTTTGCTTCTTTTAAAAGTGAAGTTACACTGGAACCCATGCAAGCTTCTTCTTTCAGAAATAGGAGACTGGCACCACATGCCAACCACAGTCCATTGAGGGATGAGAAAAATTGACTTATGTCAGTTTATTACTTCTAGTTTTCGAATAGGACAGAAAGTAAAGCCAGCACAGAGATCAAGCTGTGAGGAGGTAGCTGGCTTCCTGCCCAACACATCGCTTGGTTTCTCTGAGGCCCCTTCAGCTTCACATCGCCAAAAAAGGAAGCTGGAAAATGTTACACCGAAAGCAAGAAGTGCTGCATCTCCCTCTCGTTCCCTGCCTGGAGGAAACATCTCTGGGAGATCTGCAACCACCCAAAGGAGAAGCTGACAGCTGTGATTTCCATCCCATGCTGGCTGCACAGCAGGAGCCCAGGAACAGTGAACAGACATCAGCCATCCCTGGCACTCACATTTTTAAGGAACTGGGCTGCAAAATGTGGGTGTCACATTATACCACATCCCCTCCAGCTCTTCCAAAGAGTCCAGGTCCTGAACAGAGACTGCAGTTTCTGTTCGACATGCACTGTGCCATATGAGCAGAGCTGGCAGCGATTCCTACTGACCCCAGCACAGCTTTAACTATTTCCCCTCTTATTACTGAATTAGAAAAAGAAACAGTTCTTACTGCAAAAGCTGGGTTTTGCAAGGCTTCTTCTGCCTCAAACTGCTGTAACACAGCAAGCAAGCACTGCAAAGCAACTCCACCAGCTCCACTGTAAACTTTCCAGTGGTCCATTTCCTCGTCAACCTCACCCAGCAGCCTGGCTGGATTCTCCTTTTACTTTAAGCCTTTGCTGTGAATGCTGAGAAAGCCCTTCTCCCTTCTGAACCAACGACACCTCCCTGCACAGGGCTTTGGGGACAGCAGGAGGGGAAGGCAGTTATGTAACAGCTGCAGGAACTGAGGGGGAGAATGAATGTCAGAACTTGCTAAAACACAAACCCGGGAGCCTTGCGGATTCCATCTCCAACATCCATCAAACATGATTAATTTTAATGTCACTACATTTTAATGTCAATTACTTTTAATGTCACTGCTTCTTATTTACTGGTGCAACCACATTTTAGAGCTGATAAGAGATTCCCCCAAAGAACATTTAAGATCAAATAAATAAAGCAAGAAAAATAAATGCAACAAACACGAGCAGCAGACTGGTGCCTCCCTGCTATTGTGAGGCTCTTGATACGTTAAATCTGACTGCATTTCAAAGGCTGGGGCAGTTGAAAAACAGAATATATCTGAGGCTTTTCTGTTCAGGGACAAGTTACAACTTAGCAAAAATTTGCTTCTTTGCCTGTTTTCCAGACTACATAATCTGACTAGTTGATGTCCATTCGTTACATGTCTTGATGTTAGTTAATATTAAGCTAAGCCATCAGATAATATATTTTGTTTCAATGCTGCACAAAGTAGAGAATAACATTTCTCATCCTGTCTCATAACTGGACTTCAGTTTGGCCTTTGGTATGGTCCCTCACAACGTCCTTTTCTCCAAATTGAAAAGATATGGGTTTGATCAGTTTGATGGACAAGGAACTGGCTGCAAAATCGTACCCAGAGAGTGGTGGTTAATGGCTCGGTGTCCAGATGGAGGTCAGCAACAAGCATGGTCCCTCAGTACTCTTTAATATCTTCAACAATGACACCAACAGTAGGATCAAATGCATCCTCAGGAGTGCAGATGAAACCAAGCTGTGTGATGTAGTCAGTGGGACGCCATTCAGAGAGACCAGACAGGCTGAGCTGCGAGCCCAAGAGGACCTGGTCAGGTTCATCAAAGCCAAGTGCTTGGTCACAACAACCCCCACAATCAGTACAAGCTAGGGGGCAAAATGATGAAGCACAACCCTGCTGAGAAAGTCTGGGGGTTAATTTAAGAAAATATATTATTTTCTTTTAAAATGAATGAACAGCACACCAGTTGGTTTTTTTTTTCTTCCTTTACGGTCAGTTAAATAATGATGTATACAGACAACTGCAGCAAGCTGAATGAAAGGGTAGGAAGAAACATCATTGTATAAATAAACTGAATTGTTTGGGAACAGACAAACTACAGACTGAGCTACTGTGTTAGGCCTTTCGTTATAGCTGGTTTTAATCCTACTAAGTTGTGTGTGGTTTTCATTTCTCAGCTACGGTAATGTTATTCCTGAGCCTCCTCTGCTCTTACCCAAGATCTGCTGGTTGGAAGAGCCATCTGAGACAGCAGGCAGTGACATTAGAGCAGACTCTGTGTTGAGGATCTGCTTTAAAAGAAGTTGGGAACATTCAGCAAAGCTGGACATGATGTTTGAAGCCACACTTGGCAATTAGGATTATCCTATAGGAAATGAAGGGAGAAATATAGATAACTTGGTGGTAACTGCCTATGACAGACTTTAGGCTACACTAACAAGTTTCAGAAGAATTACCTCCAATAATGAAAGAAAAAGGCTCTTTACAAAGCTTGCCATTTTCATCCATTGAAACCAAGGCAAGACCAGTCAGCCACCTCCCTGCATTCTATTGCTCCAAGTTGTTTCCTGTGCCTGGAGCAGGGGCTGTCCTGAGCCTGGGCTCCAGCCTGAGCTGTCGGTTGGCATTAGGATCCAGGGCTCACTCAGAACCAAGGGTGGGATTTACACGATGAGTTGCTTAATTCTCTCTTTCTCTTTAGGGTATCAGTCACAGCATCTGTTGATCTGGGCAGAGCATCTATCACATCATCCTCCTGTCTGCATCAGCCTGGACACACTGGTGTGTATAAAACAACATTTACTATACAAGGTAATCAGGTAAAACGTGCAGAGGCGCCAAGAGATACAAGACAGCACATTCTGACTGAGCTTTGTATATATCTGACAGCTAGCATAGCCCAGAGTCATCTCCCAGTCTTAAACAATTCACATTCCTTCCTCAAGCTAAATTGTGCTTGGCTGCATTGTTTCGGAAAGCTGAAGAACAGCCTTGTGCCAGGGGTTTACTGCAGGGACCTTTACTCCAACCCAGACTAGGAACAGCTCTCCAGGCACAAGCTCCTGAACAAAGCATCACATTCCAATTGTTTATGCACTTCTGCTGACCTGAATCAGACAGACACAAACAGGCTGCAATGCTGCAGGGGGACCTGGTGTTCCAGCTTCACTAAACCACCACCTGAGGCTTAGGAAGCTCAGAGCTCCAGAAGGGTCATCAGGAATCCTATTTTTGCTTTTAACTTTTCTATCAATCAGAAATTCTTCTGCCTGCCTTCTCTATTGCAAACAATTCAAACTCACTTCAGACCCGTAAGCTCATTGCCTACACACTGAAAACCCATTGGAAGACAGCCTTGTGTTTTCTGCAGGCTTGTAAGGTGATGATATATGTGCTGTACCTTCAAAAACTATAATGAACATTATGAACCCTTTCCCACAACCTTAGAACAACAGAAGTGAGAACTGAGTGCAGTCCTTGGAACATCACATCTGGTAAGGAGGAGTCACACGGGGGGTAGATATTTCCTTTTCTGATAACAGCTACCTCTATGGCTACTCACATCCAATGAGAAGACATGATGTCAAGCAGCAAGTATTATAGTGTTACAGACTTGCAAAGGCAGAACAGTTTCCCTCAAGAATGCACATTAGGAAATGAAGCATCTGGCTACAAGAGAAGACATTTAAAACATTGACCTTTTGTTCAGGAAGATATATTTCAAAGACTTAAATCAAGCTACATGAGCTATTTTTCCTAAAATATCTAAATATGGTTTTCCCTCAATGCCTAATATTCAAGAACTTTCCCATGTAAGCTTGCAATTCAGCATACTGTGAGTTTTCTTCCATTTCCACCTGACATTAAGCCACATTGGAGTGAATTTTAGTTGGGATTACATGTCAGGAAGGATTTCTCCCCAGAAGGAGTTGTCAGGCACTGCCCAGAGGAGCAGTGGTGTTGCTGACCCTGGAGATACTTCAGAGACATGTGGATGTGGTGCTGTAATGCACCATTGAGCAGTGGACTACAGGCACTAGATGGTGGTTGGACTTAGAGAATCACTTAGGCTGGAGAAAACCCATACGATCTCCAATTTTACTGATATTTTACCTAAGCTACCAATTCATAATCTGGTCCAGTACTTCCTAGCTCCTTGTTTTCATGTTTGCTTCCAGGCAGGAGTGTGACTCACTGACAGTCTCAGCAAGAAAGTGAAATACTCATACATGGGGGTTGCTGCAGAGTTTCCAAGGCATCTGGCAGGCAGGGGCTGATGCAATTGTGACAGCTCACAGAAATGAATCCAGGGCATGAATAACTACAGCAAACCTCTGGGCCAGAGGAAAATATGGCTAAATGTTCTTGAGCTGTTAACTAGTGCAAAGTGATGAACTTTGCACTAATGAATGCACAATGAACTTCGCCTAAGCGTGTGTAATTATACAAAGATGTTTCCCACTGCAAGTTTTATCTTCCTCTGAGTTGCCAGGCTTCTGATTGCTGTTAGAGATGTCGTTATGGCTTGCTCCCTACATGTGCTGGCCAGAGATGCAACTGCATATGCAGTTATATGCCCCTAGTGTAAGCAACACCTAGAAATACATTGGATCTCTGCAGCTGGACCTGGGAAGTTTGGTACTCAGTTCTGCTTTGGATTGTGGCACTATGCCAAGGCTGTAAAAGGAGCCTATTGCCAAGTCAGGTCTCATGTCTTAAATGAGATAACGGGCAGTTTGTAAGGAAGGTGATAAAGGAGAGCCACAAACAGAGTGGTTCATACACAGTTATCAAATACAACCAGGCCACACCAGCTCAATACCACCGGTTCTTCAGCCCAATACAATATGCAGCTCAGAAGGAAAAAAGCTGCAGTGCTCTAGGACAGAATCCTGAACAATATGCCAAAGAACACACTCAAATGCATCAAATCAAAATTTATGAAAGTCCCTACAGCATCGTTAACATATTAATGTCTATAAACACCTGGCCAGGGGAAGAGTTCACTTTATATTTACCCCATTCCTGTATTCTTCCCCTTAGATAGCACCTAATAATTACTAGAAGCAGCATACCAGGCTAAGCGGGTATCCTCACCCTTATTGCACCTCTTGTTCTATAGCACATGCATATTAGATACTGGCATTCTGTCTGGGGCACAGTTTTAATGTGTGAATCTCACACTGATAATTAATATGCCTATTTGTTCTCTGGTTGCCTTATCTGCACTGACAGGAGCTGCACACTCTCAATCTCCCAGCTTCAAGTCTAAGTTTACCCCCCAGCCTCAGCTTCCTGCATTTCTTCAGCTCAAATAGAAGTGTTTTAGCAGCTTTATAACAGTGTAGAAACCTGCCCAAGTTTGCTTAGTAGAGGGAGAAATTAAGTGCTCCATGTTGGAGATAACAGCAGTTCCTTGGCCCCAGACCACACATCTGGCCCTCCTTAACATCTAGAAACAAACCCAAAGCATCTGTCTGCCAGGTAGTGGGGCTCATTTGACATTAATGCAGAATAAGCCAAGTAAGAAAGACTGATCCTCGAAAGGCTTATTTGGATTGATAACAGGTAGTGGCAGTACTGGAGCAGGCACAACGCACGGACTGATTTGTGGGGAGTCTAAATCTCATGTAGCCCCCTAACTTAGCAGCCAGCTGCTTCTGGCATCCTTCAGGATGGAAACTGCTCTTTGGGGGATGGTACAAAGGGAGGGCAGTTGTTGTGAGTTGCTCAGAAATGTTTTATTTAGGCTGTTTATCCTCAAAAGAGCATTTTCTTTTTAAAGTATATAGGTTTTGTATATTCTAAACATAGGAGACAGGACTTGGGCATTTCCTCTTTTAAGAGGTATGGCTGAGCATATTTCCTACAAAATTTATAAAGAGTTGAGATAAGGACTTATGTGGCTCATCTTCACTAAATGCAAGGAAGGAACTTGGCTCTGTCACAGCACAGTTACAGTGCAGAGGCAGGAAATAAAGATGAAAACAGACAGCAGCCTACAAGCTCTTTGGAAAGACCAACCAAAACATAATCAAACTATTTACCAATACTCTGCATAGTTTTATCTGAAGACCATAAACCACATGATATAATGGACAAGGCATTTCCCTTTTTACAGATGGGGAAACCAAAGCTCCAAAAGGACTCAAAGCCACCTGCTGGGATCACAGCGGAGATGACAGGCAAATTAACAACCAACAGATTTCAATTTTATCAGTGAAAAGCTTTCAGTCCAATTAAATAAGGTCACCACTGCAGCTGGAAATGGAGCCACAGATTCCTGCTTCCCCATCTATTTGACTGACAGACAGCCCAGTCTCTTGTAATAAAGATAGTACAAAGCTATGTATGCCATTTCTTAGGCATTAATCACTGTACTTCGTACAGGAGGTCACTATTTTCACCTTAAGCATTCTGCTCCATCTTCTAGGAGATAGGAAAGCTGGATAGCAGAGTTCCCCTATCCAGGACAAACTCTCTGAACTTTCATACCTCAAAGACCGATGCAAACCTAATGTTTAATCTCTTCCAACTGCCTAAGACATTTTCCCTGGCACCTACTCTCAACGCTCATATATTATGCACTACTTTCTTTTGGATTGAAAGTAGCCACAGAGAAGATATGAACAGTGACTGCTATTTAAAATGCAGAAATAACACTTAATCTGCTACATCAACTCTTCCCTGTCTGCAGACTGAACGTAACTGATGGTGTGTGTTTATGAAGCATGCGTAATCATTACCTGCTCAATTACTGTTGTTATAATGCATGGTTTAGCAATAAACACTGCCTGTTGTGGGGCTGTACCAGTTCCCTGTATGAAGGGAATTCTTCATGTTTTGTTTCCATTTCTACATCATAATCAAGCCTTAGCTGTATGCAAGTGGGCTCAGGATATTTTTCCTTTTCTTTACATTATCAGTTTGCTTGCTACATCTTTGCTGAAGGGGATTCCTCACTTTAAGTCCTTCCCTCGGTAGGGCAAGATGGCCTCCTTTGGTTGAGGATTATAGGCTCTGACAGTGCCGAGACAGAAAAATAAAGCTCAAGAATGATTTAAAGCAATGAGCAGGGCTGCTGCCCTAAGACCAGTTACATGCACCCAACTACCATTGCCTCCTGCAACTCAGACCCACTCTAAAGACGGTCTTCTCCTGGACTTTATCCAGTGGGAACACATGAATGTACACCTGGTGGTAACCATCTCCCCCTCCAGGGGCAGGGAGGAAAGGGACAAGATTTACCACTTTCTTTCGCTTTTTCCCCCCTTTCTGCTTATATCAAACTGTCATAGAGGTCTTTAACTCAGCAAGGATGGAAAAGCAGTGCCAATTCCTCCTTGAACCACCTCCACCCATAGCAGAAACAGGAAATCCACCCCCCTCCCAAGGATGGAAGGTGTTCCTGTGCCAAAGTCACCACACAAGTGCTTTCAGTGGAGAGCTTTCCCACCCTGCTGCTACACACTGCCAGAATTTGGGGACTTACAGCAAACATCCTGGGCTCCATCAAGGGCTGATGAAACCCAAAACCACAAGATATACATCTAGAGCTTAAAGGGCTGCAGCATACCCAAAAAACACTGCACTGGAACAAAGGAAACTGCAGCTATTGGAGTTGCTCTTTCAGGGATCAGAAGGTTTTCCATGCACATGGTTGCACAATAGGAAGTACTGGGAGCTCTGAGGACAGGGATGAAAAGAAGAGCAATAACCAGAAAGAAAATGCAATGCACATGGTCTTGCACCACACAGTATGGGAGATGCTGCAATTCTGCTCTGCATGCAGGAAGATAGGCAGACAACTTGACTCTGCCCAGCACAGCCACTAGGAAGTCACAGCTTGTAAGTACAAAATACAATCACTGAAGCAGCAAACTCTTTTTTAATTGTTCATTTAATACATATCTGAGCTGGGGAAGGGTGTGCTGCACACCAGCATTGTTTTCTTTAAAACAAAGCATGAGTTTTTATCAGCGCTTTGGTTTCTGAAGACAAAGAACAGATGGCCTCTTATTTCAGAGGCAGCAAAAGGACATTCCGTGCCTTCAGGAGCCCTCAGAAGAGCACTGATATGAGAGAAAAATAGGAAGTGCCAATATTGCCTTGCTGGTTGCAGAATCCTTCCACATGTACAAGTAACAAACCCCTCTCCCCAGCTTTTTGCCTGTGGATGTCTTAAGAGAAGGGGAGGGACAAAGATGGAAAGAATGCCAATTTAAGCTGGATTTTCATTTCTTTTAAAAACTTGTACACAGGTTGTTCCAGGAGCAGAAAAAAAACTAAACAAAACAAAATCAAGTGAGAATATACCTAGAGAACTGCATTTATTATTTCCTAGATTTTAATGTCTCTAAGAGAAAAGCACTGATTAAACTCAATGGATAATTTAGAAAACATCTCGGCACCGTGCTTTCAGAACAGCTTTTGCAGATGACCTCTGACAGAGCCTAACAGGTAAAGCCTTACAGGAGCCCTGTGCACTTGGCAGCACTGTATGGGACCTGGCAGCCTTCAGGTGCAGCACAGGTCTGCTCTGTCCTACCACAAATCACCCATTGGCTAAGTCAGCATTAAATAAAAGCACCAAGAGCTCGGTAGAGAAGAGAAACATCACAGAAATTCAAACTAGATATAATTAAGTTAATAATATAGATGATCTTGGTAACAATTTGATGGGATTTTTCACCTTGAGGTCTTCAAATCAAACCCGGCTACCTTTCTGGAGAAGATTTCAGTCAAGTCCTTAAGATGAACATGAGGATCAAGAGCACATTCTCCATCCTCCAGTATAATCGAGTAGTTTTCAGTGCTGCTCTCAATTTCCTTCTACCCAAACTCTGAAAAGGGTGATTTCTCTCTTCAAGATCACTCAAAGACCCTCTGTCACTGTGGATGAGTACATATCAATCTTGTCACTTTCTTCAATCTTTAGCAAAGTAAAGCTTGCTAACAGAAGCTGCTTTGAGATCTGGCCAAAACCAAACCTGATTTAAAGAAGCCCCTCTGTGAGCACCCTGAGAGCCTCAACTAGTTTTTCAGATGCTCTCTGAGCATCTTGGGTTCCTTGCTTCCCTTGTCATTGTATGAATTACGACGTAGAATTACCTTGCGTAGGTTTCACACAAGCAGATGTGAACCTGGCGCCTGGTGTCAGACAGCAAGCAGGAAGAAAACTAAGTTTAAGACATCCTGGCTTGCTGTGCAAGCTTTCAAGTGTGCAGTGTTGTAGCAACAGTGCAAACAAGCAAGGAAATGGCCCCTGTGACAGAGCACTTACAACCAAGAAAATATCCTGAATACTTGCATCTGGTACAGTAAGGTTTGTTCTATTCACGTTTTGATTTTGGCTTCTGTCCTTTGTCCTGGTGACTTCACAGAAGAGAAGACATGGGGTAAGGAAAGATGCTTGCTGACAAGTTAAAAAAAAAAAATGCCTCCATTGCATTCAGTGCCTTTTTCTAATGGGTATGTATTCATCACCATCCCACAATGGAAACAACATGCCCAGGGCATTACTAAATAAGAAAAAGATGGGAGCTCAATTGGAGGAAAAAGAATTGTGCAATGCAGGATCATTAACTCCAGAGCAGAGAGGCTCAGCTTTGTACATTGGTTGTACCAGGTCACATTGGGCCCGAATTAACAAGCAGCTGCAGAATTGTCTCCCTAGTTTACTCAAGGGGTAGCCTTGGGCTAAATGGAAACAGCTTTAACAAAGCCAGATACACTGGGATGCATTTGCCACACTGAGTGACACTGATGGGGAATCTCTTGAACTGCAGCTTCATCCTCACTCATTAAACCAGTGCCTGATGCGTCTTAACAGGCTATCACTCCAGACTTCTGCAGCACCATTTCTACAGTGACTTCAAAGTGTTTTACATCTCACAAGGGAAAGTTTGCTTCATTTGTGTGCTCACAAAGGAGCACGCAGCAGCTGGAGCCAACATTTTCAACTGCACCCCAAAATCCCAACACCTAACGTAGTTGGTGTGACCACATCAAGTTCATGAGACTCTGCATTTCTATCTGCACCAGTCCTGGCCATTTATAAGCAGTTTACCACTTGAAACAGAGACACTCAAAGCTAAAAGGCACTTAAAAATGGAGCCTGCAATTTCTTAAATCGCAGTTACTGGCAAAACCAGCAATGGAATCTAGACATCCTGAATGCTGCTCTCACCAGACAGCACTCCCTATTACTTAAAATTCCCCTTTGGAAAAGAAATGAGAAAAAAAATATAGCATTTGTTAAAACAAAAGCTATGCTTTGTCTTACAAAAATCCCCATTGTTTCCAAGCAAGAGCTGGAAACAATGGAAAGAGAGAGGTTTTGCCCACAGCACAGACCACATCAGAGCATGACAAAGCAGTACTGTGGAAACATCAATCCAGATCAGATGGATGTGGGAAAACGGCTCCTTATGAGAAATGCTGGGATTCTGAGGCACTGGTACTGAGCGTTCCAGTGGGACACAGCAGCCAGAGCTGCAAGGGATGCCTGCTGCAATACAGACCTACAAACATGGATGCACAGTGCCACAAAACTAACAGCAAAAGTTGAACTGGGAGAAAGGTCTTTTACTGCCCACACAGCTAAAAGCCACCAAATATTTAAGATTTATACTGTTCCTACAATAAGCTGGGGCCAGCCTCCATCTGCCACTGCCATTGGAAATAGCAGCAGTCAACTTTGGCCTTAAGGCACGAGCCCTGAGGAATCCCGCTTCCTCATGGGTCATTCCACTGCCTCCCTGCGGCCTTCCAGTCCCAGGGGCTTTCTGAAGGGTGTAACAACTCGCAGCTTTTTACCACTGCACCAAAATCTTCACAGCAAGTTACCCAAAAAGCAGCAGGGTCCCAGCAGCAGACGTTTCCCATTTTGAGCACAAAAAAAAAAGTTGGCTTTCCATCAGCAGTCCTTCTGCGTGCTCATAGTTTATGACCCGCAGAGCATTAGACAGACATTTGCTGAAACTGCATATTGCTGCTGCAAAGCGAGCCCAAGCTCCAGTAAATGCCTGAAGAAAATGAAGCAATCCCCCAATATTACCCAAGAAGGCAGGATCCCAGCAGAACACCCTGCCAGACACTGGCCTGGAGCCTCACTTCATCAGATTTGCTCTGGAATTACCCTACTGGAAGAAGATTTCCAAATCTGGCATTGTACCTTTTACTGCAGAGGTTTGATAAGCCATCTTTTGTTCGGAAGGAAGACCTGATGTTGGAGAACGTGGTTTTTTCCTCTTGTCCCTGGAATTGTGATTGGAAATAATTGGAAGTGTCACTGGAAGTAATCAGAAGTGACAGTCCCTGGGCTATAAGGCTTTTGCTTCGAGTCTAACGATCCCCCCTGCCTCCCGCAAAACAAAACCTAAATTTAAACAATGAAGTCACAAAGTGATTTGCCTTCAAGGTTGAAAACCCTTCAATTTTCTTTTCTTTCTTTTTTTTTTTGAAACAGAAAAAGAAGTGTCTGGCTATTTTAGTTCAATAGTCAAGCCCTGCTGTGTTACACCAGAGGTTCCCCCCCACACACACGCACACGAACACCCCACCCTACAGATAAAGCCTCACATCCATATTAAACACTTGTATGGCCTTTAAAATTTTATCAAGGCTTTAAAAAGCAAAAAAATAGCCTAAGCAGTCTGAGCAATGAGACTCAGCCAACATGCATCTCATAAATATTGCGAGCACTGGAAAACCACCTCGTTCTGCTGTTTTTTGCTGAGGCACACATGGGGAAGGGAACAGGGCTACTTGGTGTTTCGTGCACTGGTTCTGACGAAGTCTCTTACACTAAAGCACCTGAGCACATAATGAGACCCACCTGCTGAAAACAACCTTACAGCCTCAAAAGCCAAAGGAAGTCATAGGCAGTGCAGTCAAAAAAGGAGAACTCTGGGATCCAGCAGTACGATTTGCCATGAGCTACAGCTGCATCCAGATTCGTAGCCCCAGTGCTTCCCTAGCTGTTGCTTTTTGATTCACCTTCAGGCACTCTTGCAGAACACACCACTCACAGGCAAACCCACTGACTGCATGCTGCTTGTTTTGCAGTTCCCACACTACTGCTCCTAACTGCAGCAGCACAGGGAGCAGCTCTGTTCTGGAGTGCTGCTGTGCACGTGCTTTGTGAGACTTAAAGATGTGCCCCTACACCAAAAGCCACAGTTAATGACAGGGGGACACCAGGCCTTCATCTAGTAAAGCTGGTTCCACATTCTCTACCAAGCAGCTCCATGCAAAGGAACAGCTTAATGAACTGTAACTGCTCCTACTCCACAGGTCTATGTTAAATAGCAAGACGAGATCATTCTACACTTGGGAGAAGGTAAACTCATTCATGAACTGAACACATGCAGCTCAATTTCTTTTGTGAGGGCTCCTCTGGTAACATTCATACTATGAATGGAGTTTCTCAGCACGTTGGTGCTATAAAATCCATTATCCTACTTCTTTTTAATGAAGTAGGGATAACTCAAACCTCCCTGTCTCTTAGAAGTCATCCCAATGACTGCTCAGGACACTGTTTGATAAATGATGGCTGATGGATTCAGTTGTTTGTCACTGATCACTTCTCCTTGTGTTTTAGGACACACATAAAGGAAAATAGTTTTGAATCAGAGCACAAGGGTTTAAGACATACAACAATACAGCTACCTTGTCGTGTCATGCATCTGTGTCTTAACTCCCTTCTCCATTAGAAGAGTAGGAATACTGGGAACTCCTAGATATTCTCTACCCAATATTGGCTGGTTGGACTGAGCAATCCAGAGCTTTATGCAGGGCACTTAGCACAAAGGATGCTACACAAGCAGCAGTGCTATGGCAGACCACACGCAGCCTACTGTCACTGCCAGCAGTTGCCTCTAACTGTGCACGCTCCATTTCAAAAGACTGTTTCCAGGAGAACAGCCTCCTTTCTGCAAATGCATATTGTAAGCACAACAAAATTCTCACTGACCTTTTCCTTCCACAGGCAATTAAACTGCAGGCACTAAGCTGAACTTTCACCTTTCCACCTAGTCAGTCAGGAACAAGTCACACTGAAGCTTCGTACTCATTTTGCAGCCACTAAAATGGGGATGTCAGATACACAGAAGAAAAGCCAGGCTGAAAATACCCTCTGTAATGTATATTGATTCTCGAAGGACAGTAATTCCAACATCATGGAACTGCCTGGCCCATTAAGAGAAAAAAACCACAAATGTAATTAGAACCAATGCAACGATAAGGAACAGGAAAAAACTTGTCATGAATGTTTCATGTTGTTCATCATCTTCAATGCATTTCACAACTGCTCAGTCCTCTTTGCAACTTAGAAAACGTAGGTTTTCCTAATTAGTCACATGGAAAACTGAGACAACATGGAGAAGGACTTCAGA
The DNA here is from genome assembly GCF_023343835.1 of Lagopus muta. Taxonomy (NCBI): domain Eukaryota; kingdom Metazoa; phylum Chordata; class Aves; order Galliformes; family Phasianidae; genus Lagopus; species Lagopus muta. The sequence continues at coordinate 3,031,695 of NC_064454.1, read as the reverse complement.
AAAGCCAGCAGTGGTTACGTTGAGGCAGGGCAGCTTCCATCCTACTCACAATCCCTGGCTGTTCTTTCCAGTACCCAGTGAGCTTCTGGAAAAGAGGACCAGCTCTATCTTGAGTGCTAATCCACAGATGGAGGGCTACTGCCAACACTTTCCTTCTCTGTACTCTGCTTTTTACACTGTACCATGTAAAAAGCATGTCTTAGGCAGGGTCTGAAGCCTTGGCTGGAGATGTAGGCTGTTGGTAGCAGCCTTTTCATTCCACTCAAGCATACTGAAGTAGAAAACTGAAGGATCCTCCTTCCCCCTGTTGACTTCCCATCACTTGCCACATTTGCCATTGCTGTGCTTCCTGCTCTTCTCCATTTCCTCATCTTCCACTACCCTGTGCTCTCAGTGTCTATTCACAGACCTCAATGACCTGACTTCACCCTTGGCTTTTTGCTGGGCTGCTTCTGTAAAATAACCATTTCTAAAAACAGATGAAGAAACAGCTTGAGGAAAAAAGGAGACCCATTCATCTTTCAGACAAGGCACAGCCAAGTTCCCACTGCACCCAAAGCAGCCTCTGTTTTGTAACACATTGGTGCAAGGAATATGCACAACATTACATCCCCAAGAGCCAAGTTTTCTTTGCACACGTATAGAACTCAGGTCTGCACTGTGCAACATACACCAGCCTTGGCTAAGAGAGGGGAGTGCTTTAGCTGGAAACCAGAAGCATCCTTGGACTAAAGCTTTGGGAGCAATTTCTGCAGGGAAGAGGCACAGAAAGCAGTTTGTAACACCTCTCTTCATTGCTACTAAACACACACATTCTGCATCACATAACAATCTGTTTCCACACAAAGCAGGGTTTTGCAAATACACACTGTGCTTTGTTGGAGTGACTGTTTACATTTCTTTTCAGGCAGTTCCTAAGAACTCAATCAAATCTCAGGCTGCAAACCTGTTAAGTTCACCATAAAGTCCTGTGTTTGCCTTGAGGAAGACAGGGGCATCTGTTGTGATCCAGAGGATAAACATCAGGGTCTCTCTCCAAGCCAGTTGTGCAATGACAGGCATTGCTGGGAAGCCTGCTCTGCTGTTACACAAAACGTCCCTCTGAAGTGGCCCCAAGTGCCCCACAGAAACAGACCACTAATTCTGTTTAAACAGGGCCTGCTGTGGGCACAGTGACCAAACACCAATTGTTTCACATGGGAAATTCAGAAAGCTTGCCTCCCCTCAGCAACACTATCTCTCATGATTAAGAGATCAGACTTCAGTATTTCAACCCTAACTTGGCATGCTGCTTTCCCCCACTCCAGAGGTTTACCCTTTTTCTTTTTATGGTAAAACAGAAAAATAGGGATAAAACCAGGCCTCAAAGTAAAGCTAAGGTTTTCTAAATGCTAGAAATCCAAACACTTTCATGTAAAACACAGCACTGCTGGGGACAGAGAGGACATTCTTATTGAGTGCTCTGGTAGGAAATGTGATGCAAACCCACCCTGGCTTTAAAAGAATTTGCATCCCACAACTCTGATATCCCATCAAATAGCAGCTCACTCAATTCTGTCTTGCCTCCTTGAATTCCCCCTGGGGCAGCAAATGGACACACATCTTCTCTTTGCTCCCTTTCCCTAGGGTTTGTTAAAGAAGGAAGCTGTTGGCCTTGTCCTAGAGCTAAATTCACACCTCCCAACAGCTCTTGCATCCAGTTGCTGTTTTGTTGACTGCTGAAAAAAAAATGAGCTCTTGCAATTACCAGCTGCTATGAAGCCGACTTTGGAAGAACAGCCTCCTCTTAGGCTTGATGCACCAAGAGTGATCACCTGCATTCCTTCATAACCCAATGAAGGAAAAGATGAAATCCAATGGCAGAATCCTGTACAGAAGCCTTATTCACAGCCACAGATTTATGTTTTCCTATTCCAATCCCAAGCTTGGAATTAAGTGCTGTTAAAACATGGGATGAAATCCTCGCCCCACCTGAATACCCCCATGAAACAAACAGATAAAGCCAACAGAAAGAGCCATGAGAAAACCAGGAGGTTGCAAGTGTATCCTATATCCATAACCTCAGAAATCTGGGAAGTACCCAGAGCAGCAGCAGAAATAAGACCCATCAGTTTAATATTCCATTTGCTTAAAACATCTCCCTTGCTTTTTACTAGTTCAGGCAGAAGCAGTCTATTAAAAAGTTCAGTAACCCCGCTGGAAGCAGGAGTGCTGGGTTTTTGTTTGTTTGTTTAAGCAATGCAGTGGTTCTTGGCTTTTCTGGAACATATTGCAGTTTTCAGGAGAAAGGCTTTAAGGAAGCATGACAGGGCACCATTCAGGATGCCTGCGCTCTTAAAGCAGGAGGGGAAGCAAGTCTCAGAAGTCTGAGAGTCAAGGTAGAAAAGCACAGCCCCAGGCTGACCTGCCACTGCCAAATGCTGCAGAGCTGCTCCCATTTCAGCAAGGATTTTCAGGCTAGAAGTCTGGTGGATACCTAGGCAAATGCATGCTGTCAGACCCAATTGCTCATGCCAACAAGCACTACAGGGATTTGCACCATAACCTTTCCCAGCACAGTGAGACGATCAAGTCTTGGTGTTCAGTGCAGCAACTGTGCACCTCTGGGACAGCCCTGTAAGAGAGTCACTGACCTTAAAGCTGGGAGAACAGAGCTCAGCTACACCTGCACAGAAGGCAGTTCTGCCATTACAGCTGCATCCACTTCAGCAGAATCACTCCTGTGTAATACACCAGTTCCTACCCATTGAGCACACCATATCATAAGCCAGACTAAGTGCACAGAGCTACCAGCTGCACCCCATCCATCAGCCTCAGTGTGGTACATACAATTCCCTGTACCATCAGTCACTAAATCCTACTCATCTTTTCCCAAAGATGCCACGTAGAGAGGGAGCAAAGCCTTGGTTCCCAAGGCATCTATCTGTGCTATATCACAGAGGGTTGGCTTCCTTACATCCTAATGGCTAGTCAGCTTTGGGGAAACCATGAAGACAGCCCCTTTGCAGATACTGAGCCTGAAGCTAAGATACAAAAGACTCTTGGCCATTCTTTTCTGCAGGAAAACTCCTATGGACAAGAGGGAGCAATTAGGGCACTGTGGAGAGCAACCCCTGATGTTCTAATGCAAAGATCCCATCTCAGTAGCAGGACATGTGAAAGCTGAATGCCTGCATTGGTTTGGCACATCTCCTCCTTTGGATCTTGAACCCCTTGCTTTCTGAAAGGCAGAGCACATACACTAGCCAATAAGTGATACATGTAATACCAGAGTCAAAAGTAGGTGTACAGATATCACACAACTATATTTATTTTCTTGTAATCAAATACATCTTCAGCAGAAGGTTTGTTAAAAATACTCAAAATTGACTTGGACAGGGTGGTGGGAAAAGGCAAGGGAGATTTCTGGCTCCTCTCTGCTTCCTCCACCTTGCCCTTGTTACAGAGCTATGATTACAGTCTTGCCCAGCCCACATTTAGTAAAGTCTTCATTCTTGTCATGTTTTTAAAGCCTCCTTCCAACTCTTTGTCTCCTTTTCCTGTCTCCTCACACAGCTGCCTACTTACCCTGTAGGTAAACAGTACCAAAGGCAAGGACCATATATATACTATCAATATGAATGTTCTGAACCAGCAACTTTCCTTTGAGGCTTCCTTGGCTTCAAACTCCTATTCTCCACAATTCTTTACTTCAACAGTGACCAAAAGCACACACTCAATGATACTTGTACATCTTTTCACTACTTTCTCAGGTTAGCAAAGGAGACACCTATCTCCTTGCTTTCTCCTAGGCACAAGCCAGGAACACAGACAGCAATACTTCATGTTCCCTAAAATATGCTTCCAATATCAGTAAATGAAGCTGGATCCAAAGCTGGATGACCAAGTTGCCCGTTGACAACACAAATACAACAAGGGTAAATCACAGGGCAGTTCAACACTAACAAAGCACCAGGAAATGAGGCATTCCTGGTTTGGCTGTGAGCTTTGGGAAGCTGCTCATCCTTCCCTTGCCACAGCTGGAACAACAACTAGAGAAACTGAGGAACTCAGATATTTGCTTAGATGCAAAAGCTCTTCAAGGCATGGCTTGTCTTCTCTGCTGGGCTTCTGCCTTGTAAGCATTACAGAGATCCCAAAAAAGGAAGAATGGTTAAAGGCCATTGTGTCCCCCGGATAAAACCAGCAGCAGTCATACAAAAGAGAGTTACTCTATCACTACAACACTCATCCTGTGGCAGCATCTTATCCCTCCTGCTCCAAGCCTTCAACACGTGGCCTCTATGAGAACCCACCTGCCTTCTGCATATTTAGAACTCTGGCTGGTCCATGTTTCACATCTGTGAGACTGAATGAAGGCTGTTCCCCATTGCATTTCCTCCTATCATCCTGTCTGAAGCCTTTATTATGTGTCCACCCACACATCAGCCCATCACCCTGTGGGACTTGGCTCTTCCATGGGAATCAAAGACCTGTGCCCCATTCACACCAGTACCTGGGGTTCTGGGGGGGAGGAGGACCCAGGAATCACAGATTTGCTCAGCCACAACAGATTTCAGAGCTGTCTGCTTGTCAGCACTATGTGGTGAGCAGAATGAAGACACAAGCTCACTCATCACATCCCAGTGCCTCTGGAGATGCAGATACCCAGACTGCTTCTGAGTCAGTCCCATACGCAAGCTCCCCAACAGACCTCAGGACTACAAACCCTTTCCCCATAGGCTGTAAAGACAAACAGCCGTGTTCAACCCTTCTGCTTCCATTCTCTTTCTTTAGTCTCCTCTCCCGTTCTCTGCTCCTATTCAACCATTAACTTATACCTTTTCCTCCCCTTTATTTCAGCAGCCTTTTTCCCTCCCTTTTTCTTGCTGTCTCCCTTTTGTTCCCCCTCCTTCTACCATTCTTTCCCCCCTTAACTCCTCCCTCTCGCACTTCAACACATCTGTTTTTAATCAGAGGCATCAATTGGAAACAATAACCCTTTTTTATTCTAAAAACCTGAATGTTAAATATTTGAGCAAAGCAAAACAGTTCTACAAATCTGACACTGTGCCTGGAACAAAGACATTTTGTTCACCTTATTTTATCAAAGAGCTTCAAACCCCTTCATGGTACGCTGCTCAAAAACGCTGCCCTTTTTAAACTAAAAACACATTCCAAGAGGGGTCTGTATGACCATTACTCCTAAACAAAAAAACAAACATAACAAATTTGGATATTAAAAGGTTCCAGGCCATCAACCTGCTAATAACTAAAGCAGCACAAAAAGCACTGAACCCAAACACAGAAAACGGAGTTTGCCATAAAAGTTTTTTCCTTCGCAGATCCGAATAGCTCATCAGAAACGCATTTCAGTCGCACAGAGAGGGGCAAATGGAAGTTCGATTAAACACCAGAAAGCCAACCTACCTAAAAAGAGGATGGAAAGTGCAGACATTCCGTCTCCGTGTGAGAAAGGGACTTTTCCTCCCTTCTGCCTTCTCTCTCCCAGGAACGGCAGGCAGACCTGCACAGGATTCAAAAGAACGCCTCTGGAATGCGCCGAGAGTAATTGCATCCATGTGCCAGAGAAATAACCAACTTCACTCTTTCTTCCCTTCTGATATTCATCTCCTTTTCCATATTCTGTCCAGATACAGCGAGAGCTCACAGATCTGTAGCTGCTAATTCAGGGCCTGGAGTTTCTGGAAGAGAAGGGACAGAGCAGCAAGGAGTTCACATCGACAGCAGCACGGAGTGATTTTGCACGTCTGAAAAGGAAAGGAGAGAAGCGGGGGGAAAACACTGCGCTCAATGTTCACCACATGGCTGCCTCCCAGAAGAGCCCCTCCCTGCCATCAGCTGGGATTAATAGTGAAGACCAGTCATGTGGGTGAGGTAGAGCTAACTTCTAGCAGTAACATACAGAGATTTACCTCGGGAGGAGATGCAAGGATTTTACGAGCGTTGGAGAGGTTAAGTTTGGAGGCAGTGAAATCCAGCGTGGAAAAAGAACCAGATTCATCCCTTAGCGGCTCTCAGGAAAAGCACAAATGCTCTTCGCAGCTACAGACACATTCACATGAACACATTCAATATATGCAATGTGTATGCAGTGGGATAAGCTCCAGAATTAAAGCTTTTGGACTTACTAAAGGCTTGCTTCTTATCTAGTTTTTTTGTTTTGTTTTGTTTTTCCTTTTTGAGTAGATCTGAGTCTCTACGAAGAAAAATCTCAAGATTTGATCAAACCATGCATGTCTAAGAAATACTAGCTCAGCTTTACCAGGTTTTCTGCTGTGAAGACAAAACAGTTTCCATAAGACGAATCCAATCTAACAGGGAGCAGAGCTCACAGACAGTCCTGTCCACCTTTGAGCCGAAACAAACAGAACTGAACTTTTTAATGCTTCACTAAAATGCTTTTAAATCTCACTGCTTCCAGCAAGGCCATGGGAATGGTGTTGTTTTACACACACGCCTGCTCTGATCTGTTGTACTTCACACGCACAGGGCATGCTCACACCTTTACCTGTGTACCCCAGGGTACATCTCCAGTGCAGATAAACCAAGACCTTGCATCTTCCCCACACAGATAGGAACAGAAGGGTTATGTTGGCCACAGGAGCTCTGAAAGCAACCAAGAAGCTGATTGAGTGTTCAGATGGCTGCTCTGTGCCAATCTCTTACCACAGCTATACAGACACTGGGGCTATAAGAAGCTCTATAGGACTTAATTACCTTAGCTCCTTATTAATGTATGAGCTTTGCAAGCATTTACTGGAAGATGGGACACACTGCTACCCCAAACAATGTAGGGCCTGAGATACAGGTAGATGCATTTGAAAGAAGTAACATGGATGGAAATTTTCTTTCTATATCATGTTTTAAGCAGTTTCCTTTACCCCTCCTTACTTCACAGATAGAAATAAAACCATGACTCCTCTCCACAACATCTAGTGAGAAAATTGATGGACAGTGTTTGGCTAATACAGCCTGACAGCACAGGTGAATGGAACAGTTCCTACAGAGCATCACATACCATAGCTGGGAGCTGGGTACCCTCCTAACTTCTCCCCACACACTTGATCAAAGAGGCTGCTTGCTTTCAAATGGTTGAGTGGATCTGAGGGAATATCATCAATTTTCAGTGTAGGACATAAATCAATGGAAAAAAAGTGCATTGAATCCTTTCCCACCCCCTCCAGAAGAGAAGCAGCACTGTGCCTGTCTCACTGCATTACAAGTCTGACAGAAGATGTCCCAAGCAATGCTGTAAATACCCAGCATGCTGCTTTGCTTTCATAGAATAAATGCATCAGAAACAAAGAGAGAGATGTGGTGTCACCCAGTGCCAGCTGCCCATCCTCCACAGAAACACAGAGCTGGGATAGCTGGGAGGTGACTGCAGAACAGGGAAGGAGCCTGAGAATCAGAAGAGACCACGCATGTAGAGTCTCCTCCATCATCTCAAACAAGCCATTCCTCAGCCTGCTCCCATGCTGCAGTCCTTCTAGTAAGCTCCTCGAGAGGAAACCACACTTTGGGGTTCAGTGGGGATTCTCCCTCTGGCGTTTATACCTGTAATGGCAAGGGGATGTTCCTCCAGTGTCACCCAGTAAGGGCTGGGGAAGGCGTATGCTAGGACAAACATGCCGCTCACAGAGCACATCCTCTCTCAAGACCTCTGCTGAATATTTGGGGCTTATGTAGGTCTTATCAACAATACACTTTTTTTTTTTTTAACCCCCAGAAGGCGCTAATTCTTCCAGCAGGCTCATAAATTATTTCTCCTCCTCTCATACAACACCAGCACAGCATGGAAAAGGTATATCATACATTTCTCAGCAGGGGAAGAGCAGAGTAGATGAACTGTTGCTGTCATAAACGCTAAGAAAAATTAAGGTTTGGATTAAAATAGCTGACACCTGTAGAAACCCTCACGGGCCACACATCAGCTTCTCCTGTTCTTCTGTTCTTTCCACATCAACATCGGCCTCCTCCACATTGCTTTAAGTCCCATAAGAAAAATGCACTCCTAAACCCATACATCCCAAGAACCTGCTCAGCCCTTCTTAGCTCATTCCTACACCTTAGCTAGCAGAAAGCTTGTAGACAGCTCCTTTTTAAACCTAAACATACATCTTTCTTGCACATTCAGGCAAAGAAAAAGCAAACAATGCAGCTCTATTATCACCTTTCTTTATGTTTTCCTCCAGGAGCGTTAGTTCATGGCAATTGAAAGCCAGCCCTCTTATATCTATTCTTTTTGTCTGCCCTCCAAGATTCTGGGTAGAAAGTTACTCCATTCAGATGAAGTTAGCGAAGCAGCTTTTTGATGCAGGCAGTAGAAGGACAGGTGCCACCTACAAGGACAATCAACAGAACATGGTGAGACTGCTGAGCAAAGCTCTGCTAGGTTCAGCCTTTGGCAAAACATCCTTTGACAAAGCAAGACATGAAAATAAGTCAGCCTCTTTATGGGAAAGCTCAGAGCAAACAAGAAAGAATACTAGGGCAGAAAATAAAACCCTCCATACAGCTTTCACAAGTCTGCTGTTGGAGAGGTTACTTTGCACCACATCAGTGCTTAAACATTTACTTACAAACCAGTTGTTTGGAAGTCTCTCCTCTCCCATGCAGGCTTCAATAATTGATCATAAGAGCACCATTAGTCATTTAATATTAGTCAAAAGTCTCACTTCAACAAGCCTTAGCACTCGCTGTCAGTAAGTGCATCTTCAATAGGGAAACAAACAACTAAAAAGCTTCTTAAAGCTCTACTTAGACTTAAAGCATCTCAGGCCACACAGCTTAGTTCCCAAGCATTTATCCTGTAAGAATACACCCTCACTATGAAGTAGAAGAGCATGCCACACATATGTGACTAAATTAAAAAACAAATAACTAATGCTGGGTATTATTCCATTTTCCCAGAAAGCTCTGTGCAATGCAATGAAAAGCACAGCAAAGACAGCAGAGCAGCAAAGTCTGAGGCTGCAGCAAGTGAGTATCTAAGTAGTAAGATACTCATTTTTAATTAGGATTTGTAAAGGGCTTTTTTTAATTATTATTATGTTTTTAGAGTAAATAAATTTCTTCTGGAGCAGGGATGTGGTTTGGGCATGTGAAGTGAGTGTCAAATAAATACAGTGTAAGAAAGAAAAGACATTAGAGGAGGATTGAGGTTGAATCCCCCAAAAGCAGTTAGCAGTGGGATAAGGTTTTTGGGCTCCAAAAGGAAACAGGAAGATTTGTTCCAAACCAGAGAAGGCGAGGAAATGTCTTATTTGTAGAAATCTCTCTCTCATTTATTAATCTCATTACTTGTAACCATGACATGTGTAAAACCGATCTGCTGGCTGCTGCTGATCACCTAACTCAATTTACAAGTGGACAAAGATTTGTGATGTGCAGCAGCTGCTTGCAGGACTGCAGGAAACAAATCTGAAAACGTCACCCAACTGCTTAATAGGTGTCCTAATCCCCATGCTGTTACAGCGACCTGTCACAGCAGGGGCAACAAGTTTGGAATTCAAATCATCAGTGGAGATTTGTGGGTTTGCTGTCTAAAAACATTTGTTTTCTTCTAGCTCAGGGTTAAAACGTCCTGCGAAGTGAAGATGAGAGGGGGGTAATGTGGTTTTGAATGGCAGCCAGCTTGCTGCAAGCGAGGGGCCAGGCAGAAGCCCTCTGTCCCTGGGGCTTTTGGTTTAGTTCTTGCTAATACAGAGTTTGCTTGCAATATGTGGAATGTTAAAAGCCTATTTATTCAAGAATAACCAACGGGAAGCAATAAACTGGAGTTGTGTTCTATTGGTATTAAGTGGCTGGATTTGAACACCCACAGTATCGGAATCTGCTCTTTTCTCTGAGAGTCAACAAGCTGTTACTTTGCTAACCATCTGAAAATGGTCTTTCTGAGATGCTTAGAAATGATTTCATACCATAAGATGAAGGCTGTTGTTTGTAGGTTGCGTGTGTTTTGGTTTGGCATGATGTGTTTCTTCCTTCTCATGTTTGCAATTGTTGCACTTGAGTTGTGTTTTCCTTTTCAGCAGTCAAATGTTCTAAATGTGATGTTTAGAATGACAGAATAATTTCATTAGGTATCCAGTGTTGCAGGAAACATTTACAAAGCCATAAGGATAAATCCATTTTTTACCAATTCCAAATGGAACATACAGTTCTACAGAGTCAAGATTAGGAGATCCCAAGAATAATATGAATGCTGAAGCCTGCATGCTTCTATTGAAATTGCTCAGTATTTAGTTCTAATGACTGTGTGCTGTGGTCTTGATGTCTTACTGGGTTGAGCAGCATTTTTGCCTCTCGGTTGGAACAGCTTGAATGCATTGCTGAAATATTCTCTTTGTTGTTATTCTGCTCTTGTATCAATATAGTGCAGTGTACAACTGTTCTGACAGGCTCAAATGCGTGGAGTCAGTTATAAGGAAACAAAAAATCTAGGATGGTTTCAGGGCAGTCTGCATGCCTTATGGTCATTGTAGTTGGCATCAAATTGCTGTGCTGTGCCTATGGTGAGAGTACCACCAGGTATTTTTCTTCTGATTACATGTATGCGTTGTACCCACTGATAAATTGAACTTTGGTCTGTTGAAAAATGACTGTTTCAGTTTAAAAGTGCTGGCTTAGTGCATTCTTAATGGGTTTGGGTTGCTGCCCTGTGTCCATATGCTCTGAAAATGCTGAAGCCTGTGAAGCTGCCCAAGCACACTTACATGTGCAAACTTGTTGTACGCTCATGCATATGTGAGGTGCATAATTGCTCAGCTTTTCTCTTGCAGTTTGCTCGAGGCAAATGTCCTGTGAGGTTATGTTTAAATAATGCCATCTAAGATAATCATTTAATGTATATTACTAATTTAATGTGAGCTGTAAGGAGTGAAGGTTCCAAGACCTGTTCTTTCAGCTCCTATTAAGATGCTAGTGTGGTCACTGATGTTCTGATGCTGTCTCTGCAAAGGCTAAAAGACACTTGGAAAGGCTTACTGCTCAACTGGAAACCTTTTCTGACAGTCTCAGTGGCACAAATCAAACTCGAGACCTAGATCTTGGCAATTAGAGTGAGTCATTGCATCACCTAAGACTGCATGGGCAATATTCAGATGGGAGACTTCCAATAAATTGGCATGACATAAAAGGACACAGCTTTACCTGATGTACTGATCAAATTATAGCCATGCCTGGGAAGACAGGGAATGCAGGGGTCAGCAATGAGAGGGATGGGCAACAGCTGTATTGAATTCAGACAGCAGCTCTTTACCTGTGGACTAAATGAGTGGCATTCCTTGGTGTCCTTGGGGTTGGTGCTTTGAAATTCATGTTGGTGATCTGGATGATAGGACAAAATGTACCATCAGTAAGCTGACAGATTGAAATGTATGGTTGCTGTTAAGAGAACAGTGATGGGCTGAAGCAATGGAGCCTCCAAAGCATAGACAGAGGCCAATTTTGTGTGTTCTTTCTTCCTTGATTTTGACCGCATTTCTGCCAGTAATGATGGTGCTATTTCTTTCCTTTGCTGTTTGTTTCTTTATGGTGACTTCTGTTCTGTAAACTATTGTGTTGCAGCCCTTGCTTCCTTTTAGTTTTAGTGAAAGGAAAGCAGGTGGACAAGACAGTTTTCCTCAAGCTTCTTGAGAGCTGAATTACAATAGCCCAGCATCTCTAAGGAAAAAAACTTCAGGTCCCTGTAGTAAGGACAGACGCATAACAATTTCCTTCCTGTGCACACAGAAATATTCATGAAGTTGTTGAGATTGCTAGGCTGGAGCGAGAGCACAACATCAATAAGTAAAGAGCATCAGTATCTTACGACATTAGTGAGGAAAGAATGACATCTTTACTTCCATTTCCTTCTATTTTAGAACATTCAGGTTATAATATTCAGCTCAAAATGACACTTGAAGCAAGTTTCTGAAGATGTGACTAAAAAATCTACTTTGTGTTCTACTAGAGGAATCCATTAAGCTCAGTGGGGAATGTACAGATGTGCAAGACTTCCCCAAGCATCTCCACTGGGCATTTAGGTGTCTGAGATAGCTGGATGATGAATTTGAGTGCTTGACTTCGGGCTGGAGATGGCCTGGAGGAATGTCAGGTTCCCCAGTAAGTGTATATAGGCAAGCAAGGGAGCTGCTGGATCTCAGTATTCTGTCAGGGCTGGTAACTGTAGGCAACCTACAGGCTATTACTTGAGTCTTAGTCTGAACGCATCACCTCCAAGGCAGATCCTTTTTATTTGGAGCTATCTGCATACTTTATATGCTGTCCAACAGTAGGTCATTACCTCTCTAATACAGTATTATGTAGTTCCCATTGAAATAGGTGTAAAGGTTTGCCAGTTCTTCCATGCTGTACCCCCTACTAGGATGGAGACTTTGATCTTGGAGAATGTGGGGAGAAAAATCCGAGTGTTTCACAGTTCCATTTCTTACAGAAATACTTTCAAATCTAAGGCTCACCAACATCCATGCTAATGCTGAATACACCCAACAGACTCTGGCAAACTCTTGTAACTTCTTAGTGATTGTTTCATTCCTAATTGCAGCACAGAGTTGTGGAAGTGCTGATAGATTGCATAGGAGGAGGATGTTTGCTGGGTTAAGACACAGCTCAGGCTGGGAAAAGCTACAATGCATAATCCCATAACCTCTGGAACAAAACTGCACAGCTGAGATTCTCCCCTTTCCTACACATCTGGGGGCTGTTACATTTCTGAGAGGCTGGAGGTTCCCCAACTGCTGACTTGTGGCATCTCTTCTGTCCCTTGAGGTGATCAGTTCTCTATCATTTTTATCATGCTTGCTCCATTCCTGCGGAGGAAAAATCTCATTCAGATATCATTAGCTCTAGCTTCAGACAGACAATCTGAGAGGCAGCAATCCTCAATTACAGTCAGCGTGCACCTCCTCTATTAAACATTGCCACTGAAAAGCAATGCTCAGCCCAAGTACATGTTGCTGTTCTGGTGCATCAGCGGGGTGGTGAAAGAGGAGGGGCTTGGCAGACACAAACTCCTGTTCTGAATGACTTTACCTGGAGGTAATCTCTTCCGCCAGGCTGAGTCTGACATTAAAAATGGAAGAAGCCAGGGACATTTTCCACCCAAAGCTCAATGGAAAGTGGCAGGTGTCAGATTTTTGCAAATTTCTCTCTAACTCACAGGCTTCTGCTGACAGGGACTTGAAGGCTCCAACCTGGAAAAGCTCCAAACTGTATTTCTGCAACAAACTTAAAATACCAAATATTTTTAAAAGATGGAGGTGAGGGAGTGGGAAGGACAACAAGGTTAAAGGTAGAAATGGAAATTAGAAGCGATGTGGGGGAAAATCTCATTGGTGTGCTGTTAGCTGAGGATGCTCACTTGCATGCTGGTTCAGTCATTTAGAACACTGTGCCTTTGCCAGGAACACTGAACACGGAACAGGATTTTCCTTTTCTTGTCATTCAAGATGTGGAGGAAACTGTTCACTGGTTCATTCCTTTTACTGTCCCTTCCTAGGTTAGCACCTGCACCTTCTTCTGCATTACATTCAGATGCCCTCTATCCTGTATGCAGGTTAATTCTCAGTATCTTGCATCACTGTAGTGGTTGACCATCAAGTCAGGAATAGATGCTACAGGAAAGTAGATCTTAACTTTTGGTGAGTCATTTCCTGGATCTGACAGATACAGGATAAATCTGTCCTGAGTGGCACTTGTATGTTTTGTCATGGCAATACATTTCATGGAATTAACCAACCCTGCAGCCTGACTTGGATAGGACACAGCCTTCACTGAAGCAAGCAATGAAGATACCACCCTTCAACCACTTACTGTGTGTCAGCTGCATAGCGGTCTTTGTTCCTCCTCTTAGGCTGCTGTGACTACAAGTGATGCAACTAGGTTTAGATTGTAATTGGAGACACTGGGGAAAAGCTTGGGAACCTCTGCTTTCGGAGAGCTTTGAAGTACTGTGGAAATTGGCACCTAGGAAGTGGTGCTGTTCCCTCCCCACCTTCCACTGCAGCTTTCTTAGACAAAGGAAAGCAAACCATTGAATCTCTGAGCTTGAGACATGCAAATGGAATCCCTGCTCCCTGGGTAGGAAGAGGATTGAGTATTCATTGCTTGGAGGAAACCACTTTGCATAATAACCTGCTCAGTTTGCAAACAGAGGAATGAGTCCGTGTACAATATCTTAGGAAGCTTTTGCTTGTTTGTATCTGGACAGGAACTAGATAGAGACAACTTTCAGATTTGAGCTTTGGATTACTGCAACAGAAGAAGGTTTGAAGTGAGTTATTCTGGTTCAATTAGGCTGTGTGACCTGCTACACCTTTTTGCTTTCAGTTTGTATTGGCTGAATACCAAAGCTTGAAATACCTCATGAAATACCTTTTCTGCTTCAGCTTCTAATTATGACTACTTATGCAGGTGGAGTTTCTTAGTGTGATATATTCTTAGCTGAGGACTAGAGTTTCAGTTCAATGACCAACAGCCATGTTAGAAGCACAAGCAAGCTGCTAAAAGCCTGTGCAAAGTTGAATTTGAGGTTATTTTTTCTCTTACACTATAATTCATAGAATCATAGAAAGGCTTGGGTTGGAAGGGACCTCAAGGACCATCAAGCTTCAGCCCCCCTGTTCACTGATGTCCCTTTGTCATTTTACTCATTCTAGGTATTCTGAGAGTTTAAAGTAAAAAAAATCTTTTTAAAAAAATATGGAATAAGCAAGGGAAATACTTTGACTTCTGGAATAAAGACTTGTGATGTATTTCTATCCCTATATCCCTCACATCTTGTTGATGGACAGGAATTCAGTAATTGATGCTTAAGGATCCAATGAAACATTCAGGCTTCAGTAATATTGCCTCCTTTTGAAGAAAGACTGAGCAGATCTTTTGAAGGCATCTATATCATCACCTTCCTTTTCTAGCTGGAAACTGAACGTGGGGGTGTTCAGTTACTGGAATTACTAGGCAACACTGCTGTTCTGAAAACACAGGAGGGTTGAGGTTTAGGTTATTGCATCTCCTGTGTTGCGGTGCTTGGATTTTTAACTTATAATTACTTCCTCTATCTTTGGAAACCTGAGGACAGGAAGTTTGTTAGAGGAGAGGCAGGAATGAGTTCTTTCTGTTGGAGCAATAGTTTTGGTTGCTTTCGTTGCAAATGTTTTAGTGAACTTCTAAGCAAGCTGTCACGATGTGTTACTGTGAGAATTAAGGAGAATCTCCATAAACAGGTTGTAAAGGGACAGCAATGTGAACCACGCTGTTGCTTTGACTGCATTACAAACAAATGGTTTTAATAGCCTCCTCCAAAGAGGACAGCTGCTGAGAGCTGATGGCAGCCAAAGCTTCAGGTGAAGAGCTACTCAGGAATCTTGTCCTGGTTGTGAAACACAAGAATATTCTCCCTGCCTTGTGGAAGATAAAATCTGAAGACAGAACAACTGAGTTTGGTCAGGGTAGAAGCCCAGCAAATGGAGTTTTCAGTGTGATGCTGGTTGGTAGTGAGGTGTAATGGTAGAGCACAGGAACCAGGCAAGCACGGTTGGATCTTCTCCTTTACACCACCCAAGCTTTTTTGCAAGGAGTAACTTAAAGACTCCTTGAGCCACAGGCTGTAGCTGAGAAATGACAAATTGTAAACAGTCTGAGGCTTTAATGTGGTCAGTGTATGCTTAGCTATGCTCCCAACTACATGTTGAGATAAGGTGACCTATCAGTGTCCTGTATGAAGTATGTCTGTGCATGGGGGTGACTGAAGTCCTTGAAACTCTTCCTGGTTTTGTGCTTATGCCTGTGCTTAGACTCACACAATGTATGTAACAATGCACAGATTACCACGTCTGGGAGTTTTCTGTTGATGGTAAGTTGTCCTTTAACCCTGGTGTATGTAAAAGGTTGAGCATTATATGATCCTTCAGCATGGAGCTCTGAATTATTTATGACTGACCTTCAGAAGTAAAGGAAAAAAGGAAAAAAACAACAAAAAACAAAAACCAACACAACTGGGTAATGGCAATGCTCTCAAATGTAAATATTGTTTTGTAAGTACACTGTGTGTCTGTTTGGAACTGAAGACAAAATATGTCTGGAAGATAACACAAAAAGCTCTTTGGAGCCTACACTGTGGAAGCTGTGCCTGCTGTCTGAGCTGGGAGATGCTGGGTGGTCTGGCTGTTACTGGCTGGGGAAGCAAGTTCCAGCCCTTGCAGAGCAGGCAGATGGAGCTTTTCTCTTATGCTGCATCCCATCATTCATACTGAGGCAAAAGAACAATGAGATCACTTGCTGAGAAGTTCATCTCTGGGCAAACCAGATGCTCCATTGCTGATGTTGCTGGGGTTATGTAAAAGGGGATATTTCTGGTTTAACAGATGCACAGAACAAGCCATCTCCTAAACTAGCTGCTTTACTGAGTAACTGTGCAGTTATCAATCTTTAGCTTTGTTCTTGTGGACATTCAGAAGGAAAGAAGTGTTGCATCAACTGTTAACGTGGGTGAGTTCCATGTTATGTGGCTGTGGGACAGAGTAGGTGGACAAAGGCTGCAGAAAAGCTGGCATATTTGCTAGCACCTGATCTAAAGTGGCGTGACAGCATTGGGATGCGAGCTGAAGGTAGGATTTGTACCTCAACAATTGGTTTCCATGATGCTTGCTCAGCTCTTTGGGCTGCCATGCTCTTCACAAGGCTGTGTGGGCCTTTTGTGAGCTGTCTCCTGACACCTGAGTGCAGAAGGTCTGCATTTGCTATCAACCATGTCCAGGAGCCTGTTAATGTATTTCAAGCAGTTGTGTCAGTTGTTACAGATAAAGAGCCAGATGTTTCCAGCATGTTGTGGATTTTTTGGAGTTGAACTGCAAGAAGGAAAAAAAAAAAGAGTTGTTTCATAAATAATTCACAGCCCTTGCTCTGTTAAGATTAGTGCTTGTAACTGGGCAGATGCCCATCCACATTGCTGTATTTCCTGGAGCTTCACCGTGTTGAAACCTTGGTGACTGTGGTGTGGTGTTAATTTCTCTCCAGCAGCACAGCATTGTCCTACAAGCAAATGGAGGAGCAAATTGCAAGAACAATGAGGATGCATTCTGTAACCAAACATCTGTTTTCTAAGCAAGCTGGATTTCTAGAGTGAGAGACATAAGAGTTGAAGCAGCTTCCTCTTCTAGAACTTATTTGCTGAACAGATCATGAATTTGAGGATTGCAGTTGAAGATGTTTGTCTCAGTAATAGCTTGCTTTTGCCATGAGTGTATAAGTGGGTGCCCCATAAGGAAGGATAATGAAATCCATAACAATTCTCAGGATTACACCCAGGAAAGAAGGGAATCTTAAAGATGCTACAAGCTTCCTGTAAATTTTCTTTCCTTCATTCATCAAGATGCTTGTGATTGCTGGTAGTTAGGAATGCAGCCTGTTCCTACTCTGTGTTTTGTACAGTGAAGTAGAAAATGTCTCCTCGTTTCAGATTCTCCTCTGTCACATTGATTACAGTGATCTTAGAGAAGGATGGGATGATCTTTAGCAGCAGAAACCCACGATTTCTTGCAGATTCTGTGCTCTGCAGGAAATGCTAAAAATTGGTCATCCTGATGGTGAATTTCCAACAGAGCTGGACCTTGAGCTGAATTACATCCAACTACAGCTCCTTAAATTTCTGAATTTAAAGAGGTGTTAGAAGCTGATATTAGGAATAGATAAAGCACTGATGGTCAGTAGATAGCATGTGCTAAGCTAGATTGTTCTTGACAAGGATCTTTCCTTCTGTTCTCAGTGGGCTGTTTATCACTGCTGTATCCAGCACTCAGCCATTCCAGTCAAATTTCTTTACCTAAGGAAAGATTAAAGCTCTGCATGATTGCATGCTTAAGACAATTTCTTGCTCTGACTGATGTGGCAGTAAACCAGGGTTGGTGTTAAGGAATGCCCTCTTTTGTGCCTTCTGTGTCTTGGTGAAATCATCTACAAAGCAGGTGCTGCTTGCACCCCATTCTCAGGCAAGTGAGGTGAAATCAAGCACTGATTTGTATTTATTTTTAGCATTTTTTATTTCAGCTGTGTGTTTTTATTTCAGCTAAGAGTTTTGAAGGTGTCAGTTGATTTTAAGGTGATTCTAGACTGAATTCTGGGGCTGCTGAAAGAGTGTAACATGGGACGTCTCCATCTATTTGACTTCATTTCTACAGGGGAAGATTAATGGGTCTTGCAGCATAACTTGATGTGCTGCTTCATTCTGTGGCCTACATAGAGAATGAAGGTATCAGAGTTTGATCCCCAGCTAGAGAACTTGTAGTGGATGCAATTTTTGCCTTCTAAATATGCCTATAGTATGCAGTTTGTGGGTATTGCCATTTTTAGGAGTGTTTATTAACCTGGTAATGTGAGAAAGGGGGAAAAAATGGCATAGCTTTTTGCTGAGGACAAGCACAGCTGTATCAATGAATTAAACAGAAACACAACATTTCTCAGCAATTGCTGGGCACAGCATTTTCAAGGGATGTCAGCAGTGCATATGGTAAGCAAGTATGTTCATCAGTCTGAGGTGAAATAGGAAAATTCAGAGTACCTTGAAATGAAAATGGAACAAGGGACCTATAAATGGAAAACAGTCTATTCTAGTCATTAAATATTGAGGCATATGTCAAAACAGATGAAACTGATGAGAGAATGCTTCTGTTGATGCTATTGTTATGAAAATTAGGAGTGGAGTGAAGATGCACAGCAAGATGAAAGCTTGGGGGTATGTCAGACATAGGTTTATTGCAATTACTGTCCAGAGACATTCAGATTAAAATTACCCTGACGCAGGACTGCACGTCTCTCTATCCTGTCCCTTAGATACACAGGGGGTAGTTGAATATCATGTGTTACAGCAGCGTTGGAAGTCTTCGTTCAGAACTGTGCACACTGACATGAGATCCTCTACAAACACAGAACGTCCCTGATTGTCATTTCTTCCTCTCTGTTGGGCTAAAGGAAAACTTGGCAATGCTTTTCTGGAAAATGTGTTAGCAAACCACGCAGTCAAATCTCAGGTTCCTTCCTTGGGCTTTTAGTTATGAGACAGAGCCTGGAAATTCATCATTTCCTTTATTTGTTTAGTAACGATGCCACCGTGTGGGATCGCTGGGTAGCAAGGAGGGTTGCTGTGCAATGGTGGCTTGCATTGCATTCCACTTCCCAACGGTGGTGGGAGGCCTTCAGAAGAAAGCCTTTCCTGTGCTATCCTCATGTCCCTAAAAAAGAAAAGAAGTAAACCCCAGAAAGTCATTTGGTGTAAAGAGGAATCACTGTGCCTTTCTTTCCCTTAGTGAAGATGTGTGTTCCCAAAGGACGGGGAGTGGCTGGGGGAATACTTTGGCCTGCAGCATCAGCACTGTAATTGTGATGTGCTGTGATAGCTGGTGACAGTGATGGGCAGAAGAAAGCAAATCTGTTAATAGGGCAGAGGGAAGCTGTGTGGATTTCTTAAGTTCTCAGTTGAATATCACATCTTCCTTCCTGCGAGGATGAGGTGTTCCTCAGTTTTTTTCTAAGAATGAAATATTAGAAAAATGCTCTAATTTCATAAAATGACTATCTGTAAGTTTTATTTTATTGAATCCACATTTGCCATATATATGTGCATTTTGCTTGCTGGCAGAATGCTTCAAGCCCCTGGTCTCAGTGTTTCTATGCGTAATGGCTTTAAATTTGGGGGATCACAGCCATGAAAAGAACCATGTATATTATTGTGGTTATTTTCAAAGGGATGTGATTGGAAAAGGGGTATTAGCCAACAAACTTGGGTCAACAAAGGGCCACTTGGGAACATGAGCGTGCATATGACTTGTTTGGTCACTCATACTCAGCTCCTAAACTGGAGCAGATGGATGTCTTCAGCCACTAGGCTGCTGTACAGCAGCTGACACACATCAGACTGTTGCTCTTCAGCCACTGGGTAACACATCCTCAACTCTCCAAAGCCTCCTTGGTACAGAGAAGCATCAGTACTGTGAGTCCAGTAACAGACACTTCACATCTCTACCTGTATTCCTTATCTATCTTTGGTTTGTTAGGATGAGCCTCTCGTGTGCTGGGAATGTGGTATATGTGCAGAACGTTTGTAAGCTTAATCTATATGGTCCTCCTGCAGAAAGTCAGTAGCAATCTGTAACTTCTATGTGTGCTGTGTTCTTATTGCAAAAGACACTAACCAAAAGAGTTCATGGCACAAGAAGTTTTAATCTAGACATGATGCCATTTATTTTCTTGGTAACTGTATTTTTCTCACTGTTTGACTGTAGAACAGCCTGGTTCTAAATAGGAAAATACACCCTGAAATATTGCTGCGTTTTTGTTAGCTAAATTCTTACAGAATCTTGCAAAGCATCCCTTTAAATTATAGGGTTGGGAGGGAACAAATGTCTGCTCGTTATTTCATGCTGCCACTGAAATACCAGATTTCTGTCACAAGAAACAAGTGTGTGTAAAATGAGCTTGTGGGTTGCCTGCAAACCAGAAGCATCCCTTCTGTTTTCATTTCACAATAAGTATTCCTGGGGGAGACTGCCAGCAGTTCTTACATGTTAACAGTGATTATCTTGATATGTAGAACAAGCACTGCGTGACTGGGATTTGGGTCCATCAGAAAACAGACTTAGCATACAAACTACAAATGCTATGGGGATGGGTAAGTATGAAGTGGAATAGAATGAAGGAGGTAGCTGGCTGGGAGGTGGTTTGTTGTGATTTGAAGCTGGAGCTCTGCTCAAACCTGGTTCATAGCTATGATTGGAAGCCACACTTGCCTGTTTTACTTTCATGCTCAGCTCAATGCCCCAGGAAGCAAACACCATTTTGGTTTAGCAGATGGAAAGATGAAAGATGTTTCAGCAGAGCTCAGAGCCTGAACAAGTACAGAACATCCAGTCTGTCTTATCCAGCTGTCTGTCTTCTAGATTTGCAGCTGTATGAACTTGCTGAATACAAGCATCAGTGAATAAATGTGGTGAGGCAGTGGCACAGATTGCTCCATCCCCAGAGTTGGGCTGGAGGGGGCTCTGAGCACCTGATGGAGCTGTGGGTGTCCCTGTTTGTTGCAAGGGCATTGGACCAGGTGGCATTTTAGGCTTGCTTTCGACCCAAACGATTCTACATAATTTTCAGAGGAGCCTGAACTGCCTGCCAGCTCCTAACCTGCTGTGTTGCAATCTCACCAGACCCCAAGGCCTGTCCTGTGTCCCAGCAGATGGAGCCCTTGCTATACAGGACAAATAGAGTTGAACAAGGGCGTTTGTTTATGAAGGTAGTCTAGACAGTGTCAGGTTAAACGTTAACCAAATGCTTTGCACAGAAATGGATGTGTGCCTGCACAATGGTGTGAGCCCATACTTAAAGCATCGTGCTGTTGTGTCTTAATTGGTATGCTGCCCATTTCCCTTCTCTGTTCTGTTGCCTTTTGCATTTAGTCCTTAATTCTGACTTAATGCTTCCCAGTTAGTGGAGTCCTGCTGACATCCCTAGAGAGCAGATGCTTTACAGTAATCAGTGTTCTCAGTAGCAATCAGCCTGCCTTTCAAGGGGTTAGCAATTCAGAATTTACATTGAAAATGACTGAACATATCAGACTGCAACATCTGAAATAAAGAAGCTGAAGGCTTGCTTTGAAATGGGGTGGCTTGTAGGGTTAGCATGAGAAAAAACCTATCTCAGCAAGCCAGGATGTGTGAGGAAACTTACTTTCCAGGCTGGAAAATGATGGACACAAACAAGATGAACTAGAATGCTTGTTTGATCTGGAGTGAGGCTTGAGTGAGGAGAGATCCATCACTGCTTTGTAATCCTCCTTTTCTCAGCAAGCTTTTCTTGGTCAAGAGGAAGACACAGGGAATGAGGCCCAACATCACCAGATCTGAAAGCACAGGAGGTATTTGGAGATGTGCTGATAAGTTTGGACTGTTCCATCACCTAAAAACAGCCCCAAAATTCTTGATAGAAGCACCTCAAACCTGTTGTGCACATTGGCAGCCGCCTCTGAGTGCAGTGTGGCTCTGCCACCAGACAGCTGAGGATCAGCAAAGCCAGGGTAGGTGATACAGCCTACCTGTGTGGTAAGCCTGCATTGTGGTGGTGATCTCTACCTCAGTTTGCTTTTATATTAAGACCTTGGTATGCTAAGGAGAGCACTTCCCCCAAGAGCCTTTTGTTTGCAGTGCTCCTCTTGCCTCCTGATTTCAAAAGTGTCATGGCACTGTGTAGCAAAACTCATGCTTTTTCCTAGTCTGTCAGCAAGCTTAAATATTGGGCATGGATTTACTGAAGGGGGCTCGAAGGGCTTGAAGCCTCTGACAGAAAACTATCAGGGTAATGTATACTCTCACTTCATAGCAGTTCTTCCTCCCCTGTTCTCAGCTTTGGGGCTGTCTGCTACTGCCTGCTATCAAATGAGAAATGTAGCCCCTGGGAGCACACTGGATGTGGTCGTGTAATAAAGCCAAGCAAGCAAAGGCTGCGGTAGGAACATAAGTCAAGGGAAAAGATAATGATTCTTCTACAATTTGATATGAAGCCTGCAGCTATAAATAGAACGGTCTGGAATAAAATCTTCATATGAAAGTCCATAATTTGCTGTAGTACTAAAAATAATTTTGGTTGTTCCTGTCTGGCAGTCCTGCTGCTGTCGTAACCCCTTGGCAGACAGACTGTGAGCCACTGGCCTTGGCTGCAACATCTGATCCCTCAAGGCTCAAAATTTGCTGTTTTTCTTATACCTACTGGAGACTGGCTTGAGGACTTGTCTACTTTTCAGTTCTAGGAGATGCATTATGCATATTCCTATCGATTCTGAGCATAGTTAGCCAGAAGACTGCTCAGTATCCCACAGGAACAAATGCTGCAAGAAGAATGAAATACAAATACAAGAATTCTGAGTGACCAACTCAGTTCTGTACATCTCTATAGGCAGCTCAAGCTTGGTTTTTTCATTGCACTTAACCTTAAAGCAACAACAAACAGAACCGAACAACACAGTGAACGTGACCCAAATGTATAAAAATATTAATGGAGTTTCATAAATTAAGCAGAAGGTACCTAGTGAAGTAATTTTAATTAAGTAGAGAGTAAAAAAACCAGAAGTTGCTAGGATGTCTTCTGTGGCTTTTCTCTTCTGTTTTTGCTGAATGGATTTGTTGCACTGCAGTGGAATATTGGCAAATGACGCTGCATCTTTTTCCTCCCCTAGGATATTTGCTGATAGATCTTGCACAGAGCGATTGCTATGAATATTTTACTTTGCTGTTCAACAGGCTAAAATGTGCTACCTCAGGAAACTATGAAATATTAATGCTTTCTATTCAGCAAACGATGAGCGAATAATCCAGGTCTTGGATCAGACATGTTTCAGATGATCTGGATCTAGATTCCTAATGCAGAGGGCTTTGTTTGGCTAATATGGGAATAATGAATTTGCATGCAATTTTCTCCTATGGTGAAGTTGAAAATTCAAACTGTGTTGTCCTGCAGCCTGATGGGAACGGGCTGCCAGATTCCTCCAGCTTACACAGCAGGCAGAATGCTTCCTTCTCCCTTCTACCAGCCAATGCAGCTGGTGTTTTTAAGACAACTCAAAGTAGATTGGAGAATCAGGAAAGCTGATGGATTACTTCCATTTGCTTCCTCCAAAATGCTCCCTCTGTGCAGGCAGGAGGGCCTGCTGTAAGATGAGGGTGAAGGATGCTCAGGGCCTCCAGGCTGAACAGTGCAAATCTCCAGACTTGTGCCGAATTGACCTTCTGGTAACTGGGTATCTTTGGTATTTGGAGTTATGACTTGGGCAATAAAAATAGACACCAAAGTCAACAAACGCAGAAAGCCATCGCTCCTTAGATATTTTAAGGTGCAAACATTTTAAATCTGCAGGTATGTGTTTGGACAGTCGTGTTTAAATAAATCCGCACAGCATGGGCCACAGGATTTGACTGAAAATATTACAATGAGTTGATTCAGGGATCCCACTGAGAGATGGGAGCAGCTGTGACTTTGTTGCTGCATTCCTCCAATTTCATTGTGGAATTCTGGACTTCTTCACACGGTGCAGAGGTTGGCATGGTTTGTACAGATGTCAGAAACCCCAGGATTGAAGGAGAGATGCTAAAGCTTCAGACACCTGATGGTTCTTGTCTAAATGTGTCTGAGAAGTTAAGGCACAAGGGATTTTTTGAACATGGTGTGTTGGGCTTTGGCATCTCCAATTAAACCAGGGACAGTCAGTAGTGTTCAGTGTACCCAAGGTCAGGTTTATTCTGGTTACTTTCATCCCTGAAAGACTAGCAAAGTTTCTGCTTCAAAGGCAGATGCTCTCCCCATATGCTCCATGCCATTTCTTTTCCAGCATCAGATTGGAAGTTTTCTTATTAGAGGATTTTGAAGAAGAGCTGTTTTACAGTTTGGCAGGAATGATGCCCTTGCTATACTGGTGATTTTACACTGGCTTTGTTGTTCTCTTTGCTTGCTGCTTCAAAGATTTTGAAAAATGTTGTATAAGGTAGAAGGAGAAAATTGAAGAACTGAATTTGAGCAGTGCTTCTTTATGGGGTTTTTACTTGGTAGGGAATGAACAGTGTGAATATTCTAAATGACCAATAAAATAGGTTCAAACTTGCTTTTTCCTGAATTTCAGCCTGTGGGGCTGAGAGTTGTATTCCTTTTACATCCATTATTAAACACCCCGTCTTTGAAAGAAGCCTCAAGGCCACAGCTTTTCCTCATGAGCTTTACTCTCTGGTATGCATTATTGCTGTTTATTGCTTGTCTGTCTGTCTCTAATGTAATCTACATGCACTTGTCTTGGCCTTGATGGCAATGGTCATTTGGATGGGAGGAGTGGAAGGAGTATGCTGAAGGTGCAGTAAGACCTGTGCTTAGCTTCTAGCCTTTCAAATGGAAGTCTCCAATCATGGCTTCTGCTTCTCTAGCAAAGATTTGCTCCTTCTTGGAGCCATACTCTTCTTCAAGTCATACTCTTGGCTGAGGGTCGGTAAATAAGCCATTTTGTTATTTCAAAGAGGACTTGATCGTCATCTTGTTCACTCCTGTTAAGTCAGTGCTGGAATGGTTGATTGAGCACCTGGGTGCAGCTGCCCAGGGGGCAGAGGAAAATTGTTTGCACCTGTGCTCCCCAGGTGGCCAGAACGAGTGGACCCAGAATGCAGCCCTTCTGAGCTCATATAAGGGCCAGCCACTGAAGGGAGAGCAGCCCTTGGACCTTGGCTGCTTTCTGAAGTGGAGTGCTGCATGGCAGATGAAGCCCTTCACCAGTTGGGTGAGTTTGCCTTTTTCTTTCCATGTGTAACTGTTGGTCTACCTGTGAATTCTTTGCCTGGGATTGCTAACGATCTGTCAGAAGCAATTTTGCTTTCTGTGAGCAGAGCAACTCTCCTTATCAAACTGTTATGGATTGCAGAAGGAATAAATAGCTGTGAAGCCCTTTGTTCTGTGGTTCTGCTAGAACTCCACCAGATACAGCCTACAGAGTCTTTGTGCTGCATGCAAGACTTAGATAATGGGATTCTTTCCTCAGGAAAGGAATCTTGAAGCTGGCATATGCTTTGCTGCTTGGTCTGTTTTGCCCAATTCTATTATTAGGGTTTTGGAGGCTATAGCTTTTTCTTTGTTTTGTTTCATGTTGCTCATCTGTGTGTTCTCATTCCTTTTGTGAGTATTCTGAGGGAAAAAAGACTTAAGTGTGGTTCACAATGGTTCATTGTGGAAATGTAGATCCTATGGTTGAGCGCTTCTGCCAGGGAGTATTGAACTGGAAGCTGATGGAAGAGAAATAATTGTAGTGTATGTATTTAATCTAGTCTGACTTCTGTTGCTTAAGGAGTGGCGAGTTGTGGTGTAAGTGGCTTGTAGACCAAGAAATTCTAGAAATAGTTCTAGAGGTAATGGAAGCCTCGTGCTTCAAGTCTTCTGCTGTCCGTCTGCTTTCTCTTCTTCAGCACTCCCAGGTACTGAGATGCCTTTTAGCTTTGGAGTTTTCTGTTGCCTTTGTTTGAAATGTTTGTTCATGTGGAGCAGGGGAGATTGTGAGAAGAAATGAGATGAAAACCCAGGATCTGCTTCTGTATTGAGGCAGCGTATCTCAGAAAATAACCTATTTCCTGTGCCATGGCATGGGAATGTGATGCCTATGTGGGTTCTTTTAAGTGTTTTGTTTCTCCTTTGTGAAGCTGCGCTTCTTCTGTAACTTATCAATATCCCTGTAAGTCTGTGAGGTCAAACAGTGTTCTCTGAAGCACTGGATTAGCTTTGTGCTGACTGTAACCTTGCAGAAGGGGCTATGGGAGGTAAAATGGCAGAGCTGCCTAAAGTGGTGCAAATTCTTTCCCCTCTGAAGGAAACAATGTGACTTTGTACCTGAAAACTGTATAACTACTGTAAGTGTAGGGAGTGTGTTTTTAGTGCTGTTAACTTATTTACCTTCACAAGTCGCCATCAGTCCTGTGGAAAACCCTGTGTAACTTTGCCATCCTCAGTGTATTTTAAGCTGTGCATTGACAGCTCTGTTTGCAAGGATGCTTTTCTGAGACATGGGGTGATGTGTGGAGTAGTAGTAGGCTTCTGGAAGGAGTGAGCATTGCTTTTTATAGATGAGCACTCAAAACAAGGGACTAAGATAGCCTCAACATAAAATTCCTTGAGTAATGGCTGTATCTGAATAGCAGCTGTATTTTGGCTTCTGAGAACAGAATCCTTCAAATCCAGGTAGGCTAACCCCAAACAGTGATTATAATGTTAAGTTTGCAGAATGTCTGGATGCTTCCTTGCAGATTAAGCACTGCTGGCTTTGTGCTGTCAGCCTGCAGAACTGCCTGGTTGGAGGGAACTGGGGAACTGTGCCTTCCACAGGCTTTTGTTGCTGAAGAGCATTGATTTTGGGTTCTGTGTTTGCTTGTGCACAGCTGATAGGGAGTTATAGACAAAGTTTCCTTGCTTTAATGGTCCAGGGATGGCTGTGTTTGGATCATTGGTACTTCATAGAACCATACAATGTACAGAGTTGCAAGGGATCAGCCAGGATTGAGTCCAGCTTCAGTAAATAATATCCCAGTATTACAGTGGTTACATGTAAAATATTCCCTGTGTAGGGAGTGACCCCATATGTGACAGTAACCTAGGCTGCAATTTTCTAGAGTCTAAAATAGAATCAGAATGAGGGTGGAGCTTCACCACTGGAGTATGATTCCATTTAATTAACATATTTAATGTAAAAGGTCAAGAAAATACTTCCCATTTGGACACTGTATGGGAATGCAAGCAGATGGGGTAATGTAGCAGGCTGGATTTGAAGACCAAGGAGGTGTAGTCAAGCTGTTCTTTGAGCAAAACTTTATTTTTGTTCTAGAAAGGTGGTTAAAGTTGTTGGGAGGTGGCTGTGTAACTTGGTAGCCAGCTGCTATCTTGTATATAAGTTTTGTACAACCCAACAGTAATCAGAAGTGATGTGCCATAGCATGTCATAATGCTGCTACTCTACATCAGATCATATAAGCTGTATCCTCTAGATGAGAAGAGGATTTTTATATTGGGCATGGGGAAAAACTGCCCCTTCTGCTTGAAGGAACTAAGAGAACTGTTTTACACTTCTGCTGTACACCTGCTGCTGTGTACATGAGCCAAGAAGTCTGGCTGTGCAGCGTGGGGTGTGCTGCTCTCTGCTTGGATTGTCTGCTATCCAAGATAACCTGGGTTATCTGTACTGCAGTGTAGGCAAACTTCTGGTCCCTGGCTGCAGCTTTGGCTGCTGCTCTACTCATTTGTACCAGGTAAGATAGTTCCCAAGAACACTGCTTGCCATCTGGCTGCAGTCTGCCCACATCATGCAAAATGGGATTGCTGACAGCTGTGTGCTCTCAGGTGTTAAAGAGCAAACACTGGGGTTTGCCAATGGTTGATTTAAAATGGTGGTAGGAAGGTGGGGGTTTGCTTTGAGAGCAAATGGTGTGGGAGCTCAGAGCTCTGAACTGGGTTATGAGTTGAGGAGTTCACTGGGTTGATGTTGTGGGTTTTGATAATCTGTGGTCTTTCATGTGCTGGAAGCTACACATCAATTCTCTGACCATAGTCTATTTGCATTATGGTTCTAAGGGAGTATTTGCTACTCTTATCTGTTTTTTTTTCCCCTTTGATTATGGTGGGCTATGTTGACCTACTAAAAACAGTTCACTGGCTTTCTCTGATGCAGATCAAACAAGTCAGTCTGTCCCTGGAGACTTGTCAGGATAGGACAGAGCATTTCTGATGGAACTGGAGCTCGTGTATTGGGTGCTGTAGTGGACTGTGGTGAAAAGATGCAGACATGTGAGAGTTTCAGGCTGCACCATAGATTTTGACTTGATTGCAGTTGATGAGAACTTTGGTGTCCAAATCCCTGGGGCATGTTTTTATGGAAGGGAAATTTGGTCTGTAGTCATCGAATTAAAATGATGTGCAAAAGCAAAGTAATGTGATTGGAAAAGAGAATTGTATATCCGTGCTATGAGTGTTATTTCTTGTGGTGGATGAGTGATACCTCTAATCAGAGGTGATCCTGTGCAAGAACGAACTGATTACCCATTAACCTGGTCTAGATCAGTATCTGTGTCTTGTGTATGTCAGGTATGCACTCTAACCTTTCAGATTCTGGAAACAAATACTTACTCTCCCAAAGAACTGTAGGTATGCTGCAGGTAATTCAGAAACATGCATGAAATCTGAGCACCTCTAAATCCACCTGTGAGTGGAGGAAGTATAAACATTCAGGTCCCTTTGTAGTCGATTCAAACCAGGTAACAATGAGGGATTGAACTTGTTTAGACACCCTCATGGCACAGCAAACCTTTATTATGCTGATGCCAGGTTTTCTTTGTAGTTTCCCCATCTGCAGCTGTTTAGCTGTTCTGTTTGTGAGGGGGATGCTGCTGGCTTTGCAGCTTCTTTATCGTCGTGCCTTTAAATCTCTTTAAGATCGTGTTGCAAAATCCCACCTGATCTGGGAGAGGAGCAGCGCCGAGCATGGATCGGAAAGCAGAGGGGAAGGAAGATCCCTTCAGAGAGTCATTCCTGCTTCCTACCCTGCAGCCAGAGGAGGGTTAACGAGGCACACCGCTCCTGTGCGAGCAGCGTATACTTGGCAGCGAGAGATGGGCTACAGCACGAGGGGAGGCACGGAGCAGCTCCCGGCTCTGCCGGCTGCCTGTCACTGACCTCACACCTCCCCAGCGAAGGGTCCCCTCCTCCCCAGCCCCCATCCTGCCCTTCCGTGGGGATCGTCTGCTCACACGGACGCGTCGGGCTCCAGCACTGCGAGGCTGCCGGCTGATGAATGGGCGCCCTCTGAGCAGAGCCAGGTAAGAGCCGTGCTCCTGTTGCCTTACTCTTGTCCCCGTGTGGCTCAGGTGATGCTGGGAGTCACTGGCAGTACTGGGTTGTGATGGTCTGTGGGAAGCAGGTTCATTGCTAATGGTTTAGCGTGTGTGTGTGGGGGGGGAAATAATAATAGAGGTGTTTGGGGATCTCTCTCCTCTGGAGGTGTCCAGGAGGGGATCTTGTGTCATTTTGTTTGGTGTGTTTCTTCCTTGGAGCAATGGAGCAATAGTAAAGCTATT
Organism: Lagopus muta; assembly: GCF_023343835.1. Taxonomy (NCBI): domain Eukaryota; kingdom Metazoa; phylum Chordata; class Aves; order Galliformes; family Phasianidae; genus Lagopus; species Lagopus muta. The sequence continues at coordinate 3,002,068 of NC_064454.1, read as the reverse complement.
AACATGGACTGTTGAAAAAGCTGTGATGGGGGAGATCAGCTCATGTTCAGAGGGATAAGAAATTTGCTTACTTTTCATTTAATTTTTTATGAGATTTAACTGGCTGAGATGCATCTCTGGGAGTCCCAGTCTTAAAATACTGGACACCACATAAGAATGGAAGTGGTGTCCCATTGCACAGGAAGGATGATATTTTCACACAGTATATTTAGCAACACGGTATTTTTCTGGACCTCCTGGATATTGCAAAACACTCCTGCAGATAGTGCTTCAGTTTTAAAACCAAGCTCTCCACTCTCTGTCCTGATGCTTCTTATTTCTGTAGATATTATTTCCCCTCTCATTTCCTCACTTAGTTTATTTATACCCTAAAAGCTTTTAAGCACGTATTCTTAGTCTGCACATTGAGGTGTTTGCCCGAGAGGCAGCATGCTGAATGTGAGTTTGCAGCTTGCTGGATGCAGCAGGTTAGTCCAGCCCTCTCATTTTGAGAAAAGCTCTTACAGGAAAGGATCAGCCTTCACAGATAGCTCTTAGAATGAACTGAAACAAAGTTGTGTTTATCCTGTGTAATTCATTTCTATACACATGTATGACAGCAGGCGTTATTTAGAGCACTAAATGAGCAGATGCCCAAATCCTTGGCTGGGAGCATGTGTAGAACTAAGCAAAGACTTGGACCACGCTGATTATTGGGTGAATACACTCAGCTTGTAAGACTTATGCCTTTCTCAGAAGCAGATATTAGGCCTTAAATGGTGAAAATGTTAACCTCTGTTGGTAGCTGGTTGTGGCTATCTCAATATTAGACCAATCTTTTCAAGTGGAGGGGAAGTAGAGGACACTTTAGAAACGTCAGCCCTGTGTGGTTGTGTGAATACCACCAGCCCTGTGGGTTGGGTGAATGCAGAAGTTAGAAACTTCATAACCCATCACAATTCTGATTGAAATGTCAAACTCAAAAGCTGGCTGAGGTTTGACTTAAGGTCTAGGAGGCATTCCCTTCTTTTCTGGGTGTTTTCCACAGAGGAGAGCAACCTTGAAGAAAAATCTCTTAAACCTTTGGGGGCTGAATATACAGACTTCAAACATCAAACCATGCCTCATAGTTGTTTGGTTTAGTCTTTGTTTTGCTTGAATTTAATGAAGAAAAAAGAATTCTACTAAAGAACTGTAGCAGGAATGTAGTTTGTGACCTAGATGATCAGTACCAGCTGTAATGCTCACCATGGGATGCTAACTAGCAAGTGACTTCTGCAGCTAACTGCTATTTATGGAAGGACTGTGCTTGCTGCCAAAGGGCAGAAAATGCATTATTCCAATTAATTTCCATCTTGAATTCTGAATCTTGGAGGTGACCATGTCATTCCCTGAAGGCAATCTTGGCTTCATGTGATGTGCAACCCCTCATAGTCAATACTCTTAGTGTGTATTTGGCTGCACTTCCTGAAAGGCTTCACTTACAAAAGACAAAGGATTCGTAGTGTTGACCGTTGTCTGAAGTGTTGTGCTGTTACTAGATGGTAACATGGCTGAGTTGGAAGTGAGTATCAACGAATTCCACAACTTGTTCAACATTGCTTCTTAGTATTTTCAAAGTACCTGTTGCTCATCTTTTAAAATCTATAAACATGTCTTAAACTGTAAACTACAGGAAACTATATTCCTATTCTGCTAGTTTATGTATTTTATGAACAGGCTTCTAAAGCCAAGCTTTTCCCTTGTTCAGTCAAATCTGATAGATGCCATGTGATAGAGGTGCTGGAATTCTGGATTCTTGCTTAAGGAAGAATCTTAATCTCATTTGGGATTGGGTTGTGAGGGAAAACAGCAGCAGGAAAAGGTTCTGTAGGAAAGCAGGAGAAACTAAACTTAATCCTAGCTGACCTGAGGAATGTAATCCTATGCATGAGTTTTCATGGCATGTTTTTTTTCTGTGGATTAAAGTAAATTTGTTGACTGTTTGTAATGCTGTTCTTGACAACATGCATTTATTTGGCATGCTTGTGCATTATGTTTAACAGCTGTTCTTCTGTGTTACAGAGCCAGAATGCCTCCTGTTTCATATACCTTCAGGTCATGCATGCTGCCTTCCCATGAACTTGTGGGCTGTCTTCATCATCCTCCCATCCCAATACATACAAATGCTCATTACACCACTTCACATCTGTCTCAAACTGCTTCATGCACAACATAAACATGAGTTTACTGATAAATGACACTGGAAACAGAAATGTCTCAGGTTTCAGAGCAGTGTTGCATGCTGCACTGAGTACCTACTGAAATGAAATGCAGTATTTGAACTCTTTCTGTGCTCTGGTAAGTCTTGATTGGGGGAGCAGATGCAGGGTAAAGTTGAAGCTAAATCCTGAATTTCTTTTTTATATGATGGAAGTCAGTAAGCAGACCAACCTGGGTCCTGCATGCAGTCAGTAAATTGGTGTATATGCTGATTTCACAGTGTTTCTTATCTTAAAATTGAGTGAAATTGATGATGATCCTGATATAGTAGTCCTGTAGTCTGCAGTCCAGCTCTTTGCATGACAGCTATGTCCCAGCCTGCTGTTCTCCTAGAAACAGTGGGATCTGCATTGTAAGCCTCATTGAAAGAGGAAACAATTGGCTGGTTTAAAGAGTCAGCATAGGATTCCTGGAGGTTTGAGCTCTGTCACTGCTTTATTGCTGACTTCTGGAGTGACTAAGCACGTCACTTGAGGTCAGCCATTGTAATAGTATGCTGATATGAATGTCTGAATGCTGTGGATTGTATTAGCCTTGCTGGTCCTCGACTTCCAGCAGGCAAAGCAAGTGTGATACATCCTAGAGGGTGTTGTTATGCTAAATACAGGATGGAGAAATTCTGTAGTTGTAACAAGAGCCAGTTGAACATCTTGGGTAGTTAATAAGCTAGCTTTAATCACTTTCTGGCTAGCGTTAGAGTTCATGTTTCTGTTCCAGAGTGCAAGATATGATTCTCAGAGGTCATCACTTCTGCTTGTGGTAGTGTGATCAGGGACTGCCTCAGATGTCCCATGTTGTGCACATGAGCTTGGAATGTTTTCAGACAGCTTGTAGTGCCACTGCTGCTTCTGGCTGGAAGATTTACCTTAAACTCAAAAGGAAGATGTAGCCCTGCTTGTTGCTGAGGCTGGGTGGACTTTGCTATGCTATAAATGCACCTTTTCCATGTGAGACAAATGGATCGTGTAGGTCTCATTGCCTCCTGCCTGTACTGTGTTGGAATGAAGAGGGATTGAAAACGCTCTTCTGAGATCATTATGAGTGTGTTCAGCCCTGGTGTGATCTGAAAGAAGTTAATGTAAAAGAACAAGCTGTCGTCTCCCCCTGTGGTGCCACGCTCATCATTGTGACACATGACACAGTGGAAAGGGCAAAGCCCTGCGAGCTGTGGAACCTTGCTGCCCTTCTGGCCCCTTCAGCAAAGAGGGAACACATCCCAAGAGGAATGGTTTACCTGATCTGACAGGCCTGGTTTTCAGGCTAACTGTATAAAATGTAGAACAGAGCATGCACAGGGAGGGAAGATGTCTTCCCACGTGCCTTGCTCGTCGCATACTGAACCAACCAGGTGGCTCAGAAAGAGAAACTGCTGTTTAGAGAGATCTTAACTTGTGGTAAGACAGAGCACAGCTGGGTGGAGAAGTGAAACCAATTCTTGTGCTGGTGTAGGCTGCAGTGCTGATTCAGTGTGAGATTTCTGCAGCTTTCTTGCATACATTTCCATTTCTAACTAGGTCACTTACAGTAACTGTGCCTAGCTAGCAGGCCTGGTGACTGCAGTATAGCCACATGTCCCCTTTCTGTGAATATGAGCTTTCCTTTCAGCATCTCCCATGCAGAAAGTCTGCAGGGGTCTCAGGTAAGTAATAAACGTTACTTGTGTGCTCACATGTGTATTAGGTTATTGGATAATAAAATCTCACTCCTGGAACTCTGTTACTCTTTCCTTACACAGCTCACCAACTCTGTGTCAGGGTAAGGGGCTGAAAATACACTTAGATAATTGAAGTGATTGATTGAGGAGTGGCTCTGTGCTGGAGATTTGAGAGGAAAACCACAGCAAGTCCAGCTAATGTCTTATTAGTTGGCTGAGTTGGGTCCTAGGAGAGGGCACTGCTGGGTTAAGGTGGTTGGTTTTTTTCTTTCCCCTACAAATATTCATGATCTTTTCACTTGGGAATACTTGCAGGGTATTTGTGGGTGCTACAAAGACAAGGAGTTTGAACTAGAACAGGAGCTGGAGGGAGGTGGATGGGAGAGACTTGTTCCATCTTGAGTTCCTTGGAACAGTAATTTAAATCCTGTGGTTTTTTATATGCGAGGAACAGTGACTATGGGGCTTAAAAGGACAGCAGTGTGTTTGTGGTAGAGCTTTGACAGGGCAGATAAGCCTTGTTTTTTTTGAGCTGATAAGCACCTAAACTAGGCATCAGCTCCAGCTTGAGTTTATCTCCACCTGCTAAGCACTGTGGAGTCAGTGATGTGATGAGGTGGTGCACAGGGTGTCTGTGATCTTAAAAATAGGATTCTATGCCAAGTAAATATTGCTGTGAGCAGGGGAGCAAACAGGCTTTAGCCCTCAGTTGCTTGGAAGTCTGAAATCTTCTGATGCAGTTCAAAAGGGATGTGAAATATTCGCATCCAGACATGCATCAAAGCAAGGAAAACTTCCTGCACGTTCCCTCCTCCTGTGCTGAGACTTGAGTAAATCAAGTGCTTACCAGTAAACAGGATGAGAAACCTAGCCAAAGGTGTTTTTTCACTTGACCCCTGTCTTTCCTTCCTTTGCTCAGTTTTAGAATTACAGCATCCGATACTCACAAAATGAAATCAACTGTTACCAAACACTACACATCCACCACCAAATAACATCTTAAGTGCCACATCCAAATGGCCCCAAAGTACCTCTAAGGATAGTGACACCATCTCCATTGGCAGCCAATTCCAATGCCTGACCTCTCTTTCTGGGATGAAATTCTTCTTGATATCCCCCTTAAACCTCATCTTCAGTATGTCTTGTTGGCACACCATTCCTCACACTTCCAGTCTTGGTGCTGAGTTTGCCTGCTATGTTAAAAAAAGACAACGCAGTGTTGTGAGTTTGCCCTGCAAACATGCATTCTAGGGGGAGAAATGAGAGCTCTGTTAGACTTGCTCTGTTGATTTTTAGTGTTGATGCTTTGTCCTGGTGCTTCTTTCTAGCCTGTGAGCCTCAGTGCTTTTACACTTTCTCTATGCTGCATGTGAGGAAACTAGTGTAGAGAGAGGAAGAATTAGTTGAAAGGTCGGGTTATAGAAATTACTTGAATTCTCTTTTTGTTGATACTTCCAGGTATTGCTTCTACATCACTTGCAGCTCCTTTTAGCTTCCCATTAGGGTGTCCAGAGCTGGGTTCTTTTCTCACAAGATTATGGATTCCCCTGGGTCACTATCCCTATAAGGTGTTTAGAAAAAAAATCCAGTGAACTTCAGTTTGAAATACTAGAAAATGGGATGCTTTCACAGTCATGCCTTGACACATGCACAACTGTTTTGTAATTCTTATCTGCCTTACTGTTAGTTCTGTCATTCTGGTGAAGTGGGAATAGAATTGGGGCTTGCTGTAACCTCATCCTGAGTATTCAGAGCATAAATGCTGCTCTACTAAAGAGCAAGAATTTAGTGGATTAGTGGAGATTGTGCTTAATGGCTTGCTAGTAGTTGTGTCAGCTTTTGTACTCAAAAAGAACCCACCAATCTACCTGGGCAGGATTACCAATGGACCTGTTGTGTGGGAAGAAATTTCAGGGCTTGGTGTTTTGACCACGCCAAGTAATTTAGGGTTTAGGAAGCCTTTTGGGAAAGTGGGAGGCAGGATGGAGAAAATCAGCAACTCTGCATTACTCCTGGTGTGTGATTGTTCAGGGTGATGTTTTCCATGGTTGTGTTCAGTGTTAATGAAAAGCATGGGAGAGGCTGCTGTTTCCAAGTTAGCAATTCCACCCTTTGTGCTGGGAAATGGTTGTAGAAGAATCTGTTTATGATCACCAGGGTGAAAACTGCAACCTGGATCTAGATACAGAGTTTACAAATAACCCTGATCCTTAATTGTGCTGCAACCCACACCCCTCTCCTACCTTTCCATCCTGAAGTTCAGCTGTGTGATATCTGAAGGAAACCTCTCCTCAATTCCCTTAGTTCATTTTTGTCCCGTTATTCTGTCTTCCACACCCTGGAGTCCTCTTTAAGCAGCTCAAGTTGTGTGATGTTCTACTGTGGGTCATTGCAGTCTCTCCATAGCTGTCATCCAGCCAACATGTTGTGCACATTCAAACTTATTAATCTAGTGGAGAAACCGATGAATTGGGTGATTCTTTCAGAGCATTCTTTGTTTCTCCAGGTTTCCTCTTATCTTCAGATACTTAGACTTCCCTGGCTCTGAGGGAACCCAATATTTCTACCAGTATTTAATGCTCAGCTTTGACTGGTGAGATAAAAATCAGTAGGCTAGAGAAACAAATTCCTCAGCTCAAGGGAATCTGTACTGCTGAGTTACATGGTTCTGTGATGCTTTCTACTTGGCTAAGTTGCCTTGTTTCTTCAGCAGTGTGTTTGCTTATGTTGCAAAATTAGTCATCAAATCTGTGCCACCTTCTTCATTGGCTTTCATTTTAATTTCTATATTGTACAGCATAGGAAACCAGTATGTAATATTTGTCATGAACTTCTCTCAACTGAGCATCTGCTCTTCCTCGCCTTTGCCAAAGAAAGCGTTAGGGATCCAGGCTGGATAGGAAATAAAGTAAATAAAAAAAACCAACCTGTTTTGTGTTAGAACTGTCTGTCAAAAGACTCCTTTGTAGCACAAAGGATTGAGAGTGAAGTGTGACCAGTGTGCATGGAGGCTCTGGGCTACCTTAGTCCAATGAGAGAGAAGCTCCTTGCCTTATAATGAGACTTTGTGGGACAAAGGCAGTTCTGATCTCATTGAGAAAAGCCAGATGAGGGCAAAATGGGATGGCAGCCCTAAAGGTTTTCTCTTGGAACTTCTGGAAGGCAGCAGTGTGCATTGGTGAGTGTTTCTGCCCATGCTCTGCTAGGAGACGCTCCGTCTCCTGTGGGTTTTGGCAGCTTCTCAGAGCTGTCTGTGCAGCTCAAGTCAGGAGGAGCTCTGTATTCATGTGCTGCCCATGAGCTGAGGAGCCCACAGAGGTCTGGAATGTCTGCTCTGTTTCAAAGACCACGCAGTGTTACAGCTGGAAAGAGCAGATGGGGTCAGTGTGTCCTCTGACCAATAACAGAAGGAACTGAGGCTGAACAGAGTGAGCTGGGTGGTGTGAGTGACCAGTTGGTGTATGGGAGATGGGGAAATGCATGTGAGATAAGGGTCATCCAGAGAAGAAATAAGTGTTCTTGTTCTGTTTTTTGGTGGCTGGCATTGCCTTTGAAAGCAGATCTCTTTAACAGATCTAGTGTTGTTCTTCAGTTAGCAGTCTCCTTTGGCTTCACCATCAAAATGTCAATTAATACCAAAGAGAAAATCTTCTTGAACTTGGACGTGAAAAAGGATTGGGTGAAGATTCTACTGAAACACTGAGTATAGGACTTCAGAGTGTCTGTGCATCTCAGGCAACTAAAGAAACTTTTTTTATTACTAAAAAGGGGAGGAAAAGTTAACAAAAAACCTTTCACAGAAGCTGATCCCTTGAGGTACTCTGGGTCAACATCCAGCCCCTTGAAAACCCTTTCCAAGGAAATGTGGCACAGTTATTCTCTGTTAATTCTGAAATGTAGCATAGCTTTCATGTGATGCTGCAGTGCCTCCTTCAATCCATTAGTTTTAAGAGGCAATTGAGTTTAGCAAGTGGGTTTTAGCTTTGTTTTTTTAGCTTCCCTTTCCTCCATTCATGAATCTTAAGTGTAGGAATCCAAGGAGCTTGACAGTGCTGTCATGTCAGCCTGTCATTCTTCTGTGATGTTTATTGATGTATTTATTTCCTGTTACTTTGTGAAAGCTTAAATGAAATTATTCTGGGCTGTAATTTGAATGTCAAGTGTAATTATTGCTGAGATGATCTGCTTTCTGGTGCCCTTGACTCTCTGGATCCTTCATCCTGAAGAGTGAACAGAAATTGAGACGAGGTTGCTTAAGGCCAACACTTGTAGTTTGTGTCCACAGGAGATCATTTTCTTCCCCTATTTGCTATGTGAACAAACTTCACATAAGGGTATTTAATATTAAAGGAACTGTTAGAAGCATATCAATAACAAATGTGTGTTTTGTGGTGTAACTCTGCAGTTAGCCTCAGGGTAACCTGGGGTTTATAGCAGCAGCCTGGGGGTCAGCATCTCCAGGGTTGGTTGTTATCTTTAGATGGGCAATAGTGATTGGCTCAGTGACTGCACACTTCTCTACCAATTCCCTGTTTAAAACAAACAAAAAGCCCAAACAAACCCCATGAGCATCAACAGGAAATGCTGAATGGCTTTCACTTGGTAAAAACATTTCAGTATCCCATGTTTGCATGGGTCCTTTGGCTATCTGACCAGTGTGTTAGTGCCAGGGAAAAGGATTCTGCTGCAGTAGTTGACAGCTGACTGGAAAACTGCCAAAGGGTGTTTAGCTTTAAAATGGGAACTGGGCATCTGTTGCATTGGTTTGTGAGAACAAGAATGGCAAAGATGCTCCTCTTCAGCCTCTGTAGTGGATAGAGAACACATCTGGGTTTGGAGTTCATGAGAAAAAAAAAAAACACTGACAAATTGGCAATGCATCTGAGGGCCACTTGAATTACTGCTTTTTGTGATCCAGGAGTAAGAACAGGTTCTGAAGGTATCTGTTCCTTTAAGTGTGTGGGTTACTGTTCTGCCTTTGGCTGCTTCCAGGCTGACTCTAGACTGAAAATTGAGCGGAAAACTAATCACAGCAACATAGCAAATCCATGTTAATAGTTTTACTACAAGCATGCTCAAAGATGTGTGCTGCAGATGTGTTTAAATACGAAAATGAATGGGGTAGAGCTCTGTCAGTGGCAAGTAAGCTGCTCTGAGTAACAGCTTGGCGTATTCAAATCCAAATGTGCTGCTTCCAAAATGTCATGAAAATGTATGTGTAGTGTTTGACTGTCTGTGTGCCATCTGTGTGTGTTCTGGTAAAGCTCTTCAATAACTTGTTGATCGTTACTGTGTTGTTCCTTTCTTTAGCACCCTCTGGTCGTTAGCAGGATTCCTCAGATAATCTTATTCGTAGGGGTTTCATTCAGCTAGATGATTCTCCTTGGCTGGATCTCACATCTGAGGAGGAAATTAAACTGTGAGCTCCTATGCTTACATGAGTGTTTTGGATTGAGGAGTGATCCTATTTTCTTTTTTAAGCTTTTTTTTTAAAGGGCATTTTAAAGGGTGAGAACACAGCTTCTATATACTGAAGAGAATATGAACAAAGGAATGCATCATGTTGGGCAGTAATGAAGTGATCTGAGGAGGGAAAGCAGAGGAGAACCTAAGCTGGCAGCTTGGGAAACTGATTAAGAACTAATTGTGCCCTGACTTTGCAGAGCTTCTTGGTGTGGCAAGAAGACAGCACAGCTCTCACAGAAGATGTATTCAGAAGATACCCACAATTTGTCATATAAAAATGTAATTTAGCTTCCATTATCTTTGGGAAGGAGAGAAGCGTAATTGCCCCACTGCTGAGAATGTTTTAACTTCAGACTGTCCAGGTGTCTTATACATATTTATACAATCTGTCTGATTGGCAGTCCAAAATGAGCAAGGCTTGTTTGTGCTTTGGAGATGTGAAAGTGGTTATTAGAGGAGTACAGGTGTCCATGGAAGCTGTATGCAGCATCATTTTACTTGAAAAGTGTTTACTTTTTAAAATTCATCTCTTTCACTCATGTATTTGTTCCTGTTCACTTCAGCAATTCCTTGCTGATGTTGTTTGTTTGAATGGAAACCAAAGGCTGCAAAAAAGTCAAGACTTCAAATTGTGAGCTGAGGCTGGCACTGGTTCTCCCTACAATGGCAGCCCAGGTCTCAGCTTTGATTTTCTTTCAAAGCATGTACTGAAAACAACAGATTTTCAGCTCTGACCTCTGGGCTCTGTTCCAGCGAGCTGACATTCACCTGAGTTTTTGATGCTGTGTTTTTCAGCAGGTTGGATTTAAATCCCTGCAATGGAGAAAGCTGTCTTCTCCAGAAGAGCAGTAGATGGGCAAGCTGCAAAGCGTGGGGGAGAAGATTTAGAGAGTGGGATTTACTGCAAGATAGACAGGGAAGGCTGTTCCTGAGCTGTAATGAGGGAGTTTAACGTGAAGAGTGTGAAGTTTTGGCAAGCCGTGTGCGGAATGTGAAATGGAGCAAGGCAGGAAGAGGTCAGAGAATTGCCCCGAAGGGATGCAAAAACAAAATAGGGTCTGGAAAGCTCAGTGTAGGGCAAGACCTGCTGTGTGCCTTGGATCTCTGATCTTATTAAGAAAGGTCTTGCTGCGTGTTAATGCAATAAAAAGGAGGAAGAGCTTTTGTGCGTGCTTTGTGTGTAGTCTGTCCTGCCCTGAGCTCTTGCTGGAGGATGCCTCAGCATTGCACAAGTTCAGGGTACAGCTGTGTGGATTAAAGTGAGTCTCCAAGATTGTTTGAAATCAAAACTCCTTCTGGTTAAACATAATCAAAGGGAGTGGAAAAGGGAAATGAAACGGGGGAAAAAAAAAGGGGACTGTTTTCATGTTTCTTTAATTCAGTGCCTCTCATAACTGCACAAAATGTTTCTTTTCAAATTGGGGACAAAGCAGCCAGATGTTGGGAAAACTCTTGACTTTTCTGTGGAGAATTTGAGACTATTTAATGTTGTTTCTACAGTGCCTCCTGCACTACACTTACCCTCATGAATGCTCAAGGAAGGGTTTGGGTCTTGGCTGAGATCGTGTTTTGCAGTTAGGGACTGAAGGAGCAGATAGTCAGCTGCTTGGATAGTTTCAAGTAGACAGCATTAAATAATATATCTGAGTTTAGTAGACTGACATGTGCTGATTAAGGATGTTTCAGTGTGTTTGCCTTGGCTTCTATCCTAATGCTTATTTCAGCATGAGATAGTGTATTTATGGTAGGAGTAACTGCATCAAATTCAGATGCTCTTTGCGGTTAAGTCTTACCTGTGGAGACTTGACTACAATCCAAAACCAGCATGTATTGGTGTGATTTTTCTCTCAATTTGTGAAGAAAATGGGAATTTCTGGGAAGCTTCTCCTAAACTTAGCAGTGGCACGGTGTGCTTACAGTGACTGTGGGCAGATGTCTGTGCTCCTCCAGGGTGTGTGACAACATCTGACCTCAAGCTGTCCTAGAGCTCCGTGCTGCCAGGTTTTGGTGCCAGCTGCAAGGCAGCAGCTGTTTGGATGATGCTAACCTGGTCTGCGTGGCTCCTGTTTTGCACAGATGACAGTCAGCTCAGTTCCTTCCCACACAACCGCCTCCTTCACCTCCTCTGACAGTCAGGGCTCGTTTCCATGGAGCTGTTCCAGCCATACCTTAGGAAACCTTTTTTCTGTTCCCCTATAGACATCATTTGAGGTTACCATGGAAACCTTCTGAAGGAAGGCCCATGGTATCTTTAAGCAAGTTAAGAACTTGATCAACTCCATGTGTGCTCCTAACACACATGATGGCAGTGTTCACTGCCTGATTTGTTATTCTACCTTGTGTTAAGGATGTTGAAAAAGGCCTCAGGCACTGCCTGACTTAAGCTCAAACTCTGAAAGTTAGTTTTTATTTTAAAAAAAAAAATCCTAGGAATTTCTGGCAATTAATGGCGTCACGTTGTGTATTTGAGATATGAAATTATATATATATATTTTTTTAACTAGTGTTGGTCTTCTATAAATGTGGGAGTGCATCCTATAGATCCATAAGAATTCTAAGCTTTCAATATTAGAGTGGGAGAAATGAGGTAACTCATTCACTGTGAGTTATTGGGAAGCTGTCAACAGGGGCAGCAGCATTGTGCAATTTAGGAGAGCCAGCAGGTGGAGGTCACTGGTGGTATGGGATGCACAGAGATGAGGGAAGTGACTGTGGAGCTGAAATTGCAGACTCTGATCCAAGGGGCTGCGTGTGATGGGGTTGATGCAAAAAGTCTGGATGATAGAACTGGTCAGAAACAGCTGAGGAGGGGAGATGTGTGGGAGATGACCCAAGGGAGGATGTAGAGTTGGATCTTATGTGGACTGAAACAACTGTGCTGCATTCATCTCCCTGCCCCCCATACTGGTCCTATGTAACCTCAATTTGGTCTGAGAAGAATGGTATATTTTTAACAGAAACTACTGATCTTATGTTTGTGCTGCTTAGGTCAAGAGTGAGCACATCCTTTGTATCCCTGCTGTACTTGTTCCATTTGCTCTTAAGTTGATTAGGTTTTGTTGGTTGGACTGATTTTGAGATCAAATGCTGTGACTTTAGTATAGAAAGATACTTTGAAGAGTTCTAGAGATGGTAAAGATGCAAAAAAAAAAAAAGTGTGTGTGTCACTTCAGTGACTGGGAAGTGCATTTCAGTGGTGCTCACCATGAGGAGGACGGGAGGGCTCCACTCATGACTCATAAATAGAGGGAAGGCAGTGGGAAGTTTGAGTTTGGCTGCAGTGCTGTGAGTGTCTGGAGGTGGATTCTCAATTATTGCATTACAGAAATGCCTGAAGAAGAAAAATGATGCCTTCAATCTTCTGTTACAAACAAACAAAAAGCTCAATCTTGTAGCACTTTGTATTTTTGTCGCTTGCCTTTTCTTGAATTGAAGGTGACTAACATGGAGTATGTCCTGGTAAGCAATCAGTTGAACATTCCTGTGCCTTTTTGCTGCTTGGATTACTAACAGCTGTTGTTGCACACTGTGGGCTTCAATTCACTTTTTGTTCCCTTGTGTTGTCACTGCAGAAGCTTGAGAATCTCTTGATCAAGTTCCCTTTATTTTGTGTGCAGTCACTTGCTATCCTGGGCTTCTAAACTTAGACCCATGAATAATTTGTAATCTTTTAAATGATCTTTGCACAGTCCTGCATGTGCTGAGTGGTCCTATGGAAAAATGGCCTGGATTTTGAAGGGAGAATCTTGCAGTTCCTTTTTATAGCTGATTGAATAGTCCCTGTTAACTGGAAGAGAACCTGTGTGCTGAGTACTGTGTGAAGGCAGCTTCAGAGAGGGAATGGTCTGTGCCTCCCATGTCTCTTCATTTCTGGACTGGAGTTTGCTTAGGTCCTATGTCAAAGGCATAAATAGAAGAGCTTGGCTTTGTTGGTATCCAGATCCCATGTACAAGAGAAGCACTGCCCTGGAAGGGAAATAGAGCATTGCCTCTTTAAGAACAGCAATATCCTTTCAGAGGATTCCAGTTCAAAAGCCACCACCATAAGCTGGTGGGTTGACAGCACAAATAAATAGCTTCCTATGGGGAGGGATTCATGCAAGTGTCGATCTTTAGTTAGATAGCATTGCATGCTCTGTCATAATGCATGTGAAAGGTTGTGCCTGCATATGGCAAGTTGCTTGTGTATGTGCTTGCACATTAGTGATCCAGCTGCAGAATAGAGAATGTTTGCAAGTCTGTATTTCACCTGTGTGCTTATTTTATAAGCAGCACCTGTGAGTGAAGACTTGCTTAGGAGCCCAAATCCTGCAGTCCAGTAGTTACTTTTTGAGAAAGAGCAGTCAGAAATGTAACTTCTTATACATCAGCTCATACTGCTGACCCTGAAAACGATGCATGAAATCCCTAGTGCTCTACAAATGGTTGTCTTCATATAAAAGATATTTCTTCACATCTCTTGCTAGTGCTGCCTTCTCTCATAGAAAGGGATCTCTGCAGAGAGGTTGCTTGCAGGAGGGAGCACTGGGTGAGAGGAGAACCTCACCCAATGGGTGCTGCAGGCCCTGGTCCTGCTTTGCAGCCACTTGCTTTCCTTCCAGCCCTGTGGCAGCTGTGTAGCAGCAGTTGGTGCTTGCAGTTGCTTTCTGTGCTTGCTGAAATGCCAGAACAGGCTGTTAACTCACTACAGTCACAGACAGATTAGGGCCAGTGTTATAAATGTGAACTTTATTAGGCGTAGCCTCGTCATTTGTTTCCTCTGGCTTTGAAACAGCTTTTTGGATAGTAGTGGGAGTGAGGGGGGGGGGAGGGATGGAGAGGCACAGGAGATCCTGTCTGAAACTCATCCTCCATTCAGCAGGATTTCCTATGATCCTGCAATCCTTCCTGCTCCATTTCCCCCACCTCCCTCTTTCCTGGCCACATACAAGTCTCTGCACACAGTGTGCCTTTACTCCACCACTGCAGTTCTGGAAGGTGCTGACATGAACCCACTGCTGTGCTTTAGAGGTTTTCCTGATGAAGATGGCCACGGAAGACTGCCTATGTTTGCTGCTGTTCACTTAACCCTGTAAGTGCTGCACCACCATTTGCATTTCATACTGGCTGTTTCAAATGTGTGCTGTATTGAGCACTTAGACAATTTTAGTCCAGAAAGGATCAGCTATTAAAAGGGAGAAAACCACGAGTAGAGCATATGCAACAGTGGGTGTTACCCAGGTTTGTTTGTAGTTGGGTTTTTTTGGATGCTGGTCTGCATGGAGCAATAATGGCTTTGTAATTGCGAAGGAAACTGTTGGATGAGGAGTTGTTTGCTAGTGAAATTAGTGTCAAAGTGGTTTGTAGGAAAAGCATTCTGATGTCACATGCCAACTTTGTATGATGAGTTCTTAACCAAAATGATACTTAGGTGAGTTTATTTAAATGCTTTGGTGTGTATTTGGGATTTGAATCAGAGTTGTATTTATATGACTGTTAGATGCTCTTCAACCCTTAAAAATAAGATGAGTGATTAGAACTTGCTTGGACAGATGGAAATACTCAGGAAAGTATGACAAAGGATCTCAAGGATCTTCATATGTTTGATTGTTGCTGGAATGTTCACATCTTCTAGAGGAACTGTGGCTTGAATGAAATGGATCTATCTCACTTTTAATTACACCTAGCTTGAGTTTTGTTTTGTCTGAGATCCCCCAAGATCTTTGCTGGAAGGTATCCTCGTCTTTGTATAGATGTGTGGCAAAGATTTGATCAAGGGTATGGGCAATACAGGGCTAGACATAACTTGTTTGCTTCCAGTGGTCATGTTGACCCAAAATTAGCAGATCACATTGATGCTAAGGGAAGCCATCAGACATCAGGTGTTGGTGGCAGTCTTTGAAGAGCTAGGATTTCAGTTGTCATTTTTTCCTACATCAGCCGGTCAATCTCTTGTAAGAGTATATCACATAACCAGAGGAAGCTGCTCTACATGAAGGGGAGTTGTTTGGTAGCAAATAACAATTCTACTTGAACCAGAGGCCGTGCTGGTTCCAGGCTTTGCATCACTGAGGTCCACTGTCGTAATGGAAGGAGACGAACACTGACTCAGCTTGCATTAATGTTTGAACAGCTGTGCTGCTGTCACTGGGCAGACACTGCAACACTGAGCTCTAATTTTACATCTTCATTTGTTTCTCTTCTCTTGATTCCCTTCCTAAAAGCGTCATTCTAAACAAGCCCTCTGAGGTGAGTTGTGGTTTTCCCTTGTTTTGTTGTTGTTTCTTCATGTAGGTTCATCTGAGAATGGAGTTGTTGTAAACAGCTGCTAGGAAGTGTTCATACTGTTCCCACTTCAGTACATACCTCACTCCTGCCACTGCCTTAAAATACACTGATGTGGGGGGAGAAAAATGACATGTCACGTAGATTCCTGCTCCTGGGGGCTGACTTCTGTGTTCAAAAGCTTGGTGCAGCTCCTCCGGAGAAGGAGCAGAGTTTTTGACTTCCAGAATCTCAGTCCTTCCTGCACATGAATTGGTTCGTGAGATGTGAGACTGTCGCATGATGCTTGTCTTTGTGTGACAGAAACCTTCTGCATTTCTTGAGCAGATGCTGTCGCTGAATCTTTGTTTCCTGATGGGGAGAGGCCCAGCCTGCCTGTCCATCTGGCTGTGCCTCACTAAGTGCTCTGTTCTTTATGCAGGGCAGATTGTGAGCTGAGCTGTTAGAAGTGGTTTTGTATCACGGGCAGACATCTGCATGGCTGTTTGTATACTTGATTGGACTGTCCTTTTAAGTTTGGGGGTAAAGGAACACTAACTTCTGCACAGCACTTGATTTCCACTGAGCCTGAACACCTTGGGAAAGGTGCTTTGGGAATCCTTATCATAAAAGCTACTTGATGCAGCAGAACAAATTCCATTGAAGATTGCTGGAAGATACAGTTCTGTATTATAAAAGGATTATCAGAACAGAGCCATCTTGAACTGTGACTGCAGAAATAACATATGAGTACAGACATTCTTCCCCACAGCCCCATGCCATATTTGTGTTATATGAATGTTGATAGAAGTGTTAATTACTTGTGCTGTACTGTAAGATTCTGATGGTAATTCTGTGTAATTCAGATAAATGCTTGATGCTCATCAGTTGCTATCCAAGGTGGTTAAACCAAGGCATAACTTAAATCCAAAGAGATGTGACACCTTTGTGTAAAGGTGAAAGATGGAACAGATGCCATCTCTTAAGTAAGGAAAGAAATCTATGGCCCTTCTCTTTGGGAAGCAGTGACAGCTATCAGGTCTATGGTCCCCTCTTCCAAAAGACAGAGATTTACTTCTTAGTACACATTTAGGATTTAAACAAAATGCTTTACTCTGAGAACTATTCAGGAGTTGTTTGGCCATTGGCAGCCATGCTACTGCTATCAGTACTCTTTAAACTGTGCCTAATTATAAGGTCCATTCGTTATTTTAGACCCAAATCAAGCACTTACATAAGCTCTGTGCCTTAGATTTAATTACTGGATGTGATTCGCATCAGACACACTGATTCATCCAAAGAAGATAATTGCCAGATCCCAGTGTATTAAAGAAAGACATTTATCTCATGCCTCGCTTCGTCTTGCTGGGCTTTCTTCTTTGCCTTTTGACGTGGGCCTCTTTCTGACACCTCTAAAAAGGTACTGTTGTACAGGTTAGCCCTAGGCATGCTGATGAGAGGCCCTGAAATAGCTTTTTTCTTTTCTTATCTAATAAATGTCATTGTTCACTTAAAACTTATACAGGTTTGCTGAGAAGTGGGAGTAAAACCTGAGTGCAGGCAAGAGTGAATGGCAGGTGTATTTATAACTAATGAATAGATGCTGCAAGTATTCATTCCTGCAGAGACTATTGACTCAAATGCTGACTCTGGGCTGAATAATTTTCCAACTAAGAGTCAACTTTGGAAATGAAATCCAATTCATGGTCCAGAGCTTTTTGTCTATTCCTGCTTTCAGATTCTTTTCCAAATGTGATGGCATTGTTTGCTGGAATTGTTGCTTTTGGGTGTTTTTTTTCATCCTACCATAGGTAGAATTCAGCCCTGAGGAACAGAAGCTGTTCTGCTTGTAACTCGTCCTTTAAAAACTACTGAATGGCTTTCTGTAGAGAAACTACAGTTCTAAGAAAGGTGAAGAGCCCCAATTAGAAATATCTGGAATGACGCTTTCCCTACGCACATTCACACGTCTTGCCTGCATCCCCATCCCTCCTACTTGAAACAGACTTCTAAAATCAGCAGTGCTTAATATTTTAAATCCTGGAACAGTTTGCTCCCAGAAGAAGCTCTGGGTTTGTATGTTCAATAGACTGGGCAGAATGGGAGATGCAGGTACTGATTCACCTTGCAAAGCAGCTCAATCAGTGGCAGATGGCAAAGTCCTGATTTGCTTTCCTTTCCTTTCTCTCAGTGATTGCTCTCACATTGCACCAAAATCTTGCCTTTTAGTTCTCCTTTGCTTAGCAGAAGTATAAAAGAAAGGCCAACCTGTCCTATATAATTCAATTTTTGGGTGACGGTTTCAGCTCTTCAGAAAGTGGTGAGGAAAGGGGATGAACTCCAGAACAGTCTTTTCTGGTGTGATTTCTTTGTTTCCTTACAGCAGGAATTGGTTTGTTTCTTAGCAAATGCTACACACCAAGTCTTGCACACGTGGCTAGCAAAACCTTTCAGCACACAACGAGATCCTTCAGCTTCCTCTACAAATGTCTGCCCAGGAGGAGGATTTTTTTCTTCCTAAGGCTGCCTCAGAATAACTCTTTAAAAAAAAAAAAAGGGAAAAAAAAGGAAAAAAATCCCAGTTCTAGTCATGTACATTTTGCTGTTTTTATCTCCTCCTCCTCTGACAATTCGGTCCATGATCTGTTAGCACCCGCTTCTAAGATTTGTCCTTTGGAAGCAAACCTGGCATAACTTAAGAACATCTTGTACTCAGCAGCAAGACCCACGGGAAAAGCCTTAGTGTCTGTATGAGCATGAGAACTGCTGATATCGAAGAATATAAGATGAGCAACTGGAATGTGCGAGGAAAAGCAAGCCTCATAAGGGCAAGAAAATTCTTTTGTCAGTTCCCAAAGACTGTGAACACTGCTAACGACCCAGCTCTTGGAGAAAGACTGACTTTGGCAGGCATGTCTGGCTGGCTTGAAGACCTCTCTGCATCCCCTGTGCAGACACAGCCGTGTCTGTGGAGCCTTGGGTTATCTGTCATGCACTGGCCAAGTGTTCCCTTATTCCATGGAATGTGGTAGCTGTCTGTGGCTGTTGGCAGAAGGAGATGTCAGTGTGTGGCTTGTAGGGTCTGGAACATTTGGCAGCCCATAACTCGGTGCTCCAAGTGATCTCATAGGAATCTGTGCTCTTGTCCAATGAATTGATGGACAGATTTGTTAAGGGTTGAGAGGTCTTCTGTGGATGGGACTGTGGGCTCTGGGTAAGATATCTTTGACTAGAGGTGAAAGAGTCTGGTAATTGCAGCAGCTAAGGATGTTGAACGCTTGTAATATTGCATTAATAGTATCTCCTATGTCCATGCAGGATGCTGGAGGCTAGGAACCATCTTAAAGCAGGTTCTATGCAGGCTGTATCTGAAGCTAATCAGTAACCTTGCCTGCAGCTTTGTAGCCGCTAGAGAGCAGCAGGGCCCTGTTGGGAGAGGTTCCCCCAGCAGCTGCGTTGTGCTGCTGCCCTATTTGAGCTAAAGAGAATCTGCTGGACTGTGGGCATGGGAAGGCAGGAGGAGGAACCCAGACTGAATGTGAAAATGCATATTATTTCAGGGGCTCATGACACATCAAGAAACCTCGGGGCAAGTGAGAGGTCTGCTGCAGGTGCCTCACTACTGAGATGGTCAGAAAAACAGATTCACTGTGAGCTTAAGAGGCTGCCTCTTTAAAGTGAATTATGTGGCACATAAAGCATTTATTAGGGGAAATGAAGGAAAAGGTAGGACAGCCCCATTAGCAAGTAGCTTGTAATTTGCTGCTGTTAGATATGGCAGCTTTACTACTTAGTTTTTTCCTTCACATTGTCAGTGCTCCATGTAATGGTACCACATGCCATTTATTTTGGCTCCTGGTTTAGAAAGGGCTTTGAATATAGGTTCATGTCCTTCCGTTTTGTAACTTGTCCTTTACAGAAGATTATATTAAATGTGTGGCAGTGGTTATGAAACTCAGTAGGAGCTGTGAATAAAACAGAGGGGTCATATGAAAACAGCCAGAGTGCTGCTTAATTTGAGAATATTTTCTTCTCATTCACAGCTTCTCAGAGTTCAGATGTGGTAGGCGAAAAATCAGCATACTGTGTAATGATAAAGCTGGAGATGCTGAGATATCAACTCATTAAACAATGCAATCTTTGGACTGAATTCCATAATGAATAAGAAGGGGTCAGCAGGGTTTGGGAAACTTATGGGTTCTTAATTTTCACCAAATCAGATGTCCTCTTAAAGAGCAGTGGGATTTCAATGCTGACATCAAGAGAAAGGAACTGTATCTTCTGTATCCATCCTTCAGGTGGATCCTTGATTTGGACTGCAGTCACTCCTGTGGGTGACAGACCACAGAACCTTCAGCTCTGTTAGGTCAGGTGGGCTCAGCTCTGCGTACAGGATACACTTGGATTGTCTCAAGGATGGCCATGTGATTTATATGCTTCCCTAAATTAACCTTGCTCAGTTCCAACGCATCAGACAGCCATCTTAATCTCCATCAAGGGAAATGGAGACCCAATGTGGAATGGCTCTTTCTGAAGGACAGATGAGAGCAATAGGATTGTATCCCTGGAGCACAGATAGCCAATCTCAGCAGCAGTCCTGTCCAGCCCTAAGCCTCATCTCCCTGGCATTCAGCGAGTAGGGAGAAGCTTTTTAAGTAGCACTTGGTAAGCTGAACCGTTAACACTGGTGGAATGCATGTAGGATCTGTGGAGGATCTGTTTGTAGGGCTTATGTGTGGTACAAACCTTTCTTTGGCCTCTAACGTGCTGTTAGACATCAATGTGTTGGGTAAGATCTCAGTGTAGAAGCATAGGAATTCCAGTGGTTCAGCATTACTTACAAACTCAGCTCAGTATCACCTTCCTGATCCTGCTGCTACTTCTATATTGAAAGGCAAACAAAACAGTAAGCAGACTTTTAGCTGACTGTGATTGTTGGTATTTGAAGCCATGCAGACAAATGAAAAAGAGCACTTTGAGGGTATTGTTAGTGTGAGCTTTGCCCCAGAGCACTCGGATCTGACCTTGATCGAGTGCTTCTGCAGAGTCTGAGTGAAGCTGCATGGTACTGGGAAGGAAAACATGGGAAGCAGATTCCTGGCAAGTGGGGCATAACCTGACAGCTATAAGCTGTTTCACATAGGGATGACCATTGGACGCTGTTGTTTGGAACTAGGTCAGCAAGAGAGTCTGTGGTACCTGCATCTTTGTGTGTATCATCATTCTGCATCTGTGTATATATATAAAAATGAGCTTATTTCCAGCTTGGATCAGTAGGTGTGACTGACTGCCATGGTTTGGGTTGGGATGGACTTGATTTCAGACCTCAGCTGCCTGCTGGGTTAAACCACAGCAGTAACAACCACAATTGCAACCAAGGCATTGCTAATCTTAGCAAATGAACGTGTAATGGCAAAAACACTGCTGGGAAGGTGCTGCTGTAAAAGGGTGGGTGGCATCTGTCACCTCTCCAAATGATCTGCAGTGACTGTTTCCAAGATGTATGATATCAGCTGCATTCCTGCCAGTGGATTGTGGAGGTGTTTATCAGAGATTTCACACCTGCACATGCATTCTCTGGTGAAACTTGTGCCTGAGGGGCATATTCAAAGCATTCTGCTTATATGTGGTAAATGTGGCATCTCCACTGTGACATTCATTGCAGTGATGGTGCTTTTGATCTGTGTAGAGCCATCCCTGTTCATTCACTGTAAGTATTTGCTACCTGCTGGTGGTGCATGTACCATCTTACAGATGTGCTTGCTGTTATGCAAGCAAGAAACATGAGTTAATTTTGTGGTTGTAAATGTACCTTGCCTCAAACAACTTCATGGCATATAACCCAAGTGGAGGGAGAATTTCTATCAGCATTACATGCTGCTGTGGTTTGTGCTGTGTGTGTTGGGGAATGGCCTTGCTTTGTCTCTACATCAGCAGTGAAGTGCAGGATTCGAAGTGTGAGTGGCAAAGTCAGCTGGAGGAGATGTTTCTCAGCATTGTATGAAGTAGTTCCCAAATAGCTCCGTTCTGACAACTGTGAAGAGAAATGACAGCTTTCCTCAGGCATTTGTCTAATTGAGGAAATGAGCTTCTAACAGCCTTGCTGCTGAAGTTGGGGATAATTGAGGTGATGGGCAGGAATGATATTTTTAAAGCAATCTCTCTACACTAGCTGTAAAATGAGTTGACTAGCTGCAGAAAACCTTTCCTTCCGTCATTCAGTGGCTACTAGGATTTCAGAGTTAGTTTTGGAGTTTCCATTTGATTTTGTACAGGATAAGACTGAGGAAAATTCTTATTTCTTTTCCTGCAGGCATTCTTTTTCTCAATATTTTGTAGGGCAAAGCAATATTCTGCTTTTTGCTCTTCTAACGGGGTGGGGGGGGCAGGACTTGGTTGTTATATGTTAGGATTGCTTTCAGTAGCCATCAATGTAAGACAGAGCAGAAATACTTAAGAACATTTCACTGCTAACCATGCTGTTGGTACAGAGGAATGAGTTGCAAGTAGCATTTAGGATCAGTTCCAACACTTCAACTTGATCTTTGTCTAATTTTTGGTGTCTAAAACCCAAGAGGGGTAAGAGTTCATATTGAATTGATCATATTGAGGCTATTTCATGATGGTATCACAATAAAACCATGCTTTTGTTCTGAGGGTAGGTGCTTATGATGCTTAATCAAGGTGAATGCATCTGTGTAAAATGGGGAGGAAATTCAGTGCAGTCTGATGCTCAGCTCTGTGCCTTTCTGTCCCCCCCTGCTGTCAGTTCTGCTTCTGTAGGCTGTTTGTGAGGCTTGGTTGGGTTGCTCATGTATTGACAAGCCCAACTACTGCTGTGCTGAGCCCTTGCTAGGGTGTGTGTCTTGGAACTGAGATTTCTGGTGCAGATTGCAGCTGGCTTGACAGAGGGAAGCAAGGATTTATTGAAATCCAGTTGGTTTTCTTGGGGAGGAAAATAAAACTTAGCTATGCTTATTATTTTTAAAGAGGGCTTTGAGGATTTGTGTAGGCAGTTTTATGTCTTCCCAAATGCACACTGAGAAACTTCTACCATGTTTCTTTTTGTGTGGGTCTGGGTTAAATACAGCAAGCTGGACTGACTCGAGCTAGTGAAGCAGATATTTTAGCTGAGTAGGAAAGAATGTACTGTTCAGAGACCTTTTGTACTTACAGGCTTGTTCTGTGATTAATGGTGTGTGCTGTGAGCTGTGACACATTAGGAAAGTGCTGAGCAGGTAGTGGAAATCCAAGGAATTTGGACAGAGTCACTTATTTGTGCACTGTGCATACAATGCAAAGCAAAAATGCCAAGCTCCCATGCAGATTCATTCAAACCATCACCTGTGCTTTGTGTGGGACCACATTTAACCTGTGCTAGAGGAGGAGAGAGCCTTTGGTGATGCTCGTGTGATAATGCAGCATTGTAAGTAGGCAGTGCAAAATTATAATCTGCTCCAGTTCTTAATAGAAAAGAAAACTGAGGAGAAGGCCCTCGATCCTTTGCTCCATTGCCATGTTCTGACAAATCACTGCAAAGTCATGACAGCAATTTCATGTGTTTTGCTTGCTGGCCTTTGGCTCAGCTATCCATTTCAGTTTGGATGGGAAGTGTTAGAAAAGAGTTGTCCCACTGCTGGAAGAAATAGGTGGTGTGCTGTGCTGTTTGTGGATGGTGGTTGCTGGGGTTCTGGATGATGACTGAAGAACCTGGGGTTTGCAGCTGTGCACAAGGCTGTGTTTGAATGCTTCCAGTTGTGTGATACTGTGTTAGCAATAATTAATAGCTAGGAGTCTTTGAGAGTTACTGTTGCTGTTAGAATTGCTTCTTTTGGGAGGTGAGAGAGAAAAGGGTACAAGGTAACTTTCAGCAGAAAGCACCATGGGGATCAGACCTCTTTCAACCCCCTGCAAGCAGTATATAAAGCAATAAAACACTTCCCAGAAGTTCTACAGATGTGATTCTTTTAGAATAGGTGGGACACAGTGCAATTAAGCCTGTTGCAACCCACGTTATTGCTCATTTCTACTGCTGCTGGTAGAAGTGGGCTGCTTATGGCAAAGGAGGCAATGGTGGGCATGGAACTTCAGCATCAGGTAAACCATGGGTAGTGCACCTAGTGCACATATGGGCTGTGCTTTGCATGGGGTAGAATGATGTATGTGCCACTGTTTAATTTCTAAGGCCATCAGTTTGCTGACTTGCAGTCCAGGTGTTTCACTTCACACTGAGGTGTGTGGTGTAATGAGACAAAGCCCTGGCACAAGGGAAAGGCTTAGGAAATGTGAAGTCTGGCAGCAAATAATCCAGGCTGCAGTCATAGTGCAGTATTTCTTGTAGCAGAGCATGTCATTTCAAATTGGACATGATGCCTTCCAATGCTCTGTGGCCATTGTAACAGACACTGGTTTCCCTGCCTTGGTACTGACCTGCACAATTACTGACTGAGATGAGACATGCTGAAGTCTTTGGCCACTGAAGTTTATGTAATTTATCCAAAAGCCACTGTTTTATTTTAGTGGAAATATGTCTGGAAACTGTTCTGTTACCTTTGGTCAAACTGTAAGTAATTCTTATTTGGCCATGTGGAATGGAAGGTGAAAAATGCACTCCTTTCCTTTCCCAGCGTGTTTTTAGGAAATGAAGAGGTGCAGAGATCTTCAACCCAAGGAATTAGGATTGGTGATCATTATACAATGTGTAGAATTGCTTTCTCACTTGTGAAAGAGATGCCAGCATGTCCTGAATGGATGTTGTAGCAGGGGTGGGAGAACTGGGGAGTGACTGGGCTACAAGATTGCTTCCATCTTGCTTTGTAATACACTGAGGTCAGCCTGCTGCTGGCATTTCTCACCCTGCAGCCTGTGAAATTTGTGGCATCTGTCTTGTAATGCAGTGCCTGGGTTTCAGAGAACAACACATGCAAGTATCTGATGTCACGTATCCAAAATAAAATTGACTGCATGTGTTCAGATGGGAGCAACTGCTGGCTGGTGTGTTGTGACTTAAAGGGACAGATTTGTAGGGCACTGAAGTCAAGAATGGTCAGCTGGTAGGTGTTCCTTGCATGTATCCACAAGTTTGGCATTTGTTAAGTTGTAAAATGTCTCATTTAAACACCAAGGCCAGAGGATGTCACAGTCAGTCCTGCTGTAGGGATATGCTGTACTGTCACTAGTATGATTATTCTTGCAGAAAACTCTTGAA
Source organism: Lagopus muta (assembly GCF_023343835.1). Lineage (NCBI taxonomy): Eukaryota > Metazoa > Chordata > Aves > Galliformes > Phasianidae > Lagopus > Lagopus muta. Next base: position 2,977,256 of record NC_064454.1, on the reverse strand, counting down.
ATAGAAAAATAAATGCAGATATATATTTATCTTTTTCATAGCACTGACATGCTGTATTCATCTGCTGGGGATGATGTTTTGTTTAAGACACGTGGCAAGGAGGCATTCTTCTTGCCAAAGAATACAGGCTGGCATTAGTTTGTGTTCTCAACTCAGGAAAGAGACTTTTAGTTTTCCTGGGGATGTTTTTCTTTATTCATCTTATCAGTCCTCTTCTACAGACACTGGAAACGTGTTCAGAATGCTTGTGTAGGAAATGAGCAGTAATCCACAATCTCCTTGATCGAGCTGTAGGACTGACGGCCATTTGCTGCTGTGCTGGCTCTGGGCAGAGTCCTGCTCCAGCAGCAGAGGCTCTCGTGGAAGCAGTTAAATAGTGCTGCCATTGTGATTTGCACAGAAATAGCACTTGATCCTGGGTGTTACGTCTCACTTTGTGGGTCAGGTGCTTGAGTGGTCTCTCCTATTACATAGCTCCTGTTTTTCTCTTAGAGAACTGGACAGGTGGTCGGCATCCTCTCTGCTCAATAAGAATGTCCTGAGAATGCTTGAGAACAAATAAGTGTTGCTTACTAATCAGTGAAGCACTTGGAATTAAAGGGCACATGTACCCTGTGCTAACCAGGTTCCCTTGGCACTGCCAGAGGGGATTATTTGTGTTTGTGTGTGAGCGGAGTGGGGATGGATCCCATTTGAGGAGGTTTCCAGTGGGGTTCAGGGAGGCAGAGGGTGAAGAAACTGCTGGAATTAACAAGCAGATCAGTGTGAGGGTTCAGCCTTGCCAAAGAAGCAGTTCCAAGCAATGGTCCAAATTAATACAGTGCGAGTCTGGTTGACTAATTTGTCATTTGTAGGGGTTTTGAGGGTCAGCAACATAAGCTGTGTGAATTATTACTAAAGCAAGAAAGCATGCAAAACTGCAAACATTTTGACCCTGTTAATTGCTGAAGTAGCTGTGAATAAGTATTAAAATCTTGCTTACTGGATTAAATATTCCACAGGAAATCAAGCTCAGTGTATGGGACAAAACTTCTTTGGGATGGCCTGCAAAGGGCTGCTCATCTGCTTGCTGCGTTGGAGAGGAATGGAAGTACTTCTAGAGGATGGGATGTGGGTGGGATTTAAGGGTAAAACACTTTCTATTCTTACCATCTTTTCCTTATGTGAGAAATGAAGCAGGAAAGATTCCCCCCCCCCCAGTTGCAGGTATTTGTTCTTGGTTAACATTTAGCAATGATTTTGTGCTTTTGGACACAGGTGTGTGGCCATGCACTGAAAGGGGGTTTTCTGTGAGTTAACAGCTGGTTGATAATGTTCTGTATGTACAGGTGGCAGCAGGTGGCTGGAGTACTTGATTGCAGGTTGCTCCCTATTTGAGTCTCAGCTTTAACTCTTTTATTCCCTGCACATTTTTAATTTAAATGGGATGTTTGTGGAAGATGTTCTGATTGTGCTTGGTATATTGGTACCCAAGTGGCCCAAGTTCTGGATGTCGATTTCAAGCTTTGCTCAAGCTAGTAACTTAAAGGAGAAGCAGAGCACAAAAAAGGCAGTGCTACGAAGTAGGATTTAGGGATTCTTCCCCCTCTTGCTCCTGACATTCTAAATCTTCCCTTTTTTGACACATTCAGTTAGGTATGTCCCAGATTCCCCAGTTTCTGATGTTCCAGGTTCATGTGAGGTTTATTTTCAAGCAAAACTTTGAGGCAGCTCATGCAAAGCAAAATATTTTGGTTTGGGTCAACAGAAATATTTTTTTTTAACCTGAAATCAATGTGTTTTTTAAAGGTTCCAGCTGTTGAGTGAAAATTAAAGCTGTGCCAGATTAATTGGGATATTTTTTTCTGACAGCATGCTTAGAATTCATGCAGCTGAATTGTAGTTGCTCTCCTTAAGTACTTAAGTTCTATTGCTCTCACCTAAAAATCCATCTTGATGCAGCTTCATCCAGGAGCTTTTGAATAATAGGGGATCTGAATGGTGAATCACTTGTGGTGTTTGTTCTTAATGATTTGGTTTCATTAGCAGAATTTTGCAAGGCTGGTCCCAATGCTGCTGTTCCTCCCAGTGCATGATCCCTGTTTTTGCCTCCTTTGCATACTCGAATCTTCCACATAGCATGTATGTTTATCCTGGTCTGAATCTGTCCTGCACATTGTCTTTGTGGTGTCTTTGTTCCTGGACCTTGAGACCATTCATCACCCACTGTGCCATTTTGGAAGCAGCATCGCCCTACAACGGCTCCCTTTTGTCAGCTTACATCCACATGGATCTGAACTAGAAAACCAGCCAGCCTCCCAGTTCTGGTGCCACTTGCTGCCACTGCCTCTGAAGCTTCTCCTCAGTCCCTCTCCTTTGCTGCCCTTTCTGTGAGCAATCAATGGGGACAACAAATCCTCGCCTTGCAAAAAGGCTGTGCAAGCCTGAGTGTGCTTGCTCCCTCCCTGCACGGGGTGGGCTGTCCAAGCAGGAAGGTGGGACGAGGGGAAAGCCTGTCCAATTGGCTTCTACAGAAAGTTATTATTCCTTTGTACCCTTGTCGTTCGGTTGATTTGCAGCAGCAGCATATTTGGCAATATAAACCCTGTCCATTGGGATTATGAGTGCTTGGATGCTTGGAGCAGCTGCCTGCACATGTCTTATCTGCTACAGAAAAAGAACATGCTGCTGCTCCTCCTCCTCCTCCTGATATTATCTAGTATCATTTCTTCCCTCCTTCTTTGTCTCTCTCTGACCTCCTCACAGCTCCACGTCGCTCCATACTTGCTTCGTCTCTTAAGAAGACCACAGCTGAGTTTTCCAGCACAGCACCAGGAGAGTTTATGAACCAACTTTAGGCAAAGAGGACAGAAAGCAAAAAAGGAGGGGAGACGGGGGGAGGGAGGAAATCTGAAAGTGAGCCAAGCTTTTGCAAGCAAGTCCTGGTGCTAAACCTGCTGCTTTCAGAGACCAGGAGGGGAAGAACCTTGTTTGGTGGAGAGGGGAAGGACAAAAGAAACTTGAAACTGGCTTTCCTTGTGGCATGTTGGTCCTGAACAACCCCCCCTCCCCACCCCCTGCTCGTTAAATGAAAGCACCTGAGCAACACGAGATTGCCTGCGTGAGAGGGAGGGCTGGTGCTGGACTGGGTGAGGGAGCAGAAAGGCGACTTGTGGCTTTGTGGTGTGGCTTACACTGAGATCAGAGCTAGCGTGCCTGGGGGTGGGAGCAGAAGGAGAAAGGGCACCTGATGCCAGCTGCCAATATGACAGAAACCCTGCAGCTCCCTGCCCTGCAAGTCCCAGAGCAGCAGGTGGTGGAGGGCAGCCGTGCCTGGTCCAGCTCATCCACCCCCACCCTGCGCAGGAAGCGCTTCAAGATGAGGCGGATGAAGAATGTGCAGGAGCAGAGCCTGGAGGCCGGCAGTTATCAGGATTCTCCTTCCTCCAGCAAGGAATACCTGCAGCTCCCATCCATTGAGATCACTCCCTCCAGTGATGAGGACACTCCCTGGTCCAACTGTTCCACACCCAGTGCCTCCCCGCGCCGCAAGCGCTTCCTTCTGCGGAAGTGGCTGCGTGTCAGAGAGAAGAAGGAGTGCAGTGAGAGCAGGTAGGTTGGTGGCCATCTCCATTCCCTGCTCCCCCAAACAGCCCCTGGCAGTGGGTAGGGCCTGTTGAGCTTTTGGTGTGGCTCTCCAGAGGACTTTGTCCTCACCCAGTGGTTGGAATGGGTAATACAATGGGTTGGGCTTGGTGATGGTGGATCAGATGGTACCGCTGTATGTGCAAACAGTGGGGCATGTTGGAAATGACATTGCAGTCCTTTGTTGTGGCCTTCCCTGTATCTTTTCTAGACAGTGCAGGTCAAGTGAAAAGAACTCGTCTGAGTGGGGGAAACTGTGCTTAAAGATTGGGTGGTGGGACTGACTTCTGCAGGGTGTCCTGCAGAGACCTTCAGGAGAAAGGACAGTGAATCTCAGCTGGGATTACCTGGACAGGGAGTGGTGATGCTGAACCCTTGCTGGTGTGGGTTTTCTTGTTGTTGGGTTGTTTCTGTGATGATGGGACAAATCTTTCCCCTGAGATTGTTTCTGGAGCTCTTCATTCACTTGCTGGCATTGGGTCAGGGAGGGGAGGATGGACACCGTGGATATGTGTGTCAAGATGTCTGAATTCAACTCCTGGCTTCTTTCCAGACCTGAAAGTTACTCTGTTCTTTGGCTCAAAAGCAGGGGACAGATCATTCCAAGACTCCCAAGGGCTTGTCAATGCAGCAGAATGGATGCCCAGTGAGTTATTGCATAGACATGAAGGAAAAGCTTTTCCTTATCGAACTGTGCAGGTGTGGTTGGTGCCTGCATCATGCAGTGTCGTTCACTCTGCTTTTAGTGTCTGAGGGGAACAATGTACCTGTCATGAAGGGCCTGAAAAATACAGCATGCTTTCTCTGTAGGAAGTTAGCACTTCATTAATCTTCATGCTAGCTTAGTGTGGGCTAACTTGTCTTTCCCTTCAGCCTATGGCTTTATGCCTGAATGTAGGGACTGTTTTCCCCTCCGAGCATGCAGTAACTCTTCTTGCAGAAATTCCCTTTGGCAAGCTCTGGCTTTCAGTCATTTCTTTTTTTAAATTTCAGGGAAGTGAACTCATGCCATAAAACCTCAATAATCCCTCTCTGAAGAGTAGCCTTGGAAAACATTTCTTGGCTGAGGAATATTACTGACTTCTTTCACCTACCTGTGGTGATGTGGGGAGTGATACAGGTGATGGTGTTGGGAAGATGGGAAGGGCAATGCATGGGGTGGATGCTGAAGTGTCAGATTCACAAAATTAAGTTCTGAATTTTACCTGAGAACAGCTTTTCAGTTCTGAATTTCACTTAAGAACTTGAACTGGGGCTTAGCAATAGTGAGTGATTGAGGCAGAGGTGCGATAGGGTTCTTTGTAGATGTGTTCAGGAAATAAAAGAACAGTAAAAAAGCAGTAAATCTGTGTACACGTGGTATTTGCATGGCTGTGCTGAGCGACTCCTTACTCATCTTCACAAAGGCATCTGTGCCTTAACCTTGGTTATGTTTTTGAAGTGCTGACTGGAAAAAAGCCAGCAGTTGATGGATTAGTTGGCATTAGCATACCAACGCCAGCATGGCACCTCCTTCCTTCAAATGTGGCAGGCTTCAAATGTGCCCCTTTACAATGGGAAACACATGATGCTTTCAAATGGTATTTTTCCCTTTCCAGTCCAGAGGGGAAAAACCTGATATGGTTTTGGTCACTGTGCACTGAGCCACTGGATTCCTAATAACTCAGCTCTTTCTTGTTGCTGTTTCAGAGTGGTGTGGCTCTTTGCAACAGGTACTGGTTGTCACTTCACTGTTTAAATGCAGAAGGGAATACTGTGCAGCAATTAATTATTATAATCTTGGAATCCAGCAGCCTGTACCCCATCACATGGCCGGATTTCTGCAGGGCTCTCCAGAGAGAGCTGCTAGCTGAGAGCAAGCTGTGCTCCAGCTGATGTGTTGCACTGATGCACGCACTGCTCGCAGCCCTGAGCCACAGCAGCAGCTCTGACCGTGAGCATCTGAGTGAATAAACTCCATTCTATAAAATATTTTAAGACACCGGGTAGTTTTTAGTAGCCTGTATAATTTTTATGGTTGTTTACTGACTGCAAACTGGTGGTTGATAGTGAGAGTCAACGAGCAGCTGTTTGTTAAACAGAAGGGAGTGTATGTAGGAGCCCAGCACTGCCTACACCACTGAAACAGTGGGAAGAAGCTGTTTTCTGACAGGGCTTTTCCTGTGGCTGATGACATGACCTGGAAACATGATGGTCCAGACAGCAGGATTACTCCGAGGGGCCTGTATGGGTAACTGAATGATTCCTTAAGTGGTGCAGGAAGCTTCTCACCAGTGCTCCCTGTCTGTTGTTTGTCATCCTGGTAGAGAGAAAATCTTGCAAGTGGTTTAAAACTGTTTTTGGTCTCAAGATTTGAATGAAGTGGGTTCTGTTCCACCAGAGCATCTGTTTCTAAGATGGTGGAAAGAAAAAAATATTTTGGACTTCAGGAAATTGTCCAGGCAGCCAAGCTTGCTCTGTGGGAAGTAAAGGAATGGTGAGATGGAGGAGCAGTGGAAGTGGGCTCTGCAGATTTAACCATTAAGAGACATGGTTCATCTTTACTTATTGCTGAAGAGTTTTAGATGTTGTTTGGAGCCTCAGTGTTGGTGTGGGGTTTGAGAAACAACTTTATGAATTCTAGTTGTAACATTGCAGTGCCTCGGAATGAAATGAGAAGCTGTTTGCTGATTTCCTGAGACCTTTAACCACTTCTAGTATAAAATTGCAGTGTCTGTGTATAAAGCTTTCCACTTATATTACTTCTCAATGCTGTTCAGTCTCCTTATAATCATGTTTAATATCACAGCAGCAATTTGTTGTTCCACTGTCTCGGAGGAACACTCATCTTAAAAGCAGGTCAGTTTGCAATGGACTGAAATATAATAATAAAACAATAGCTCTGCATTTCAGCCACTCTGTACTTCTTAGGGAATTCTATAGCTGTACTTTATAATATTCAGAATGCTTAAATGACTTTCTCTTCACGTGAAGGGCTCCCAAACTTGAATGGAAAACTTCCATGCCAAACCCTGTTGCAATGAAGTAGGTGAGAGGGGAAGGAACTGATTTTTGTTGTTTTTTTCCTCTCCCACACTGAGTTTCTTGAATTTCTTGTCTTGAGCATTGGCCAGTGACGAGAGGGCAAGATGTCACAATACCTCTATTCCATTAAACTTTAAACCTTGATCTGAGGGACTTCTTGAGCTGAGTGAATGAGCATGGAAGGGTCAAAGGTACACCTTGTATGACTGTAGTAAACCTTCAGTAGGGACTGCCAGCATTGCAGGAGTGGTAGTTGGGCTGTGCTATATTGGACTTCTCTTTCTGGTAAGTACCATTGCCTGCTTAATAGAAACGGATGTGGCAAAGGTTTGTGATAAGATTTTCATTTGTGACTAATTAAGAAGCTATTGATGTGATCCTGCCATTAATTTCAAAAGGGTGATGATGCTTCCTAGGAGTTTAGAGCGGAATTCTGTCTTTTCTTGCACTCTTTCCAATGTATGTAGTTCAGTCAGCCATAGTTAAGCTCAGAAGTACAGGAAAGAGGTTTTCTTTCTGATTTAGGATATACTGTTGTCACCCAGCTGGATGCTAAAAGACGTAAACAATTTTGTTGTTACTCAAAGGAAATAGACCTCTGGGTGCTCCATTCACCAGGCAGGTGAGAGCAGAGCCGTTGGTGTGAGATGGGAGACCCGAAGAGCAACCATAGATACAGAGGGCCCAAAGAGCTGTCTGTATCTCAACATCCTTGCAAGAATCTTTTGAGTGACAGATGAGGGTGCAGTGTTGGACTTAATGAGTACAGAATGGGGAATTCTGTGGGAATTGTATGGATGTTTGTATGTGAAATGTATATAATGAGGGCCACTGAACTCTGAGGTGTGCTTTGTGGAGAGATCCCCCATGCACCCAGTGCTGTAATAACCCAGTGTTGGCTTTCTAAAAAACTACCCCTTGGTTTAGACAATGTTCTTGGTTATGGTTCTTGGTAAGAATCTGCTTCATAGCTTGAAGCCAATAAAGAGTTCTTGTTCTTGAGTTGTCCTTTCTGCTATGAGATGCATGGGAAAAGAAGAATGATGGAGTATGTGGGTGTGGGAACAGCAAGTGCAGTCTCTCCCCTCTTGCTGTGTGCCATAATGTTTACCTGCCTTGGCTCTGATGGAAAAACCACATTGTGTGCAGTGGGGAAACGAGGAAAGAGCTCTTTGTGGGATTAAGAGGTTGTGTATAGATGTGATGCTCCCCCCACCATATGGATGGAAATGCATGCATTTGTGTGTATGTAAGCACCTAGTTTAAACCTCCAGCCAAACACCACGAATTTGGGTAACCTTTTCATCCCAAGTCCGATCTCAAAGACCAATTTCTGCTCAAGGATTTCACAAATGATTGGTTTTTCTTGTTGTTCTTTCTACCTTAAGAATAAATGATTTTTTTCACTGTGTGGAAGCGGACAGATTTGAGGGGTTTAGATTCCTAAAATCAGTAGGGGGGCTCGTTGAGCCACTTATTGTACAGAATTGCTGAAGAAATGCTGTTTAGTACCAGAGCATGTAGTTATTGGTGGCAGATGATGCATTTTCTAGCTGCTGGTGTCAGGGAAAAGCACTGGGTCCTGGGTGGCACTGCACAGTTTGTGGTAGGGCTGTGCTGCCCTGGCTCACAGGTGGGTTCCCAAGCTTGGCAGAGGAAATCTAGGCCAGGGATAACTGCTCTTTGTGCTGCAGCCTGTTGTCTGAAGGCAGAATCAGACCCTCTTCAGGGCTTGGAAGGGAAGCTTTGATAAGAAACAAGCTATATAAATGAGCAGCAGAAGCTCTGAGGCCTTGGTGCTAGTGGGGGCTGCTAGTAGAGGATCAGACCAACTCCATACAGTGCTGTTACAAAAACAAACTAATAACACCAAAAAAAAAGCAAATCCACAAAACACTACAGAAACCCCCGACCCGTTTACAGGGGAAGAGTGACATCTTGTGGGCTCAACTTGCAGTTCTCCACCAAGATGCAGCGGTCACTTCGCCCTGAGCTGGGGCTCCCTTCCATGGTTGCCTTGCTGCCCAGACACGGGCACACAGCTCACGGGGGCTGTGAACACACAGCAGGCTGGTAGTTGAACGTTAGGCTGTATGAAACCATTCTCGGGTGGTGTGATGAAACATGCAGTGTTACTTCTGCATCTCCAAAAGTACTTAGGGAAGCTTTACTAGATGAGATGAAGAGGCTTTAAACCACTCGTGCTTGTTGTACATCAGACAGGAACTTCCTTGGTTTCTCTCTGCAACCCCAGTGAGATGAAGGATGAACCTTGCGGTGTTTTTGGTCTAGCTGTAAAACTTGAAGTGTCTAATGGGGAAATCTGTCTTAATTGCTTGTCTTCTATTGCAGCAGCCAGCAGAGCAGCCAGCAGAGCAGCCACGATGACGACTCGTCCCGATTCTTGAGCCCTCACACACGTGACGACAGGTAGGGCTGGCAGCAGCTGAACTGCAGGGGGTTTCTGCAACCAATCCTGATGGGCCAGGCTGGTTGAGACCTCACTTAAGTTTGTTCTTGGAGTTATCTAGCAAAAAAAAAAAAAGTCTCTTGCATTTTTAAATGTGATTTAACAGGTCTTAGTGATGTCTGAAAAGATGCATTTTCATGTTGTTAATAGCAGAAGGTGTGAGACAAATGCATCGCAAGCAGCTCTGATCCTTGAAAATGCACAGGTGAAATTCCATATGTAATTTTTCAGCTTAATATGAATGTTGGCTGTTTTATTCTACTTGTGATGTGCTGGGACAGTTCTTGGGTATTTTTTGCAATGAGGGCAGTGAGGCAATGGCACAGGTTGCCCAGAGCAGCAGTGATGTCCCATCCCTGCAACAGCTAAGGTCAGGCTGGATGGGGTTCTGAGCACTGGTGGCCTTTTTGAGGGTCCCTTCCAACTCAAACAGTTCTGTGATCTGAGCTCATTTGTAGCAGCTATGATGTTCAAGAAGAAAAGTTTCTTGTGCTTAGGGTTGATTTATGACTGCTTTAAGCTGCAGCACTGGCACGGAAGCTGTTGAAAAATAAATGCTTATTTTGGTGTGTGATTTATTATTGTTACTCTGCCCAGAGCCCTATGATTAAGGGTTTTGCTGTATCTTGTAGTTCATCTTGTGAGAGTCTGAAAGTGCTTCGTTTCCTTCTGTGCCCTGAGCCTTTCTGTCCTGGGTTGGCTCCTGCAGGTTCTTTTCCCTAATAACACCCTGGTCTAGGTTCTAGATTCTACTATTTTTTATGCTGTGACTGTGTTGCATTTTTCTTTAATGTTGCAACTGTGGATCATAGCAAAACTGACTGGAGTGCATGTGCTGGGAGTTGGGGAGAGGTGCTGCGTAGTGCGTCATGAGAAGCATCTGAATGTGGCTTGTGCTCGATGTGTGCAGTCAGAAGAGCTGTGCTCCTGCTCTGTTACTCAGTTACCCACCCAAGCTATCCTTGAGGCCAAAGGCCCTTTTTACTGACTGCAGCAGGGCAAACTCTTTGAACTGAGATTCCCCACTGATGTCAAAGACCAATGGATTGAGTAAGGACTGAGTATCAGCTAAGGAAGCATCTGAGGAATCTCTCACTTGAGAGAACATCCCAACCCTGGAGAGCTAATTAATATCCCAGCAGAATTTGACTCTGAATTAGTACTTGGTAGTCACAGCTAACCTTCTCCTCCATATGCTTTCCTCCAATTATCAGTCTCTCTGGTGCTCTGGAGCCTGGCATAATTGACTGGTGGGGAGCAGTGTTTGCAACTGGTAAATAAAGAATCTGACAGCAAAGCAGATGGATACCTCGATTATACCTGGGCTTTCTATATAATATCGCATGTTGCTGTACTAACTGGTCTGGGATTTCATAGGTTTAGTAGAGTTAGGCTTCCTTAACACTCAGATGGGGGTTTTCTGGGCATGGAAAGAAGAGGCACTTCCAAATCGTTCCCAGGTTTCATATGTAGATTAAACCAGAGCCCTTAGCCTGGTGTTGAGAGCATCTTTGTGGCTGGAGGAGATGCGTGTTTGATGGAGTGCTGCCAGATATCAGACCAGAGTGATGGTGAGCCTATAATGTTCTTGCAGCCTGGATTTAATTTCAAGTCAGTTTTGCTTTCACAGAAGAATACTGATCCTAAAATGACCCATATGGCTACACTTCACAAAGTAACAGCTTTACTGCTGCTGCCTCCCTTTGGATAGCAGAGACTCTTGCTCAAGTCACTTCATAAATGATTTTGAGATATCTTTAGCGTTTCTTGTAAAATGCGAAGCTGGATGTGAATTCAGCTAGCAAAACTATCAAGAGCTTGCTACCTATTATTCCTATTAGCAAAGTTGAAGGTTGTTTCTGAAGCACTGTGAATCTACCAGACTCTTTAAGGTGCTGGTCTTGAACACTAACAAAGGTCCTCCATCCATGAGCTTTCACCTCTTCTCTGTGTTACGCTGGTGAAGGCCTACAGGCAGCTGTGTCTGCTTGTTTAATTGATGATATAGGAGCTCTAACTAAAAATAACTAAGAGGTTTCATAAGTCCTCTAAGTGGTGACAAAAGCTGAAGAGAAGGGCAGAAGAGGGAAGAACAAGAAGTCTTGTAGTGCGCACCTTCTCTTGGCGTGCTGCCTCTGGCATCACAGGCAGGTGCACTGCAAGGAGCAGAGAGAGAACATCCACAGCATCCAAAACAGTTTGCCTGGAAAAGGGCTGAAAGAAGCTACTCCAGCCAGAATGAAAGGATGCTGAGTTGCTATGTGGACTGTGGGATTTAAAATAAAAATGGAGAGAAATGCATAGGTGAAGATAACTGATATGTGGACTAGGCATAAGCAAGATCTTAGCCTGCATGCTCTTACTGTGAATTATGGTACCAGGGAATGCTGCTCATGGAGTTAACTGCTCAGTGATGGGATTCCAAGGATCGTGCTCCAACCCCTGGGCTCTTCCACAGAAGACTCAGTGTTTGCTCTGCTGGCAGATGCGCTCAGTGTCTGCTAATGGCTCCGTTTCTTGAGTTGTGAGCGGTCTGTCAGCTGGTGAATTGTGAAGTACAGCCATGGTCCAGAACCCACACCCTGATAAGGTGTCCTGCAGCACAGCAGTGAGGCAGGTCTGTCACCTGCACGTGTCTTCTCTGAGGAAAAAGCTTTCCTTCTGCAAAATCATGTAAGTTGTGTGCATCATGTCTGGTTGCTAATGCTGGGAGGGAGCCTGTACAGATTTGATTTTTATGGTAAATATGTGGGTATTTTCTGGAGTTATGGAAGGGAAAAGTGAAGCTAGGAAGGCTTAGTTTTTGCCTGAGCTTGGAGCTCAACTCCCTGCTCTCTGATTCTGGGTGAGTTTGGATGAATCATTTCTGTGATGCTGCCTATGAAATAAGGAGGAAGATTTTCTTACCTCACAGGAGATGGATAAGAGATGTTGGATTAAGCTGGTGGGTTGCTGAGGTACTGAAGCACCACAACCATAGGAGTACAAAGTGGTAGAGCTGAGCTGATGTCCAAATAGTTGTTCTCACAAGCAACTTAAAGTAATTTGGAGTGGGTAGGGTTGGGATGGAGACAGCTGGAGACCTTGATGTATACATATACATATCCTTATCTTGTGACAATGATTAGGGAACTATGTAAGTTGCCTTGAGCTCTGGATTAAGTCTAAGGTCATGAGCCTGCTTGTGCTTGAACCAAGGACTTGTTCTTCCTTGTGGCATTGAGGTGCCTATCAGTTTTAGGGCGCAGAGATACTTTAATGAAGAGTTTAGGCTACTGAGCTGGGGGGAAATCAGTCCTCAACCTTGTGTGTAATCTGAGGGGACAAACTGCTAAGGTGGAGGCATAAATGTGGGAAGCATGGGGGTGAAGAGCAATAGGGCACAGATCTGGGAGAAAAGAAGCAGTTCACCTCTTATGGGCCTTATTAATAAAAGTGGAAGAAATGAGAAAAGCTACTTCTAAAATGCCCCGGATTTTTATGCCCTGCATCTTAATTAGCCCCCTACTCTGTGCAGTAACTTATTCTGGTAATTCTGGGGCTGTGGGGCTTGTTTTACCTTTGCATAATTTAATAAGAGTTTCCTCAATGGATCAAAATTGAGGACTTGCAGAAGGATTAGAGAACAGCTTAAGAATGAGACAAGCTGAAGAAATTCTGCCATTTGAGTTTGCAGGAAGTTGTGCAAAGATTGGAGGGAGGACAGACATCTTTTGTTAGTGCCACTGTTGTATTTTAGGGGGATCTGTTTAAGAAGCTAGGAAAAATTCAGTGTTTCAGTAGCGTACTCAGGACTTACGCTGCACCTTGCTATCCCATGTCCTTTTTCCCCTTTACATGAGGAGAAGTTGACATCCATTAACTCTGCTGATTCAGTTGGACTTGATGTTAAATGGACTAACTTTGTAGAAGCTTAACCAGAATGGCACAAAGCTCCTTTGTCACACAGGAAAGATGGTTAACATTTAGTCAGAGCTCATGTCCTCCCTGAACCCTCCTCCTCACCTCCTTGCTGCTGATTGCTGGGCCCAGCACTGATTCTGAGCTGCAGAAGACAAGAAGAACAGTGTAAGAGCAGCTCTCCTCCACTTGGGCTGCCAGATTTGCTGCTGTCAGCAGAGCTATTGTGAATGGAAATAGCAGCTGCCCTGTTCCTCATGCGCCAGCATTGTTCCTTCCTTTGAAGATGGGCTGTTGTTAATTACAGTGTGCTTGAAGCTGCTCTGGTGGATAAGGCAGGCTGCTACCAAGCAGATGGAATAAGATGAATTTCTTCTTTCTGTGTTTAGCTGAGAAGCTGCTTTTGCACCTGGGTGTCAGCTCAGTGGTTCTGCCCTGTAGAGGGGTAAGCAGTTTGGGAGGAAAGCTTTCATCCCTTTTCCCTGAAATCCTGGTGTTCTGTCAGTGAAGATAAGGATGTGTTTTGTTTTTCCATTCTTACTCTCTTAATCTTAAGGAGACTGATCTTGAGAGCACTTTGTGATTTTGAAGCAAGGGGAATCCACCCTATGCTTCCTCCTTCAGGACAGAGGGATGTGGAAGCACGGGCATCTCCTCTGCCTGCCTGGGGCCAGCAACCAGGAGGAGACCTGAGAGGATGAACTGGCTTTCTTGTGCCCATGTGCTCAGTTGATGCCACTGCTCAGCATGGCAGTATGAAGCTTCGAAGAGTTTAGAGCAATTGGCAAACTTGAGAGCAGGGTGATTTCAGGCTTCCTATAGTAATGTAACACATCCTGCCTCTCGGTGTTAGCTGGTGGCTGCTGGTGAGAGGCAATTTGATTGATATCACAGCTTTTGTACAGACAGTAGGTAGAGTACATTCAGAGTCCCAACCATCACTGAAAATAAATCATTCTTAAAATTTGGCCCTCTGTTCCAAGCTGCTGTGGCACAAAGGTATCTGCCTGTTGCCCTTGTGAAAACTCAGTCAGCTCTAAGCTTTTAGCATGAGAGCATCCATGCAGATCAGTAGTGGAACTTCACAAGGAAAGGAGTGATCTTACACCAAATGTAACAGCAGGGTGAAGCAGAATTTGGATCTCACATCTCAATTTCCTTATCAGTTCTGTCTCTACTGGACTAGTGCTTTATTGTTAGGTGAAACCCTGCTGTGCCTTGCATATCTCTGAATGCAGAGGAGTTCTGACAGACCTCATATGGCTGCGTCACCAACTCGTGATGCTCAGGAACAGGAGGAGGAGAGGTTCTAATGTGTCTCTTCTCCCTTATCTTTGATGCAGGGCAGACTCCTTGCTCTGCTTTTCTGCCAGTTCCCAAGAGCAGAGGGCTCAGTTGTAAAACTGTATTTCACTTGGAGGCCTTCAGCAATGGTCACCCTATCAGCTCTGCATCCTCTGGGAGCATTGGGATATTCAGACTATCACAGCTTGAGGGATGCAGAGGTGGGGGGCAGGCTGGAACCTTTGGCATTGCTGTAAACCATCCCATTTCACAGAGCTCCAGTTCACTAGGCTGTCAGCAGGCTTACATGCAGCATGCTTTTGGCTGCTAAGCCCCTTGCACAGATTCACCTTGCAACAGAGCACTTACTGTGCCTCAGAGCAATACTGCTATAGAAGCAGCCATCAGAGGGTTTCAGAGGACTTAATTGATTTTAGTCTCTCACAGCCAGAGCTCAGGCTTTCAAATGTAGGGGAGTGAGGCTTTTTGAGGGAGCCTGACACTTAATTCAGGTAGTGGTTGGCCAGGTTTATACAGTGATGCTATATAACCTGAATTAGACTTTTTTTCTTCACAACTGTAGGCCAGAAGTTCTTAAGCTGTGGAACACATCTCTTTGTTGTATAGGTAGCTGCGTAACCTGGGATACGTTTACATATGTATCCTTCCAATTATATTGCATATATGCAAAGGTGGGTTATAGGAGTTGCAGCTGTACCAGGGATCTCTTCTTTTCAACACATAAAAATGAAGTGGTGGTAGAAGTACAAGGTTTTCTCAGAGCACTGTGTAGGCACTGCTTCTGTCTCGCTGTCAGAGAAACCCACCTTCCTTTGCAGAAAGTGTTTTAACTGAGATCTCATGAGAAACCTCTGTGCATTTGCAAGTCCTGTATGAAGCTTACTTGGCACTCCTGTTGCAGAGATAAGATCTGGAAGCATGTTCTTCCTTTGTATTTTGTGGAATGACTGATGGATGAATGCAGTGCAGTAAAACAAAGGTGTTATTTAAAGGAGGGGAGGAGTGGGCAGAGAGATGATGCATAGCTCTCCAGGTCCCTTCTTCACAGCAATTCTTCCTTGTGATGAGAAAGAAGCTCAGGAAAAAGCAGTGCTTGAGGTCCCCAGTTGCAGCCAGGGCCCTGATGTGTTGTTTAGGCGTTACCTGTGTGGAGCTCCATCTCTAGGTGTACATCGAGGCACACAGTTGGTAGAGAGGATGGTACAGAAGAAAGGGAAAACAGAACCTGTCCTTTAGCTTCTTGGTGGAGAAGCTTGGAGCCGAAAAGCCCCAGATTTGAAGATGTTTCCCTATTCAAATGCTTCCTGAGAGCTGGAAGTGAAGCTTTTATGTTTCTTAATAAAAGATGAACTTGTGCTGCCCAAAAGAAATCTCAGTGGGAGAGGTGACTGTTCTGTTAGTCAACTGTGCTACAGCTGAGCTACAACTGACTATTCAAGTAAGGAGATGGAACTGCTTCTTGTGTCTGAAGGAAGTGCGTAACACCTCTTCTGCTGTCCATAGTACAGTGCTTTGTAATTAATGGCAAGGGGTGAGGTGAGAAGGGTGCCTTGAGGTGTCAGTCCCTTCAGCTGCTGCAACTGAAATCTGCTTAGGTTGCTGTTAAGGTCTCAAAGCTCTCAAGCTTTTCCTGAGAGCCTTGAAGATGAGAAATATCTGCTAATTTGTAGTGACTTGCTGGGTGTGCAGTGGGCATGGAAAAGAAGATAACTACTCAAGAGAATAGCTGGGTTAACTATTCTAGGCTAAGCAGGTTAAAACCCATCTGTTGAGCCAGTAAACGAGCAGGCAGGACTGGCACATATCAGAGGGGAGAAACTGGAAGCTTCTTAAAATTTTAATGGAGTTCTTGTTGCTTTACTGTGGCCTTTTTCATGCTTTTAGTGCTGTTTATCTTTGGCATATGGAAGTATTTGCAATGTTTACCTTGGAAAATGTGTGCGTATTTGCATTTCATAGTTGGCTGCCTAAGTGGGGAAATACCAAGCACTGAAAACATATAATACAAAACAAAGAAGCAGAAATGAGATTGGGGCTGCCTGGGAGTTCTGCAGTGTTTGATTCTTGATGCATTCCATGAATGCTGGAAATAAGATACTGTTTGGAAATGCAGTGCACAAAAAATAATGTAAGGAAGAGGCGGTGAAGCATTAAGTGCTTTACAGAGAGCTGTTCTTGCAACTTTGGGTTTCAGTTGCCTCTTTTCATAGGCTTTCTCTCCACCCTGAGACTCAGTCTCCATTTAGCAAAGTGCTCAACCCAACGAGGAGCTCATCTGTGTGACCCCCCCATAGCAGGAGCGTCCGTAGCAGGTTTGAGTGATGCTGTGCCTTTAAAATTGAATCGCTTGTGATAGAAGAAATCTGAGAGCACAGAAAGGAAACCAGTGCCTCTTGCGCAGAGCAGGCTCTTTGGAGATTTCTCCATTGCTCTGCATTCTCACCAGCCTGGTCACTGCTCCTTCCCTTTGGGGCCGAACGGCAGCCACTAGGATAGCATCGATGAAAGCCATCCCAGAGCCATCTTAATGGTGACATTACATCTTTCTGCTGTGGACTCTGAGGTCACCAATCTGTGCCTCTTTCTCCCCAAAACTGCTGTGTGTGTGTGTAAGCCAGCTGGGATTCCATCTTCTGACTAAACAGCGTTTCACTCCCTCGCTGCTGAAGCAACACTTGCTCAGGTTTCTGGGGAGCACATGGCACTTGGACAGACCTCCCTATGCTGATGACTGTAACCGTGTGAGTGCTTACCGACCTCATTTCCTCCTTTCCTTCTCCTCCTTCCTTGTTTATCTTCCCATCTGTTTCTTTCTTGGCCTTTGCAGAGTATTTGTTGTGCATTTCGGTGATAAGATGGCAGCATGCGTCTCCCCACCGCGCCATGCATCGTAACAAGGTCAGCTGTTATCATGGGTACTAACCAAGGTCTGTCCTTGAGCCCCTCTGCTGGACCTCTGCTTTTCTTCATGCTCCTGCAAGTTTCACTTTGAACTCTTCCTTAAGCCCTCTCTGCTGCTGGTTCTCCCTTCCCTCTTAAGTACCCCACTGTAATTCTTTGGTTGTAGAATGCCTTTGTGCTCTTTCCCTTACCCTTTTCTTTTTGTTTAAATAGAGGGTTGTGTGTAAGCATGGGCCTTGATTGAGGGATGCTGGTCTGTCAGAGTTTCAGGTGTGGTAAGGTGATGGTATTTCTCTGTTGCAGAAAAGGAGTAGCTTCACTTCAGGCTTAGACATGGAGGTGCTCAGATTTCCTACCTATCCTGAGCCTAAGAGGCTGTTGCTTTCTCTGTGCAGCAACTGCCATGCATCAGTGCCTTCAAGCTCAGAATCACTCTGAGTTTCTGAATGAAGGGTGGCTTTGTGGTCTGTGACACAGTGAGATAAGTCATCCTCTGTATCATACCCCTAATTGCAGGCAGTCACTCTTTGTTCCACCTTGGTGATGCCACTTCTATTGGAAGGCCCCTCTAACATGTAGGAGTGTGGTGTGCTTGGGCTGAGATGCCTCTGTCTGCAAGTTGAAGGCTTTTGTCTGAGAGCTGTGTCTGGAGCAGCTGCTTTCTCTGATTCAGAAACAAGAGGGCTCTTTTCCTTCAAGACTTTGCAGTGATTTCTCTAGTTGCTCATTCTTGAAGTCAACACATATTGCAGCAGGAACATGTGCACAACTTCTCACCCCTTTATCTGCAGCATCTGAAGTTATTTTTTTGCCTGGGAGAAGATATTGCATTAGATGCATGGGTCAGATCAGTACAGACAGCTTTGTTTCTCTGATGTGCTACCTCTGTGCCTCTATGGATTATCTTTTTAAGCCATGCCAGCCCAAAGGCTAAAGTTCATATCTTATTTAAAGATTTAGCTTGACATAACTGAAAGCTGTCTTATTACAAAGGATCCAGGCTGTCAAGCATTTCAGAGCACTCCGATTTTGAGAGATCAAGTGTTGAGCATTATACACTCATCCTGTTGTCAGGCTTGGGCACGATGTATCCCATGCCATGAGTTACTTCAAGTATCCTGACCTAACAAAAAGGAAGGTGATCACTCCATAGCACGTGTGCCCAAACTATGAAGCCTTACTGCCTTCCTGTTGCTTGCTGCAGGTTACTTGCAATGGATGGTAAAATTCAAAGATGGCTTTTCAACTTCCTGACAAATAGAGATCAAGGAGTTTCAAGGCATAATCCATATGTTGTGAGTCATGAAGCTGTCTTTTGTTAGCCTGCCTCTTCTCACAGTGAATGAGCCTTTTTTGGAAGGGCTGTTGCACCGTTGTAGGCAAAGGCAAGTTTGAACTCTTAACCTTCCAAGACAGTGATGGGAAGAAGAGCCAGAAGACTGTGTGTGAAAGCACCAGGCCTCTTTCATTGTAGCATTGCTCTGAATCATCCTGGTTTCCCTACTCTGCTGATATTGATCATCTTTCTCCTTTTGAAAAATATTCTTCCCTTTCTAAATCTTTACAGGAAATTACTTTCTTTTCTTCTCTGTACAGAGAAACTTCTCTTCATGTTATTTTGTGATAGCCAAAGTTCTCTCTTTCCTGCTGCAATACTCTTTAGCCTTGCTCTCCCTTCAAAGACCCTCAGACGTAGTCTTCGTGCCCTGCTAAACCACACTTAGCATAGAAAGAAGCAGCTTAGATGCACTTTCTGTTCTGCATATGGTGTGACTACACCTCCCATGATGCCAGGAGTGCAAAATGCATATTTTATTTCTGGAAATGAAGTCTCACGTGACTTCCCAGCTGCTGCAGCAAACAGGGAACTCCCTTCTTAGTTTTTTTTCCCTGGGAAATGGAGGTGTGTCCTAGCTTGCAGATGCTGTGATTGCGTCTGACAGCAGAGGCTGTGGGGCTGCAGAACGCTGCTGACTTTGGGAAGGAATTGGGAATTTATCCATCTGGCTTGTTTTCCTAAATGCTAAGGTGCAGAACAGTCAAACTACCTCTTCCATACGTTCAGCTGCACTTCATAGTTTTCTTTCTCTCTTCCCCTAATGTTCATTGTTTTATTCCCTACCCTTCCCCCCCCACTAGCCCTGTCACTAACAGGGTTTTGTCTTGCCTGCATATTCCACAGAAGCTTTGTATCCATCATGTGGGTGCCTAAACCACTCGTGTTTTGGTTCGTGGGGATCTTTGAGGCTTTGCAGGCTCACACCCCAAAGTAATGCAGTGCTGTAGCTGTATCTATTCATAGAGCTTTGGATCCTTACCCAGAGCTCAGTGTGTCACACTGGGTTGTTCGCTTCCGAAAAGTGGACTTCCTCAGGAGATGTTTCCTGTTTTGCTCTTAAGTTCATGAGCTGGAATTAGCTGCTGTAATGAGAGTGCAGAGTGGGAACTGGGCTTTTTTTTCTGGAAAGCAAACTGTTTTTTATGAGGAGGTGACTACGTGAAAGGCACCAGAAATACACCCTTTCTATATGCATTTAATAGAATATAGAATGTAGTACATTTAATTCAATAAAACTCAATGAGATTGCTTTATGGGGTGCGTGCTCGCATGCCTCTGCACAAGAAATGAGTAGCACAGCTTTGCAGAAAATAGGTAGCTGCCCTTGAATTCATGTAAACTGTTGAGTGCATTGTAAATTACATGGCGCTGCCCCCTGGGCTTTGTGTACTGTAGTGTGCAGTGCCTGCCGTGTGCTGGAGCACCGCTTGCTGCACTGCTCTATGAATAAGCACTTTCATGCAGTGATGTTTCTAGCCCTTAGAGGCTCTTAATTTGACTGAGCTCTGCAGTGGTTTTTTTCCAGCCTTCCTCTCCCTCCCTCCCAGCCTGGATTGTTCACGTCTCTCTGCTCTGCCAGCACTGGGATGCTCTGACCACTCGCATGCAGCAGCTCCTGGCTGGCTCACCGGCTCCAGCCTGGTTTTGTGTCTGGAGCAGACTGGGAAGAGTGAGAGGGAGAGGCTGGGTGATGGTTGGGGCTGGCTGAAGTCACCCTGTGCCACCAATCACTGCCTCAGCAGCTCCGGGTGCCTTTTGACACCAGCACAGATTCAGCTTAGAGGATGATTTGATATTTGCAGCGTCTGAGCTGACAGTGTGCACCACAGAGTTCTTAGTTTTAGGCCCAGTCATTTCTGTGTGTTATCCTGAGGTGAGTGCTCTCAGTAGGGTGCAGATGACTAACCTCCACCTTTTTTTTTTCTCTGCACGTGTTAATCTCTCTTTAAATGGTCTCTGCTAAGCTTATCTTCTCTTGCAGCATTGCTTCTCTGCCTGTCTGGCTGTCTTCTCTCACGCTTTTCTTTCCTCTTCCTCCTCATCTCACCTCATCCCTCCTCCTTTACCCACTGCGTTGCCCAAGCCCCACTCACCACTCTCCTTTCTCCTGATTTCTGAAGCACCCACGTTAGTGGTTTGTTGCCCCTCTCCCCTCCCATAGAGCAAGAAGGAGGAAGAGCAGCATGGCCTCTTACCCCCAGGCAGGGGTGGGTCGCTGCCTGCTCCTTGCAGCAGCTCAGATTTGAAGTCAAGGGGGAGGAGGCAGGCTGATCCCCAGCATCCTACAATAATTTGGGGGGGGGGGGCAGCAGCAGGGAGGGCTGCCAAATTTCATGGATTTTTTGTGCCAGCCTTCAGTTGGGAATCTAAATTGGGACCATCGGCTTGAGATGCTTTTCCTTTGTTTGGGGACAGCATGGTGAGCTCTTCCATGACCTCCATGACACCTGTCAAACTGTCTGTCCTCTCTTCACCCTCCTTTTCTTGACTCTCCTTTTCTCTCCCCCTTTTCCTTCAATGCCCTTGTTTACTGATAGGCCAAGCAGAAAACATGGAGACGTCTGATATGGCGACAGCAAAGGTAGGATGGAAATGCTGCCGGCCTCACTGTGCGTAAGTGGTTTCGCTTGGCAACTTCTTATTTCTCTCACCCTTTTTGCTTTCTCCAGGCCCTGTTCCCTGTAGCTGGGAGTGGTTTTAGTGCTGGGGTTGGCAGCAGGGTTTGCATTCCAGAAGGAAGTTGGTATTGGGGCCATGCAGTGCTTTGCATGTAAGATTTCAGATAGAATCTTCCAGCCTTAAAATATCGATGCTCTAGGCTGATGTGGGGATAGGAGAGACATGGGGGGTCTGCATTGCTGCCAGCGGCAGGGTTTCTTTTGTCCAAAGGAAAACCTGAGGAGAGAGCCGGCATGCTGGCTGCAGCCTGCACTGCTGCTGTATGAGAAGGGATCGCTAGAGGGTGCTTAAGAGGAAGGTTTCCTACCGAGTCTGTCTTGTGGAGCAGAAACGCCTTTTAGCAGCTTAATTTTCTTCTTTTTCTTTTTTTCTCTTTGGGGGGGGGGGGGGGAGGGGGAAGGGAAGGACCTCAGGGGAGTGCTGAGTGATGCAGTAATTGGAGCTTGTAGATGCATCCGCCCTTTTTGTGCAAGGCTTCTCTGCTGGCTTTGCCCAGGCTGTAGGTTCTGCTCTCCGGGCTGGCAGATGGGAAATGTGTGGGGATGGAGGGGGAGAGGGTGAGATAGAGGAGGGAGATGGATGCTACACATGGCTTCAGCATGCTCCTCCAGGGAGGACTGGGAAGCATTAAGCCAGCTCACTATTAGATGGCTCTCTATCATAGCAGGGGATGTTGATGGTGTTTTCGTAGCAAATGGTTGTCTTCTATCACGAGCCTGCAGCTTCACTTGGCATCGCAGCAAAAGTAATGTGCAAATTGTCTGTGGACATCTCTTGGTGTGCTGTTGTGTCAGCAGCATTTGCCACTGAGCAGGATTGAGAAGGCAGAGCTTGGAAAGATTGGGAAATGTCATTAGTGGTTATAAAGCACCTGCACTGAGCTGGATGCTCAAGCCTGGCACTGTGGTGGTCTGTGCTCCAGGAGGCACCTGCTTCACATGGAGGTAGTCCTCAGTTCAAAAACCCATGGTGCTGTCCAGATTAAAGGGCTTTGTCCTATACCTTAGTTAAAATTCAAGTAACTATTTTCCCTTTTCCCATTTATTTCTGCTGAATACTGTGTATTTTCCAGTTCACATTGCTGTAAGTCCCTCAAGACTGCATGATGCTTGTGAACAGCTGCCCTGTTTAGTCCCAGGACTGAGCTATAGGATTTGAGTTTGTGGCGTTAGTTAATAAATTCTATGAAATGCTTCAGGGTAAACATAATTTTATAAAGGCAAAATCATTCTCACTATCATGTTTGCGTAGACTTCAGCTGCCTGTCACTGCATACCCACATAGAATTGGAGGAGAAGGCTTAACTGGTTTATTTCTGTCAGCCTGAGTGCTGGGAGCATCCCAGGGCTGTAGCACAGGATGTTGCTTACTTCCATGGTTGCTCTCCATTGTATTGCACCACTGCTTCCTTTGCTGCTGGGACACCTTCCAGGGCATCTCAGGAACTGGCATTTCCTGCCATGCCAGAGAAGGGTCCCACATTGAGTGCTTCAGAAATAGAGGCACAGCTTTGAGCAGCTTAAAGATTGTGGCTTTAATCTTGGGGTGATCATTCACTCATGTTATAAGGCTTTCTGGAACTGCTCTTGCAATCAAACATTGCTTGCCCTGTGCATGCTGTGGGACACCCTACAGTGGGATTGTGACACGCTGTCCCATCACCTCACAACTTGGCTTCTATACTGTCCCAATAAATGTAGAAGCACTGTTGTGTTCTCAGCAAGGGGCAGGAGAAAAAAAAAAACAGAGGGTAACGCAATTAACCCATTAACAAAGAAAATTGGCTTGATGTGATGCTCAAATGCTTCCCAGGAAAGCATGAATCACCTTCCAGGTAATCAGTGAGTGGAAAGGTGGAATATAAGTCAGAGAGATGGCTTCCATTCCCCTCACAGCAGAAGGTTTCTGCTTTCTGCACTGCAAGTGTGCACGTGGCAAATCCTCAGTGCTGCTGGTGTGGTGCAGAGGTAATTAAGCACCTGATTTACGTGTTCTGTCTTGAAGGAAATCTGTTTGTCTTATGAGCTGTAACTCGAACAATGAGTGAAGTGAGAAAAGATGCCTGTTAGCAGTACCTCAGGGCTCCTGCGTGGGGATGTTTGTTGGCTTCTATTAGATGGCTCTTGCTGAGACTGGGACTGCTGAGGGGAGTAAGGGGAGAAAGATGATGGAGTAACACAGAATAACTGGCTGCTGTTTTTTTTTACACAGAGGGTGGTGAGGCACTGGAACAGGTTGCCCAAGGAGGCTGTGGATGCCCCATCCCTGCAGGCATTCAAGGCCAGGCTGGATGTGGCTCTGGGCAGCCAGGGCTGCTGGTTGGTGACCCTGCACATAGCAGGGGGTTGGGACTGGATGAGCATTGTGGTCTTTTCCAACCCAGGGCGTTCTGTGGTTCTGTGAGTGAAGCACTGCCAAACAGTAATGGCCGGTAGGATTTTTCAATAGTGGTCTCTGTGCTTTTAGTTCAACCTGGGCCCTGACTGCAGAGGTGGCACAGCGCTGGACACAAGCATTTAGTTCTTCTTTCATCCAAGGTGGGGATCAGAAAACAAAAAATCAGCTCAGTTTTGTGTATTACAGCCTCTTATAAAGGGTTTGTTGTTGCAGGTCAGGAAAATACCCATTCTTTTTTCTAACCCCCTTTTCCTGCTGCTCAGAATCCCTAAGTCTGTCCTTGGTTTGGGAAAGCTGGGCATGTTTTGATGTTGTTGCTGTATTTAGCGTGTGTATGCTGTTTGACTTCCTCATCCTGACCAGTGCTCCCCAAGGGGAGGCTGTGTCCATGGTGTTCTTGCTCTGGATCAGAAATCTCCCAAATGCTGCTGGCTGTAGGCCAGGATCCAAATTATCTTATTGAATCCCTATTGAAGTTGATGGGAATTCTGCTTGTGGGGAGGGACAGGGGATGAGTTGGACACTGTGTCTGTTTGTTGTGGTGGTAGTTGCTGTACATAGTAGTAATTATGTACACAGTACTTTGCAGCCAAAAAGATGGGATCCCTTTCCTGAACAACCAAAATTCTACTGCAGTAAGGAAATAATTTGCCTTAGATATTTTACAATGAGAAGGGAGATGATGAGCATCTGATTTTACATCCTGCATGAAGGGCAGTCCTCGGTGCAAATACCCACCTGGCTCCATGTAAATAGGTAGACTGCAAACAAATAGAAAGAAGAAAGAGGAGGTTGGACTGGGGCAAAATAATGCAAAATTGGAGTTGAGTGAGGGGGGGAAAAGGTGATGCAGTGATTGGTGTGTGAACGGGAGCTGAGAACAGAGCATGACACTGAACAAGATGTGGAGTTGTGATCTGGGTGCTGTGGTTAAGCATTGGAACTTTGGACCCCACTTCCTTCCTCAGCAGAAGGGCACTTCTCACTGTTTCCAGTCCACTGCTGTGAGATGTGAAGGAACCAGGATTTTGTGATGGTTAACACTGGCCGGATAGGTGCCCACTCTCAAACACTTCTGTTTTCAACCACTGCATTCATTCTTCTGAAACATCACAACAGACAGAAGTGAAAACTCATTTACGCTGCATTCTTATTTTCAGTTACCATTTTTGTTTTTTGCCATTCACGTGGAAAAAGTTTTTGCCCAAAAGAAGGAGATTTTTTTGAGGGCTCTTTTGCATGCAGGACATGATTATCAAAGATGATCTGTGTTCACATTGACACAACACACAGCCTGCCCTTGGAGCTTCTATATCACAACATGAGGAGCATCTCCTTGCAGTGCAGTCTCACATCAATGAGAAGACGCGCACAGCTTGCCCAGTTTCCAACCAGAGCTTTATGGCAGAGCCAGAACTGCTTTTGATCCCTGAAGGCCCCGGTTCTCACGATGCTCTTCTGCTTTCCCATTCTCCTGCTCTGTGGGATGGATGCTCAGGATGGAGTAGGTAGATAATTTATCTGGAATTCAGCTTGCTTGTGACTTCTAAGTATTCTTAGCATTGTGGAGGTGGGCAGGGTGGCTGCACGGAGCCTACCTCTCTTGATATGTACACGTGCTCTTTTGTTACCCTATTTAAATGTTAATATTCCTTGTTCCTCTTGAGTATCGCTTTGCAGATGAAGGAGAAAGGAAAGGGTTTGCCCATACAGTTCAAACTGCCACAGAGGGAGCAGCTCAAGGACTGTCCCCAGCATAGGTGACATAGGGTCACCTACGAGCATGGGGTTTGCTTTGGATGGTGACCTGCAGTCCTCTCTCCCTCAGGCTGCTGCTGTGAGCATTGCAGAGAGCAGACTGCAGCTGTGATGGAGATGGCAGCGCCTGCCAGTCTGCTCATACAGATACTTCCCACTTCTAAGTGATCTATTTCCTTTGATAATTTCCTAACCATCACATTACTCTATTTTTTAAAGTAAATGACTGCTTAGCTCTTAATACTTTTCTTGCCTGAGCTTTGATTTCTAAACATGTGACTGCAGCATTAGTCTGTCCCAGATTTGCCAAGCTTGCAGGTCTCCTGACCCATTTTACAGCATTGTGATTTGCTTCCCTCCTTGCAACCTGCGGGCCACAGATGTGCAGCATTTCATGGTGAGAAGCAGCTCTGGAGCTGAGCTGAGGCCAGGCAGCTCATATAGGATGGACCAAATGAGGGCTGAGATTTGAGTGTTTCTCCCATGTTGTTTGTGACATTTGGAAACGCATGTGTAAGTTGTCAGTGGGTTTTGTCTGGAAATAAAAAGGCATGCTGCAAAGCTCATGTTCCAAGCAAACTTTTAACTGCTTGAGAATGGAGTTTTATCTCAAACTCCTTTGCCTGGCATGGCTCTCCTGAGGCACTCACTTCTCCTCAGCCCTTTGCAGATGGGAGCAGAGGGCAGCTGTGGGCAGGATGCAGTTCCCCATTCATTGCTTCCTTCTGCAGAGAGCTCGGTATTAAATGCTGAAACAGAAAGTGCAACCTGTCACAAGCCTGGGGGAAGCCATCTGGATGGGGTTAGCATCGAATTGCTTTTTCCCTTTTACAATTCAACTTCTGAGAAAGGCTTCTCAGCATCACTCGTGTGCTTTCTGAAACTTCTGCCCCCTGCTGAGAATCCAGTTTCCTTTCAGCTGTGGGTTTTGAATGCCAGAAGCTATTTCTAGCTGAAATCAGAACTAGAACTTTGCTTCTGCTTGTGCTTTGGGGGCATCATTCAGGGGAAAAAAAAATAAGTCTGGTGCTGCTCTTGAGCGGGATGAGGTGGAGGTGAGGAGGAACGTTTGGTGCTTTGTGCAGGTTGATGTGCACGATGTGTCAGTGATTCCTGGCTACTCAGGCCCAATTTCACAGAAAGCTCTTTAAACCAGAAGTGAAGATCTCGTCCTCCCTGCTGCTACCCGGGGAGCTGAATGGAGCTCAGGCTGTTGCAGGTGGGGATTCTGTGTTGCAGCCATTAATAGCGGCGTCACCCCTGCACCGTGAGGTTTGTCATTCAAGGTGTCACGAAAAATCACCTCCCAAATACATCCTTCAGGCAACACCGCAGAACCCCGAAGCGTTAGGAGAAGGAAAGGAGGGAGCCGGTATTGGTAACGGGCGCTTCTCCCCCTTCTGCATCACTCGTCGCCCTGCAGCTCCGGCTCGCCCCGGCCACCACCGCCACCCCCCATCACAGGAGCAGAGCACAGAAGCGGAGCCCAGGCCGGTGCCGGGGGCGGGCCGTGCGGTGCCGCACATGCTCAGCAGGCGGCGGGGCGGTTCGGGAGCCGGCGGTGCGGCTGCGGGCGGCCCTGCGCCTCTCGGCCGCGCTCGGGGCGGGCGCCGGGGGCGGGAGGCGGCGGGGCCGCGCCGCTGGGGGGTTCGGTGGATGGAGCGCGGCGGCCGGCTCCGCTCCAATATGTCCTGGGAGCTGCGGAGCTGGCGGTGGGCACGCGAGGACGCGGGCAGCGGCTTCTCGTGACTGTACTGATGAAAGGCTTCAAGCTCGCCTGGTAAGCGGAGCCACGGGGGCGGGGGGAGCGCTCCCGAACGCCGCTCCGCCGCAGCAGCCCTGCGGGCATCCACCGAATCCGCGGTGCTTTTCCTCCTGCTCGGGCGTCTCCGTCTCTCTGCGCCGTCCTCTGCTCCGGGCATCTGCTGCCTCCGGGCCGCCGCTTCTCCTCCTCTGAGCGCTTTCTTCGGGGCTGTGCATGAATTTGCATCCCTGGATGCGCGCACATCGCATCCGCGCACCTGAGCGCCTGGAGCGCACGTATTGAGCTAGAGAAAAGAAAGCTTTTCCCCGAAGAAAGGTGGAGGATATGGCTTGCGTCCTGCGTGCGTGGAATGGCTTCTGCTAGGCTTGTCCTTTAAATAGCTGCTTTCGGGGATATACGCACCTTGTCGACATCTTTCCGTAAGGACGGCTGGGAGTTGGCAGCGCCCTGCAGGTACCGCGGCGCTCCGGAACGCCGTGATGCTCCGGGGGGTTCGGGGAAGCGAGCCGGGCTGCACCGGGGGGAGCGGAAGGGATGGGTGTGGAGGTGGAAGCTGGGTGTGTATCTGAAATGTTTGCCCGTAAACATTTTTATTGCGTTTTTAAGGTCGGTGTTCTACATACGTAGGGGATATACAGTGCAGTTATGCATACGGTGTGTCTAATAAAACTCGGCTAGCAGAGATCTGTATAAGATCTTGAGCATGTCAAAAGTACCCAGCTGCAGTAAATAGCCTTTGAATTACAAAGATGAGATCAATTTAATTACAACTTTATCAGATGGGAACGGTTCCATTATGGAATGATGGAATGTGACTTTGTAATTTGGATTGGAAATCACCGAGGGGATGACAGGAGCAATGAAGGCCTGTTTCTTAATCCTCTTCCTCTCTAATGGTAAAGGGAGTCATCATAGGGATAACGGCCTCTTGCTGAACTCTGCAGTTTCACATCAGTTTGAATTTAGTACTCTGAGATCCTTGCCCATAAAGTGTGAGAAAGCAGGAAAGTTATTTTTCGTTTGTTATTTTATTTATTGTGGTTATTTTTATTATTATTATTTTTGCTGTGGAAGAGAAGCAGTAGGGCACAGCAGTAGGAAGCATCCTGTGCTGGGCCCCAGGGGACGGGCTGGAGCCAGGGATGACTCAATAGGGCATCTCTTCTGATTTCTGTAATTTGGCCTTTTATTTAATTGCAGTTAGAGCCTTTAGAGTTTTCCTGCATGCGTACGACCATACATAAGGCAGAGTATACAAAAAGCATAGCCTGTGTAGCTTTTTTGTCCCCTTTTGCTGCTCTACGTGGTGTGCAGTTGGGCTGATGAGTTGCATAATAGCTGAGCGTACTACTGGGTAAAGCTGAGCATGTGTTAGAAATGCCATGATGGTGTGGATCTGCAATAACATGGCACCCTGCTGCATTCGGCTCAGCCCATCCGTGAGCAGCACCGGCCGTTCCTGTTAGTTGTGTAACTGGAGCACTTTTGCACGCTCAGTTCTATCGCAACGCTTATCATGATTAACATGGAAGCCAATCTGTTAATTTTGTCAGGCTTCAGAGGTGAGCAGGCGGTGCTGGGGAGGAGCAGGAGCTGGGCTGGGGGCATTCCAGCACTACTGAAATGGTCGTGGTGCTTTAGCAGGTGATGCTCTTTCCTCTGAGCTGTGTGTGCCCAGCACTTGTGGCCAGCTGCTGGGTGCACAGTGCTGCCCTGGGGCTGTGTGGGCAGCAGGGAGCTGTGCAAACGGCCTATGCTGTTCCCTGGGAATGCTTAGAGAGTGCTGCCCAAACCCCAGCACCCCCTTCATCTTCCTCAGAATCCCAAGAGAAACAGGTGAGCTGTTCTGATGGCTCACCGTGTTTAAGAAAAGCCCGCAACGTTTTGAATCTCTGCAGCAGTCGTTATGTTCCTCCTCAAGGACGTCTGTGTTTGCACACAGTTTTATTTACTTTATTGTTCAGCATTATCCAGGCACTAAAGGGGGTGTTAAGGATGCTGTTTAAGTCCTGGGTCACCTATGTGGATGTGCGTGTCTCTGCTGGGCTGGTCAGTGTGGTTCCAGGAGCACAGACCTAAAGAGAGACCCCAGAGTTCTCTGCTGCTCATCAGATGTGCCTTGGATACATCCACACAGGTCAGATGGCCTCAAATATTCATAATAAGCTTGCTTTGCAGGCTTAGCATTTGTCTCGAGTGGAAAAAAAAGCGCCTCAAACACGGTTTGGTCCTTGCTTTAGAAGCAGGGATTCCAACTTGAGGTGGCACTGCTGGGGTTAATGCAGATTTCCGCATGGAACAGTTCTGAAAGGACACATGATTTCTTTCTGTACCAGGAAGGGCAGCAGCACGGGGACAGCAGGGACAGAGTGCTGTCAGCAGGAGCTGCCCTCCCTGACCACGAGGATGTGCACCCGCCTGCCTTCAGCCCAGCCCTTGGTTTGGTGCTCCTGCTCTGCTCAGGATGCTGCAGGGCATTTTCTCGGAGTGTCTTTGGCCACCTCAGTGTCGCAGGGGGAGCATTGGTTTGGCACAGGACCACGTGCTGAGCCCTGAGACGATGTCATGCATTTTTTTGCAGCCTTAATTTGGCCCAAAATGATCTCATCACCATCTGGTGTCGTGTCAGAGCTGCGTGCTGTCGAGTCACTGGGCTGTCACAGCACACTGCAGCACGGCACAGTCCTGCTGTGTAACCATCGCAGCTTCGTGACATCGCAGTGTGACAGCATGGTGTCCATGCAAGGCCATGGAGTACCAGCACTGTGTCTCACTGTTGCAGTCCAGCATCCTGTTATCCAAAATGATCCTGCAGTTCCCCGGTGCCTCATTACCACCCCACAACATGCATTTGTCTCATTGAGGCCCCATGTCCTGGTTTGGTGAGTTGTCTTTGTGTCACAGTGTGCTGCTTTAATGCTGTGAGAGGACTTGTGTTTTTTCTCCTCTTCAGTCCCAGGCATTGCTGCTTGCTGCTGCTGTGCTCCCTTCCTCAGGCTTCTGGGCCGAAGCAAATGACTGAAGAAGTCTTGCAAGGACCAAAGCAAGCTGGCAGCTGAGCTCCGCATCCCATAAATAGGATGCTGAGCAAAGCTCTTCTACCTCCTTGTCTTGTTCCTCTTGCATGGCTCGTTTGTTGATGGGGGTATTTCTCAGCCTCAGGACCCACTGTATGGAACTTAAGGAGAAAATAAAGGCCAAAGGCTCTGCCTAAAAATAAGCCTGCAATTCATTTTTCTCCAAGTGCCTGTGAGTGAGAAAAAAACTGTGAATGTTCCAACACCCTACTTATGTGAAGGAAGGATCTATTATATAGTTGTGGGGGTGGGATGGGAACTAGGTAGGGTTACAGAACAGCAGAGCTAAAATTAGCCCTTGTTTGATGTCAGGGAGCAGGGAAGATTAACGTGGGGTGATTTCAGTGAGGCGTGCTGTAAGGCAGCGACTGCAGGATTCTTTTGCATGCAGAGCTGGTCAGAGGCACCTGCCCTTGCAGAGGGTCCTAACAGGGTCTCAGGGCCACAGGTATTTA
Source organism: Lagopus muta (assembly GCF_023343835.1). NCBI lineage: Eukaryota > Metazoa > Chordata > Aves > Galliformes > Phasianidae > Lagopus > Lagopus muta. The sequence goes on along the minus strand of NC_064454.1, from coordinate 2,946,562 downwards.
GGAGAGCAGTGAGGGGTTCTACCAGCATCACACTATTCCTGTGTAGCTTTATCCTTTTGGTCCAGCCTTGCAAACTCTTCCAAGCCTGAAATAACAGGGAAAGCAGAAATCATAGAATCCTGTGATTCTGTGAATGCGATATAGAGGATGTGGACTTGCTGTAATGCAGTGAAGTGACACGTGTGGGTGTGTGGTGTCCAGGATTCACACTTCCTTAATTACGCAGTGAAACAGTGATGAGGCGTAAATAATTTTTAGCTTCACCTCCACGCTGCAGAGAGTTAAAGAGCTGCCCTGGGCAGTGGAAATGAACTTAGTTCTGTTGCATTGCAAATGAAAGATGGATTTTAAAACTGGTCCTTGCTCGGATTTGTTGGAGGAGGGGAGCAAAAGAGTTCAGCTGAAATTACATAATTGTGCAGTTGTGCGTATTGTGTTTGACCTTCCTGCTAGGAGTTAAAGTGTTATTTGTGTCAGTGTGCCCAGTGTTAACCAGGTCTTTTTGCCTCCACATCTTTTTTTTTATTATCCCTGTGCTTTTTGTTCAAAAGGAATAGAATAGAGACAGACAATCCTCCCCTCACAGCCATCAAAGATGACCCACATACGTGTAAGTTCTGAATGGGGCTCTGCCATTTGGAAATGAGGTGCTTCCCCTCTTTACACCTTCTGCACACGGATCTGGGGAGTCAGAATGTTCCCATTTGCTGTGATGTAGTGGGAAGAAGGAACCATATTGGTGGGTCAGTCTGCATGATGTTCTGCATCCAATATTCTGGGTATTTGGCTGAACCTCTGACAGGTAGCTCTCTGCTTTCTCGCTTAACAGGAATAAATGTTACAACGTTGTGTCAAATGGCTGAAAGAACTTGCAATGGTGTTGCTAGATTAATTTTGTAAATGGTTTCACGGAACGATCAAGCGATTAGCAGCAGGTTTTGTGCTAATTTCTCTGGGCTTTTAGGGAGTGGGAAGCGATAGCAAGCAGCTGGGAGCCCAGGCCAAGCGTGCTGATGGGAAGGGAAAACCTCGCATGCAATTCGCATGGCCAGGCTGTGCTCAGCAGCAGTAACAGCCACAAATAGAACCGAGATCGGCTCATTTCCAGTTTTTGTCCTGGGCCGCACTTTGAATTAATACCTTCAGTGCTAATATGGTATGCAGTACAATCAAAGGGACTTCTTTAGTTCAGAATGAACAAAAAAATACAGTGGAAGTAGACTGCGTGAAGAAAAACTGAGTCATTGTGAGCCCCGTGGTCTGAGATTTGGTTTGCTCTGGTTCTGTGTGATGGCAGACGTGCAGAACTCCCCTTTGGTGTTATTTTGTTTGCAGCGGGGTTTGCTTTCGGCATCAGATTTTGACTCCAAATGAGACGAACAGCCAACGTTTTGTTCTGTAATGTACATGTGGTGATGGAGAGCTCAGTGAGCACAGCGTGACGTACACTGTGGCAGCGCAGAGCTGTGCTGCCGGCCTCCAGCATCCGTCCCCCAAATTTCTCCTTGGGCTGCAGATTATCTTGACTGATTGAATCCCAATCATTTGCGTCCTTCTAAAATTGCCTTCTCTGCTTATCGGATGGTAAAATCACCTTGCTGGCAACGTAGTCCTTCAACAGCCTCACAAATGTCAAGTGAAGGGCAAACTGCTTGGAGCCGTCCTGCAGTCCTGCAGTCACTGCTTGCTCAGAGCTGAGAGCAGTGAGGCTGCAACGTGGCTCCTCCTGAGGTTCCTCTCCTTGGGTAAAAGCATGAAAAGAGGTAAATACAATGAAGAAGTGGTTGTGGATGAGATTTATCGGGAACTGGTTATCTCTGTCAAGGCATAAATTGGAGTGGAGGCTCTGCTTGTGCTGTTTAACTGCTGGGCACCTTCCAATGAGAAGCAAGGCCCAGGCTACAGGAGCTGGGAATTGGAAGAGATCATTTATGCCAGTTTAGTGCCAAGGTCTGTCCACATAGGCCACAATCTTGCCTCTGTGCTGCTTTCTCTGTCTGCAGAATGGGGGATGCCAGTGCTTTCTCTTCTCCCTTGTGCTCCCTCCTGCTGAAGCCATTTGGTATTTGTATGTGCAGGAAGGGGATGGAGAACATCGTTCAGCAGTGTGTGTGTGATTCACCCCACGTGTATCAATGGTTCTATTCAAGTAAACAGAAACACTCACATGTTTTAACTTTTTGCTCAATCAGGGCTGTTCTGTTCAATAAGTGGGCAAGGTCAAAGCTTGAAAGAGCCAACCATTGCCATCAGAGATCTTGTGGCACATTACACAAGAGTCAGCATCCCGGTCAAGATCTCTTTTGGTTGATCACTTTTGCCAACTGAAAGTTCCCTTGGGAGCAGAGCTCCTCAATCCCAACTCCAAGCTCACCATACATTCCTTTGCTGTGTTTAGCAGCTCTGTGCTTGTTCTTGAGTCTTCCTTTGCTTGTTGCTCATTTCAGTCCTGGTTGTAAAGTGTAGCTCAGTATCAGACTGCTGTTATGTTTATAATTGATGCTTACTATGCACAGTAACCGTTAATTTTCAGTATTTTGAGTCTGGAAAAGTAAATTATATAAATTGAGATGTAATAGCAGTAATACTATCCAAGCATAAAATAAGCAAGTTCAGAAAAGGGTACTTGAGACCAAAACAAACGCTGTGCATAAGTTTGTTGCTTTTCCTTCTGCTACTCTTTCAGAGCCACATGCTCAGTGCACGATGGTGGAATGTTCTCTAAGCTTCTCCTTTACTGGAGTTTTCCCTTTGGCCAGCTTTGGGTCCATGCTGGTGGTTACATTTCACTTTGTGCAGTGGTTTGCTCTCCATAACCATTTCTCTTGGACAGAACGCTCTCTGTGGTTAGCCAAGGGGCCTGACAATGGATGTTCTGCTTTCTGTTTGCAAACATGGGATGTGAAGCGCTGCCATCCCCCTTGGGTGGAGTCACAGCCACTCTATGCACGTGGCAAGGGAGCAGAGATGGAAGGATGTTTTTTGGTGGCAGGGTTTTGGTATTTTGGGAGATTTTAAACCACTTGGAATCTCAGGTTTGGATGAATGTGGTTTTGCCACACCTAACTGTGGAACTGGAAGGAGAAAAATGGAGAACACGAGTTGAGTGGAAATGATGTAGGAGAAAAGAAGGAGGTGTGCAGTCAGGAGTAGCAAAAATGTGATTATGTAAAAAAAAAAATCTATACATTCACGTGATATAAGGCACCAAATTAGCTGTGGGGGGAGGAGAGAAAACAACTTGTTTACCTTTGGTGTAGAGAACAGTTCTCTCTTTAACTAGATGTATTCTTTAAATGAAATACTAAGCAAACAAGCCTGGGTTTAAATGATGGCAAGAAGAGAATCCAAGGATTCCAGGGGAGTCGTTTGGAAGCTGTACACAAGTGAGGGATGGTGCATGAAGTGCTGTGAATTAAAAGGTTTGCTCTGGGGACAGGCATTTTAGAAAGCCTGGAAAGATAGGGCTGTAATTTTGGTGTCTCTCTGACCCGTTAGGAATAGAAATAAAGCAGCTATGCAGTTCTGAAAGAAGCATCCTTTGTTCATGAGGAAATTGGGTTGTGGGTTTGCAGCCCTCGGTACTGCAGTTTGTTTTGTTCAGATCTGTCAGTAATTAAGAAGCAGTGTGGGGATGTGGTGGCCTTCAATCTGATGTATGTTTTAAGAATGAGGTTTGGGAGGTGAACTGCTGCTTAGCTGTAGGCCTTGGAGGATGGTATGTGTGTGTCTCAGCTGCAGCTCAGGGACTCTGGCCAGCATTCAGTGGCTGTTTCAAAGCAATGAAACTGCGTCATCAGTTCAGATACACGCAATATTGTTTTTTCAAGCTTTTTTCCCTTTGACTCTGGTGAGATTCTTTTTGAGGACGGGTCATAGCAGGAGTGGTTTTGGAGATGGATCTGAAATTGTGTTGTTTTTTTTTGTAGTGAGAAGGTTTTGCAAATAGCTCTTCACCATGCAGAGAGAGATTGATGTACAAGAGCCAGTGTGAGTCCTGAGGACTTCCAGCCACTACAGGCCATGCAGGCAAAGGGTAGAGAAAATGAAATGATAATAACCTTGGTTTGCAGATGAGCCAGCCTACCACATCACTGCCATTTCTCATAGCTGACATGGCCAGAGTTGCAAGCTGAACCCACATTGCCCAAAAGCAGCCTGTGTCTTCTTCACAATTAAAAACACTGTATGATTGTAAGGATATTTGTTCTTTCAAGGTTCACAGTCTTAAATACATCAGATGTAAGCTTTGCAGGTGATTCACTAACACAGAGTAACTCTAAATTGTGATGCTCAAAGATCTGTAACACTGATCCAGCTGAACGTAAACGTTTAAGGAGACTCACAGTGCTAATCAACAGCAGCAACCAAAAAGTTATTGGGTCGGGCTGCTGCCTGTTAGGAAAGTGATGAGAAGCAGAATGGAGAGAGAGAAAAGGACTTGATAGAATTGAGTCATTGATCTGTGCCCCTGACAGTGCCACGTGGTTCCCTGTTTTGCCCTTATTAATGGTTACCTAATGCTATTTATGAGCATGGCTTTACCACTTCTCTCATTCTCCTGACTGCAGTGATTTGCCTTCAGCCTCGTTTTTTCTCCCCTCGATTTAGTTTCATCTCATTGCTCATTGTTATAAAATCTTTTAATATAGCTGCTCTTTCTCCGTGGCATTTGCATTCCTTAAATATTTGTTGACTGCTTTGCTTTGTTTAACCTTCAAGTGTCTTTTCATAAATGAGCCTCATGAATAATGTGATGTTTTTGTTGCTTTCCTTTGAGCTTATTCCTGTACAGGAATGTGGAGCTGTGCTGATTCTTTGCTTTCTCAGTTGCTTGGCTTGATGTACATGCTTTGCTGTTGCCTTTATAATGCCTGTATGGACTAGGAACAAAATAAAGGACTGGGGGAGGATAGCTATCTTCATGCTTTGCCCGGAAGAGAAGCAATCACAGCCTGTTTATTTTTCTTATGAGACAGGCTTTCATATACATTTATTTATAGACATTTATATGTATGTTTATATATGCTTTCAGTATGACTCACGTTGTTACCTTCTGTGTTTTATAACCTTTCTGGCCTTTCCTAGAGCTTATATTTGGAAACACCCCTGTGTTGAGGGCAAGTGTTTCTCCTGCAGCTGGCTGTGCTGCCTGCTGATGTCTCAGGGAAGCAGAAAGCTTGGGCTGTGCCTGGTGGGGTAAGGGGCTGCCCAGCACCCAGGGTCTGCAAGGTGAACTCCAGCTGTCTGTGGGAGTGATGGTGTGTTCAGACAAGAACGGCTTGTGGAAGTGAGGGGAGGTGAATCTAGAGGTATTTAGGATGCTCAGATCAGTGCTGACTGCTCCTTTGTTGTCATAGGAGTCCTCCCTGCATTTCAGAGCACTGGGATATTTGCTAAAAAGCACAGCTCACACGTGGCGTGGGATGCCAGGGATGTGCAGTGAGGAAACTGACATCTGCAGCTGTGGCCAGCAGAGAGAGCAAGGAGCAGGCAGGGTTAAGGAAGCCCTGCTGATGTGGGATATGAGCATTCTTAAAGAGACAGTGGGTGCATTTCTTTTCAGTGGGCAGCAGCCAGTTGAGATGCCAGGGCTGGTGGCACGTTGCAAAGAAGGCTTTGTTTCAGCTATGCCGGGCTGCTATCAGAGCAGGGAATCTTTATGTCAACCACTTTTTGAGAACACAGAATGCATCGGAGCAGGGAGAAGCTCGCGTGCTGTAATGGTCTGTCCCTCAGCAGAACTGCTGCTGTCTGCAGTTTAAAAGGTTTCAGAATTGGAGAGCAGAGGAGCAGGGAAGACACGGTGCAGTGCCTCGGGAAAAGCGATGCGATAACAGGCTATGCAAGCAGTTAGCTCTTCATTGCTCACCTCCCCAGCAGGCAGCAGGACTCTCCCAGTGGATGCAGGTTTCTGTGTGTTTGAACGTGTGCAGAGGTCTGGCGGTTCCTTGGGAAGATGTCCTGACGCAGTGCGGGGCTGGGATGGGGCACAGGGGGTTGCCAGGAAAGTGGAAGCTGGGATGTAAGGGTGTGGGGTGTGGGGGAGAAGCTGGGCAAGGCTCAGAGAGAGCAGCGCGTCCATGCTGTGCAAGAGTAAGGGCTGCACTGAGTAACTGCTCAGTGGGTTTCTGGGTGAGGCCAGCAGGATTACAGGAATCTCAGCCCATCCCTGAAGGAAAGGGTCATACAAGGTTAAGAAAGTCAATTAGTGAGAGTGGGGATGGATCCATTGTGTCTGAATGGGCGGCTGGAGAGAAGATCGCTGGTGGTTCAGGGGGGTCTGAAAGCAGTGATTGGTGGAGGCTTTCAAAGGCTGATTTTGGCTGGAATAAAGAGATTTGAGCAGCCCCGAAAAACGGAGCAGCTGCTGTAACTGCAGCTGTACGACAGGATGGAGAAGCGAATGTTGCACCAGGCAGTGCTAAAGAAAAAGATGACACCCTTGTAGTGCCCTTTTCCCTTTAAACAAATGTACTCATGGGTCAGGGCTGTTCCTGTGCAGTGAAGTGTGGGGCAGGGAGCAGAGAGGACTGCAGCAGTGGGGCATGGCTGTACCAGGAGGCTGGTTGTAGCCCGCCGCTGGCACCGAGCAGCTGATGCACATTCTGCTCTCTCCAATGGCAGCTATTGAAGCTTTACCCAGATGGCAGGGAGTTCTCCCTTTGTGCTCGGCTTGCCTAAGGGCAGTGTACATAAGGGTTGCTTCCCTGCTATTTGGAGCAAGAGTGGATGTGGCTTTCTCATGTTGAGTGATGTCCAAAGGATGGGATTGGTGTGCTTTGGGTTTGAGGTGATGTTTCGCTGCTGCTTTTCTTATGTTGATCTAAATACAACTGAAAATACAGTGGTGTGTGATGTTTACCTCCATCCTGAAGGGGTAAGAGAAGAAACACGCAGATTACAGAGGCAGTTTTGTAATGATCCTGCAGGAGCTTGTCATTAATGGCTGATCTCCTGTTTCTACTGCTATTTATCTGTGTGTATGAGATTATTACTGTGGTTAACCCGTTGTTTTGCTTTTCCCTTCATCCTCTCTTAAACTTGGCACGCTTCCTGCACCCAGGATGCCCTCAGACCTTGCAGTTGAAGCTATCTCCTTGAGCACAGCGAGGTTTGGACCGAGCACAGCCTGCTGTCCCCATGCCCTTCACTGCAGGGTTGAAGGCTGGCACTGCCAGCTCCTCGAGGTGAGGGCTCTGTCTGTCTGCAAGCTGCCCAGACCTCAGCACAGTGCTAACAGAGAAATGCAGGTGTTACATTTAGTGCTCGAGCTGTGAGAGTTCTGCTGTTGTTATTGATGGGCTGGTTAATTTTCATTTCCAAGCACACCGACTGCTGTATGCATTATCTGTCAGTGCAGCATGAGTGCTTCTGGAGAAAAACATGCAACAGCTTATCATCAGTGCATGGGGCAGAGCATGTGATGGCTTCAGAGGCAAAAAGGAGATGGGCTTAATATCAAACAAAAATTGGCAAGGAACATAAATACAGAGCAGTGTAGGCGAGGCTTACAGGAATGAACTTTTTAAGAAGTGCATTGCTTTTATACTTGCCTACAGTTTGAAAAAGTTCAGTATTTCAAGTGTTTTGAATGGTTGTCCCTTCACTGAGATGCTTCAGTCCATTCTGCAGGTGATCAGCATATACAGGAGTGTGTCAATGAAAGTTTTCATCCAAGTATTTGTGAAGTTACAGTTCTGCCTTTGATAACACACAAACCATCAGAAGTTCAGAATTTGGCATGGGAAGAGATGGTGCAGTGTAATAGCTGCATAATGTAGAATATAAATATCTTCTGTCACATCAGGAATTGGTGCACTCTTGCAAATACACAGTTTGCAAATAATTTTTGGAAGGTATCATTAGAAATTGAGGGCAGGCTGTGGGAGGTCAGCTTAGGCAGCCTTTTCCACTGCGTCATCCCAAACCAGTGGGTTCCAGGCTGGAGCTGTTGCCTCTGTGTGTTGAGTTGGGTATTTGCTTTTTTCTGTCTATTTGTCCTTACCAGGATGCCATGCCAGGGAGGGATGTGATTCACAGAATCACAGAATGGCCTGGGTTGGAAGGGACCTCAAGGATCTTGAATCTCCAGCCCTCCTGCAATACACAGGGCCACCAAACTCCACATTTAATACTAGACCAGACTGTCAGGGGCCCCATCCAACCTGGCCTTGAACACCTCCAGGGACAGGGCATCCACAGCCTCTGTTTTGGTTTCAGTGCATAGAGCAGTGTTGGGCCTATGGAGAGACATGGGCTGATTTTCCTTTTGCTGTCCCTCCTCCTCATTTTCAGATACTGCACTGATTTAAAGAGGGTTACAAGTGCATATAATAGTTTATGAAAGCATCACTGCAGAGTTGTGGGGCAGTTCCACATGTGATAGCAGTGGTTGATGATAAAACTGCATGGAAAGATCCTGGGCACACTAAAGTCACTTGTACCCTTTGAAGGAGACTCCAGCCCTCCCTCACATGCCTTACCCCTTGGTGCTGTCCCTCACTCCCCACACACTGTCATGACATCTGTCGTGATGTCATCATGTCACCTTTCCTGCTCTGAGCTCTCCGTGTGCAGTTTGGAGCATGGTGCAATCCCGACAGGTAGGACTGTGTTTCCTGGGTGAGGTAGGATCTGCTGCTGTGAATGCCTTGAATTGTGTGTGGTTCCTTTTGTGCAATTAAGGAGAGCTAATTAGCTCCTTTTAGTGCAGTCTCCTTGCAGAGGTAGCTGACCTCTTGTTAATCCTGGATTAAGTTCTTAGTAAGAACTGGCTCTTTGTGTGTCCCAGTTAAGATGTTGACACTTTGTTCTCTTTCTCCTTGTTCTCCTCCTCCCCCCTCAGCCTTCCCATGCCTTTGAGCACATGAATGCCTCTTTCCTCCCCTATGCTGGAGGAACCCATGTGCTCTTAGGAGCCATCGCATCCATGAAAACGTTGTCAGTTCTGAGTACTCCAACAAGATTTGGACGTGTTCTGGTACCCGTCTGGGAGCCCTTTTTTTTTCTTTTTTGCAAAAGGAGGAGGAAGAGTTCTGGAAATTCTCTTTATTGCTTAACAGAGTGAGAATACTGGGGTTTGAAGTGCAGCACCCACTTTGCGTGCTGTTCTGTGGGCAGAAAGCAGCCAACACGACTGCACGTCCCAGTCACAGAGTAGAGGGTGTGATGGAGAAACGCAGTTTCTGTGCTGCAACAGTGACGCGAGCAAAACTTTAATTACCATCCAAATAAGTCAGCTACCCATTAACAGTAATCTTACTTGCAGATCCTGAGGTTGTAGCGCTCTGCTGAGGATCCCCTGAGGACAAGCATTCTGAGATGCCTGCTGTGCCTTGCTGCAGCTGACAGCAGTGCTGTGGGAGTGTAACTGTCCTTGGTTCTGTTCTGAACTCAGCTGAAGATTTGACCTGTTGGGTGAAACTCACTCAGTGGCTTTCGGTTTGTCAAAAAAGGTCGTTAAAAATGAGCAAGGAATTGTTGGGGAAGGAGCAGTGAGAGATCTTACCTGTTTTCGCGCGTTGCAGACAGATTTGTTTCATTCCTGTTGCTGGTGCGGATTGCACAGAGAGCACAATTGCTTCCCTTGGATGCAGAGTGCACCTCAAATCCACCCCTTCCTCTGTAGACCTTGTGTGTTCAGACTGTCTCTTGTGCATCCATTGTCAGCCTTGGACTTTAATTACATGACCAGTGCATCGTTTTCCCTCACCTGAGGTTCAGTGTGCATTAACATACTTGAGTTTCGGCTGGGCAGTGCTGTCTGGTGTGCATGCTTGGAACCAGAGCTCCTTGCTGTTGTGGGAGCTTCCACCCCACTGTGGGGCTCACTAGTGTGGTGTTGGGGCAGTGGTGTGAGGCCGTGCTGTGAGAAGGTCAGCAGTCAAGGCCTCCCCAATCCGACCTCACAGGAAATCATGTGCTGATGCTTGACTTGGTTTTCTGACACCATGGCAAGAGGTGAGAGCATGATGTGCAGGCAGAACTGGTCAATGTAAATGAGTTCTGCAACTTGAACTGAATAGGAACTGGTAGCTTAAGAAAACTTTAAGAGCTTCCTTAAAGGGCATAAAGGGCGTGAAGATCCTCTTCCCAGTGCACTGTTACCAGAACATTTCAACAAGCTGTCTTCATAGTGACATGAATGCTGCTCCAGAGAGCCAGAAACATACCAGTATGTTTCTCCCTCTGTTGAGTTCTTGGTTGAATTTCGAAGAATCTAATCAAGTTCTTAAAGCACTTGAGTTATCATGTGATTTTTTTTGAGTTACCCATAACTTTGCCTTCTGCACACCACCCGAGCAAAGCCAAAGAAGCTTTTCTTCAGGTAAGCCTTGCATTTTTACAACTGCTCTTATGGTGCTTTTAGAAACCAAGACGAATCTTTCATCTTGCCTGATGTCTCTCTGAAGAATGGGAAGGTCTTAACCTCAGGTGCTGGACCTATCTTGCCACTTTATGACCTGCTTTGAGCCTTGATGTGCTCTTCATGCATGATCTTGAATGTCATACAGAAATAAACAATAAAGATTCACAGACAGAAACAGAATGGGGTCATTCAGCTGCCTGCTTTGAAGTATAAGACTTGCCCAAACTGATTTTTATTTGAGGTACAGAACAGAATTTAGAAAAGCATGGAACCTTTCTTGGTACTGTTTTTCAAAGGAGGATAAGCTAGCCTTGAATTAAGTGCAGTTTTTAGTGCTGTTACTTCTAAAAATGCATCTCTTTCATCTTGGCAGTTTGCTTTGCTGCAGCCAGGGCAGACTTGCAGAGTTGGAGTCTGAATTCAGACATTAATGGGTGAAGTGGCAGTTAGCTCTTGTGGTGTTTTGGATTATTTTTGGTGCTCTTTGTAAATCTTAGGTGATTGTGAACATGTAATTATTTGAGAAACATCACTGTCTTGTTTTAGCAGAAGTTTTTCTTGTAAGTAGGGATAAACCCTTGAAAACACAACCTGAATGAATGCGTACTGATGGAATTAGGGGAGTAAAACCAGGTTTGCTTTCATTAAATTAGGTTTTGTGAGCCAGTAGTATGTTTGGGAGGTTGTTGTGTTTTGGTGCTGGTGATGGGCAGCGTTGTAATGGGAAAAGCTGTAGAAGGAAGCATGTCCACAAGAAGGATGTCACAAAATTAGCATTGAGCTGATGGTTGTCTTAATGATACACAATGCATTTGTTAGAACAATGGCTTATGCACAGGGAAGGGATGTGCACGTATGTGCATTCTTTCAGTAATGGTAAAAAATGCTGTTATTGTTCTGCTATCCTAATCTGAGTAGGTGTATGATGAGAGTGTTTTTCAATTTAAAACCATGCACAGCATTTGAATTGCATGGGGGCACGTGGGCTGGTGCAGATCATTGATTCATAGGAGCAAAGCACCTCCTGCTCCCACGGCTCTTGGTTATAGTGAGGTGCTGGATGATCAGCCTTTGGGAGAGGCGGTCTGTTGGGACGTTAGTGCTGAAAGTGGTGACTGATTCTGAAGAGAAAATTGTCAGCCCTGTTTCAGTGGCTGGAGTGGATGAAATACAACACAAGGAAGCGGAGGGCAGAGCAGTGCATATTTACATCACTTAAGGAGCAGTGGGAGCAGTGCATCTCCATGGGGTCATTTGCAGCATCTAAATTTGGCTGCAGATGCCTTGCTTAGGTAGTCTGAATCATGCTCTGGAGTTGCCTTCCTGGCTCGATTGACACCACAGGGAACTCTTACAGCAAACATCCCTGATAGGTGATGAGAAGGAATGCGTTTTTAAACCACTGTGGCCAAACTGGTGCAGCATCTTTGGCCTGAAGGTGCCTGGGAGCAGGTGTGTGTCCTCCAGACACCTCACTGACGCTACAAAGTCACCATCTTCCCATGATACAACTCTTAAAAATCCCCAGGCCTGTTTATACATGGCTAGGCATGAAAAATTAAACCTCATTAGCTTTGTGGATGGAGTGAGCTAAATTGAGTTGAGGTCACCTTAATTCGGAATGTGTCCTCACGGTGTTTCATTCAGTTTAGATAATCCACTTTGCCTGTTAATTAGGGTTTAATTTTCCTGACTGTTCTTGTATTGACATGCTTGCAGGTTTTGAAACTTTCTCCTGCACATAGGACTGGATGGGTGTGTGCACAGGGAGGATGAAGGGATATATTTTTTTAACCTGCAGGATCTTCACTCACAGGCTTTGCCAAACTCGACGAAGGGCACCCAGAAATGCCAAGATTGTAATCGGGGGCCGTTGGGAAAAATCCCGGGAGCTCCCCCCCTCCCCCTTCTGGTGGGCAGGGATGGATCCCCAGGCATTAAGGGGCTCGCGTTATGTAAAGCGGCAGCCCACAGGCTGTGTGCATGCGCACGCGTGTGTGCGGGTGTGAAAAAGCCGGCGGTGCGGGGAGCGGCACCCGGCATCACCAGCAGCACAAAGAGAGGAGCGGGGGGAGCGAGAGGCCGAACCATGGCAGGAGCCCGGGCAGCGTGTGGGGAGGCCAGGAGAGAGGGTTGGGGGTGTCCGTGAAGGACCCCTGCTCCTGTCCCCTCAGCACGGGCTCGGCGATGGTGCTGGAGGTGAGCTGCCTCCCCCCCAGCGCTCTGCTCCCACCACATGCGAGTGAATGAATGAATGAATTCTTAGCTGCTCCGCGCCGCGCTCCGGTCCCTAATGGCTACCAGGTTAGTGTTCCTCTCCTGTTCCGTTGCCAGTGTCTCTCTTCCTCTCTCTCTCTGCCTGTGTGTGCAGTCTGTCGGCTCCGAACGTGTGTATGTGTGCATATATGTGTGTGAAAGATGGAGCCCGAGGGCTGCGTGTGCCACGCTGGGCACAGGTTTGCTGAGCAAATCTACCGTCCGAGACGTACGCTTTCCAGGCAGATTAAATCTGGAGTCCATGTTGGTTGCCATTGCTGCTGCTCCTTTCTGTTCGGGGGACTTGAAAGCAGACAGCGTGACATCATGTTGCAGAGATGCTTCTTTTCTTTCCCCTTCCCCAGCCCGATTCCTTTCTCCCTTATTCTCCCCCATACGTGCGCCCTACCTCTCCTGCAGCAGAATTGCCAGAGCAGCCTTTTTGATTGTTTGAAACAACGAGGATCAAATCTGATTGTTGTTTGCAGCTTTCTCTCCCCGCACCCCTCCTGCTTTTTCCGTCACGCTGGTTGCCCACCCCCACCTCCCACCCCCACCACCAAGGGACAGCGCTGCTCGCTGGGCAGTGGGAGGCCGGAGGGGCTGAGCCCACTGTCTGGCCCCACAGCAACTCACCGGAGGCAGCAGCTGCAGGAAGATGGTGTTTTTGTTTGCCCATGTGCTCCCATGCTTTTAAAAGCTCTCAGAGCATGTATGCTGCTGTCTCAGTTCTGCTTTGCATTCCTCTCAGCGTTGATGTATTTGCAGAGACAGGGATAGACAGGATTTGTTTTGTGCTGCTCCATCCTCCAAACACTATACAGGTGGCTGTTTATTTATTTTTTGGCAGGGGATAGCAATAGGAAACAAGGGCTCATTGCACTGTGCAAATCTAGGGACAGTGAGAATGTGATGAATACCTATTCCTTAAAAATACTACTTTCCTTAGATTGTTGATGATTAGCATCATCCTGTCCATTGTGGAAATTACTGATTCAGTATGGAGAATATATACCTGTGTCTTTGCTCTGTAAGTCACGTGCATGTTCAGGACAACCCCTTTTGAAGCTGGTAGATTTACTATGGAGCTCCTGACTTTGTCTCAGTAGAGTAGAAGGAAGTTTTAAGCTAAAGTGCAATAATTCTTCATGCCCAACTGCTCATGCCACTGAACACCAGAAAGCTGGATGAAGCAAGAGAATATACCACGTGGGGACAAGGCTGAAACAGGTCCTGAGGACAAAAGACTGTATGTGAGTGATGGTTTTCTGCCCTTGGCCCTCTCTATTTTTAACTTTCAGCTGGACAGTGCTGCTGCACGTTTAGAGCAAAGGAGGATGGAGGCATGGAGGATGTCGGGATGAGGGGGTGGGAGGATGTTGCATTGTTGTTTTTAGAACGGTAAAATGGTGAAGCGCTGAGGGATGAGGGAAATAAACCAATTTGGTCAGGGTTGAAGATCAGAGAATCTTTCATTAATCCCTGGAAGCTAATGGTGATGTCTGGCAGGAGTGAGTGGGAGGATGTAAAACTCCAGCTTTGTCTTCCAGTCTTGAGATGCATGGTGTTTCTGTACACCTGCACCTTGTAGCTGGCAAAGCATGATGTGAGGCTTTGTTAGATGAGTAATTTGTGATTTATAAAACTCTTGCTGTGTGACTGGATTACATTCAGGAGGATTCTACCTGTGCTGGGAATAAAGGCCTCTGTCAGCTTTGCTGAGGTTATGGTGTGAGGCGGGCTGGAAGGAATAAGGTTTGTGCTCTCCTTGAGGTAACACAGGAACCATCCAAAAACCAGTCTGGGTGTTGATCATTAACTATTGAGTGCATTATTGCATTTTTTTAAACTCTGTGTTGAGAAGATGTGCAGGGCATTGAAGGCAATGTCAGATATTGCAGTTCCTGCTGTTAATTACAGCAGAGCCATTGCGATGGGAAGGAGAGGAAACAAAGCCCCTACCATTAACCCTTCTGGAGGTACAGCTGGGGCTGTGGCAGGGCTGGGGGTGAAGCAGGCACACAGTGAGCTTCACAGGGATATGGAAGTCTTACTTTGCATCATTTTGCGTTGTTCTCCCTTTACTGCTGCCCAAAATTCATCTTATTATTCATCCCACTTTGTTCCAGGTGGTTTGCCTCCCTTCAGAGCAGATGTAACTATTAATTTGTGGGTGATTAAGCGGTTTAGAATATAATTTATAACACATTTTTGGTTCTCTGCAGATGAATGGTCCTCTCTAGCATATGCCTGTATCAGACATTATTGTTGAGATCTCTCTTGTTCTATTTAGAAAACACATTCTGACTTTTTCTTGGGAAATTGAGGATTGTTTCAAGAGCAGTACAGTGGGAATTTCCATATGATATGAGATCATTGGATTTGCTAGTCTGTCTCCAGTGGTAACCAGTATCAGATTCAGAGAAAGACAATGGCAATGTTAATAATGCATTTGACCAACCTCATGGTGCTGTATGTGTGCTGAAGGCGAATTCCTTCCTAACGCCTGCAGTGATTTGCTGCTCCCCTGAAGCACAGTAATTGCATTAATTTTATCTCGTCAATAGGTAAACGTGCTGTTGAATTTCATAGGAGGAGGAAACTATTCTGTGAACTTTCAAAATAATCTCGGAAATGTTTGGACATGGCTAAAAAATAACTGCTTAAAAAGCATGCAGAAAGTATACTCTAAGTATTGTTTTTAAAGCAATTGTCATGCAACACTGCTTAGTGTCTGCATAGCTCTATAGTTGTCTCTCCTAATGCTTTAATGCTTTCTTTGTATCTTTTTTGCTGGGAGATGCAATGTAAGCATAGCGTTCTGTTATTGCCTTTAGGGCAAGGGATGCATGGAGGGTTTCGTTTTCAGATGATCAATCCGTGTAGGTTGGTGATGACCAAAAGTTGCTGCCATCTGCTTGCTGCTTGGTGGGCTGCATAATGAGTTTCTGAACCTCATCTTTTTCCAGTGATGTCAGACTGTATCAGTGAAAAGCATTTTTGTGGGCGTCTAATTAACCCCCTTGCTGTCTGCTGCTGAAGAGAATTAACTCTTTTTGTCAGACAGCCAGGCTTGAGGTGCCTTCTTGACCTTGTGTTATTTCCTGCTCTTTTTGAGGCTTTACCAGCACACCTGTTTTGTGTGAGGATATCCTTCGTCCTTGAAAGCATGTAAGCACAGGCCTGACTTTGTTTGCAGCCTAGATTTCATTGGGCCTCTACACAGAGCTAAATGCCTGCCTAAGTTCTTTGCTTCTTCACAGATGTAGCACTCAGCACTGTGCAGAATGAAGCCTGACGATTGCAGTGCTGCCCGTTGCCCCGTTTGGGGCCCCTGTTGCATGCTGACAGGTGGGTGCCCTGGGCTGCGGGGGGAGCATGCAACTTCTGCACCTCTGTTCTGGCAAAGCAAGTTCCTCTGGGAAACATGGCGATGGTGGTGGAGGCTGCAATTAGCTTTCCGGATCAGGACTTTCTTCAGGAAGTCTGAGGGGGTTAGAAATATGCAGCAGGAAATGGTGTCACCAATCTGCGTCTGCCTTCTGGGAAGCTGGTGGTGGCAGGGAGCTGTGCGAGTGAAGCTGCCCCTTGTTCCCACAAGCTGCCCTCCTTCCAAATCCTTCAGTACCCTCCTAACACAGCGATTACGACCGGCTGAGTTCTAGTTCACGTTCTGCAGCTGCAAGATTGAAATGGATTTGCGTTGCGTCCTCTTAATCCCAGCTGATCGCTACCTGCGAGGAGCCCAGCACTGTGCCCACAGCATGGCTGTACCTCATGACTCCTGCATGAGGCAGTGGGCAGAAGCCCTTCAGCAGGTGCATACAGCCCATGGGGGGCTGTGTTGGCTGGGGGTTGCACCCAGGAGCAACAAGGGGCTGCTTCCTGGGGGGGCTTGTTGGTGTTCCGTCCCTTGCTCGGTCTGTTGCATCTGCTGAAGGCTGCCCTGCAGCGGTGTGTGTGAGAGCCCTGAATGCTCTCTGCTCAATTAGTTCTGCAAAGCATTATGTATTACTATTATTTTTTTTTATTATTATTATTATTGTCAAAGTGGGTCAAGTTGTTTTGGCGTTTCAGGCGCCCGATTCCTGGTTCAATTGCAGGCCTCGGTCACTATGGCAACTGCAGCAAGCGTTCGTCATGGCTGTGCCTTGGGCCGGGTTCAAACTTGGGGCTGCAGCAGCAGTGGCGGCAGAGAAGGTTTTGAGGGGCTTGGGACAGAGGGCTGCCGGTTTGTGGGGCTGTGCAGAGAGCTGATTTAGTTTTTTAGGGCACACAGAAGATGCTCAGTGAGTGGAAAGCAAATTCCGAGGCCAATCTGCTCTCAGAGGTTCCTTTTGGCAGAGCTGGCACTGGCACAGGCAGGGCACGCCGAGCTGGGTGAGCAGCCATGCGCCAGCTGCTGTGGAGCTTGGTTGCTCAAGCATGGCCAAAAAAATCCACTGGAGGAGCTCTGCAAGTCCTTGAGCCATCAGCATGAGCTGGCCGTCTCAGCCACACACTGCCTGGGCTAGGCATGCTGCAAGCAGCCTTAAAGCACACGAGAGAGAGCTGAGAATGTGTTTTTCATGTCTGTGTGAGTGTGCATAGAAATGAGTATTAATTTATTGCAGCCCACAGGAGGCAAAGTCTGTCTCATTTGTCATTTGATTACATTTTGTCAGGTTTCATCTGCGTTTCACGTGTGCATGATGCTTCTCTGCCCAGCTTTTCATCTGGTTACCCTATGCTTTACTTTAGAAACAGACAGAATTCGGTGCTCTGCCATCATTGTAATGAGCAGAGCCTTGGCTGAATGTGACCTGGTCTTTATAATAGAGTTACTTGAAGTTGAAACTCAAAGTGAAACCTGTGTGTGAGCTCCCATGAGCTGAAAATGAAAAGGAGGTGGTGTGTGAGGAGCTCAAGTTCTGTTGGGCTGCAGCAGAAAATGAGGATGTCTGTTCAGAGCAATCCAGCACGGTGATACGTGATTCAGGAACGCTCGATTCAAATTCCTCTCTTGTAATTCAGGGGACTCTCGAATCAGTTTGCGTTGAGTCGAGCATGCTGAGGCAAGATTGAGGAAATTTGCTGTAATGCCAGATAAGCAATTACACAGCGTGAACAGGAGCAATACAGCCTCAGAATCTGGAATTATTAATAAGCATAGGAATGGCAATTTGAAACCATTTCCGTCTCTGGAAGCACTTCTAATGAAGTGCAGGATGCAGGGCCCTTTGCACAACATCTTGTGCATGTAGCTGGTGATTGTGGCTGATGGACTTAGATGCAGCTGTGTTGGGTTGTTAAAAAAATCGTAATTGGTGCTTCTTAAATTGAACAGGAAAGGTAGCAGTGGGAGGGCAGAGTGAGTGCAATGCCCATTTGACTTGGGTCAGCTGAAAGTCTGGAAAGAAATCTGGTACTTTAGTATGTTTTAATAAGTCAAAAAGATGGTAGTGTTTTGACTTCATGATTTACCTGAACTGCTGCTGGTGCTGCAGCGTAGAATAGGTGTGGTGTTTGGAGGAATCTGCCAGGAAAAAAGGCATCAGAGAGAAGGAACAGGAGGGGAATCTGAGTTTTCCTGTCTTACACTGGGATTGCTGCTCAGCTCTGTGTAAATACAGAACTGGCTTTCTACTTTAGGTGTTGAGGCATTGGCGGAAGGTATGGGATGAGAAGTTCCACTCCCCTTAACGATTCACTGTTTCTGTGAATCTCTTTCCTTTTCTGCTTTTATGTTTTCAAGTCGTGAAAGCTTTTATGTTCCTGTGAACCGTTTTCATGTTAACTCTGACTGGTGTGGGAAAAGGATGGTTTGGTGCAGGAAATCATGACTGCATCATCTGTGAGTGATGGCACACCCCCTTCCGTCCCCCCGCAGTGCCCCAGGGGGTTTGGTGAACTTTAATAGAGCATTTCCTAAAAGATAAGGTTCCTTTTTTTGTGCACGCTGTTGGGAAGGAGCACTCCTGCTGAAATAAAAAATAGAGGGGTAGGGTGAGAGTGCTGGCATCTCCCTTATTCTTGAGCACAAGTTGAGGTTTTGTTAGCTCAGCTCATTGGTTTCAAGTCTCAGAGCCTACAGGACAAAATGAGTTCATTTTCCCCTGTCTTCTCTGTGAATAGATCAGTGGAAGAGTGGGTGGAAAAAGACACTGACAGGCAGCTGAAGTTCCAGTCGTTCTCAGTGAATGACACCTGTCTGCTGCCTCACTTTACTGGGGGAGATCAGTCCCAAGTGTGGCAGTGGGTGCGTGGCTTTGGGCAGCTTTATCTGCTGTGATACTGGAGAAAACCTCTGGGTAAAGCTTCGCCTCAAGGGACAGTGAAGCATTTGCTTTCTCTTGGAGCAGAAAGTTGACATCTGTGCTCTGTGTTTCTGTTTGCAGTACTGCCAGTAACTCAAACCGCAGCACGCCTGCCTGCTCCCCCATCCTGCGCAAACGCTCCCGGTCCCCAACACCGCAGGACTCCCAAGGAGACACCATGGTGGAAAAAGGCTCAGACCACTCGTCAGACAAATCCCCTTCCACGCCGGAGCAGGGTGTACAGCGGAGCTGTTCCTCTCAGTCAGGCCGCAGCGGGGCCAAGAACTCCAAGGTAAGGAGCGAGCAAATAACTGCAGTCAAGATGCACACGCATCTGCTGCTCTAAGCTCTGTAATGTGGTGCACTGGCTTTGTCCAGTGCCATCTTTTTTATTTACCTCTGGCTAACCCTTCTTCCTCCCCCAGCATGATTCTAAAAACTCTAACTGGAGGCCATCTGGGGAGGTCAGACCTACCCTCTGTCATCCTTTCATTGAACTCAGCCCATGAATTGCTGATGGCTTGGACTGTGGCTCAAAACTGGCTTTTGTAGGCTAATCATTTTGCAGTCAGGGCCCTGTTTTCTTGGCAGGCTCTGTGCTTTTGAATTAGACCTTGAAAATCAGCTGTTGCAATTGCTCTTTATCAATTAGATCACAAAGGGTCATGGAACACATGAAGATTCCTCTGTGCAGACAGCTTGTAAAAAGCCCACGCATCTCTCCAGTCCTGGCCATTTCACTTGGCCATGTTGAGTCCATGTTGAGATGAGGTTCAGACTGCACAGAATCAGTTTGCTAGTCCTCTGCACGGTGTGTCTTAATGGTACAATATTACAGGTGTCTGATAAACTCCATGGAAGTCTTGGACAGATGATACTTTTCCTCAGGAAGGGCTCTGTCTTTTGGTAGTACTGGAGCCAACATCAGCCGTGTCTTTGCTGTACTGGAAGGATGAGGGTTTCAGGTGTAGGGACTCCTGATTTTCTGTGAGCAGTGGGATTTGGTGAAGCAGATGGGTGCTGTGGGAACCAAGAGTAACCTTTGATAGTAACGCTGACGTCAGTGGTGTAGGAGCTGCCAGGAGCATTTGCATTTTACTCATTTTGCAAAGTGAAATATTTCACCTTGAACCACTCCGCAGTGTCACAGATGACTGTATGGCATAGATGTTGGCTTGTGGGAAATGAGCTGTTGGGTCCTTTGCCTAGCTTATTGCAGGATTGTGTCATGTGCATAAATAGTCTTCATCCACTCCTCTTGGTATTCACCATCAGCAGAAGAAACAGGATCCACTGGCCCACACTCCCTGGGCTGAATTGCTCTCTCACCTCTAAGGAAGGAGGGTGTGTGTTGAAAAGATGGGGCGAAGGGATTTTTTGGGACGATTCATTTGAGGCTAGGCAATTCTGGGGCTGCCCTTGAGGTTAGACTTGCTTCCTGTGTGCCTGATAACCTTCAGCCGCCACCCCAGGGTGGAGGAGGATGCCCATGGGCGTGATGGTGCTGTCAGGCCTGTGTGCATGGGCAGTCTGTCCCCAGAAGGAAGCCATGCAGGTGGGAGGAGGCAGGATGCTTCACTGTTCATTGCCACGCTGGGGGTCAGTTTGTCAGGGCAATTGCATCCTCAGCAAAGTGTGTTCTTGAGATGAGTTGCCCTGGCTGTGATGTGCTGTGATTCAAGGTCATGGGAATGTGATCACAGAATCACGGAGTTCTGATTCTTGACGACGCAGGGACTAGTGAAGCTTAATAGCATAGCTTAATAGTAATTCATGGTGCTTTTAACAAGGAAAGGAAGTGGAATTGGGAGGGATGTGATGCTGTCTGCTGGGTTTGTGGGTTTTCCTTCTCTGGAATCATGAGGTAATTTTTCTTCTTTCCTTAATTTCTCTCTTTTCATTCCTGCATGCTTTCTCTCCGATTAAGTCACACAAGCGCCTCTCCAAAGTAAGCCTTCTTTTTTCTCTCCTGTGCCCCACTGTAGAATTGTCTCATCCTGCAGAAACCCACCCCGTGGTACTGAGCAGTGACTCCAGTAAGGCATTCTCCTGGCGTGGCTGTGAGAATGTCAGCAAGAGCTCACCCCGATGCCTGTAGCTGAGAAGCTGGTTTCACTTATATCACTGGGATCTCATTAATATTTGCTCACGTGGTGTGAAAACTGGCCTGTTCCCCACCCTCCTTCAATTACTTCCAAGTAATTTTAGGCTTTAAGATTTGTTTTCCCTCTCCCTTACAACGAGTTGTTGTCTTTACAGGGAGAGATCCTCTGGCTTTGGTAGGCTGAACTGTACCATAATCCATCCTCTTTCCTCTCTTCTTTATGCCTTTTGGAAACAGGAGTTGATCTCCCTAACTTAACTGTTAGTTTGTTTTTTGTTTTTTTTCTAATGATGAAGAGTTGATTTGAGGCCATTGATCTCAGTTTACTGACCTTGCACGTTTTTCTGTGTGATGTAAATATTAAAGATCAGTGATTTCAAATGAACCCAGCTTACACCTGGTAGAACAGATTTGTCCCAAATGAATTGTGAGAATTCATGGGCTCGCTCTGAAAGGTAATAAGTAGAAAATCCCTCTGTGGGTGCTTGGATTGGAGATAAGCTCATCTGAGATGTGATCTCAAATCTCATTGCTACCCTCAGAAGAGTGTAAAAATCAGAAACGCTGTTGGGATGCTTATTGGACAAAGTGTCAGGCTGTTGGCATTTCTACATGTGAATGCAAGTGAAGTTAAAATCAGAATGGCTTGGATGGCTTCATCATCTGCCAAATCAGTGTCTTGGCTTTTTCCCAGCTGAATACCTTGGATTCAATTCTAGGCAAGCTCCTAGCAAGCAGTGAAGTTTACAGTACTATTTTACTGTTTTTCCTTGGTCAGAATGCCCTTTTAGCCAGCCTTGTCTTGCATGATTGCTGGTGGCTGCTGGGAACTTCATGTCTTTGTTTAGACAGGTTGACTTTTGCATGGTGACTGTAGCTTGGGTGCTACTAAAGAGGACTGTGGGCCTAAGATTTGAGGTGAGATGTGACACCAGTTCTATGGAAGACATGGGTGTGGAGTGGCACAGCTGCAGGGCTTGCTGGTGAGTAGAAGTATGTGGGCAGGCTGGGCTGGGCTGGAGGTGCTCAGCCAAGCAGAGGAGAGGTGGGAAGAGCCTTGGTAGGGAGTGATGTGTGCAATGTGTTTGTACTGCTGCTGTGATAAGCTTGCAGAGAGAAGAAATGCTTTATAACAGCTAGAGAAACAAAAGGAAGATGGAGCCGAGGTGAGTGCTGGTACATGGAAAGCAGGTGCAGAGAAGGGGGTCCTGGGCTCCACCAGCCTGAATCAAAGCTCCTGCCCTGACCCCCTGCCCCAGCCACAATCTCACCCCGTGCTCCACAAAGCAGCTCTTTTTGGTAGGAGAGAACCAGGTGCAGTGAGCTCCCTGTCTCTCCCCACATGACAGATAGCTGCTTAAGATGGGGAAAGGCTGGGAACAAAGAAAGGAGGGGCGCACGTGGTAAAATCTCCTTTCTCAGTCTCTTCTCTCCCCACCCCCCCTCTTCTGCAAGAAGAAGAAGAGTTTAATTTTCCAACCTGTCTCGCTGATGAAATGAAACAGCTTGAGCCCATGAGTTTGATGCTGTGTTTATACAACCGCTGACAGCTCTGCTTGAAGTCCCTTGCCCTCTTTTGTCTGTTGCGCTGATCGCCGTGCTGCAGTGCTGCCATCAGAGGGAGCGCTTCACCAGGAGTTTTTAAGCACTGGATTGCATCTGTAAGAGGCCTTTCCTGGAGCTGCTTTCCCTTGCCACCCACCACCGTGGCGTGGACCAGATGATTTGTAAGCCTGTCTCAGCCTTGGGGGAACACTGCTGCTCCTGAAACAGCTTTCTGGGCTCAAGGAATGAAGGGATTTTGCTTGCTGCCAACTGTGGGATAACGTATTTTTAACTCTCTTGCTCTTGCATAAAGAAAAAAGTGATTTCATCTCTGTTGCAAAGCTTTCAATATTCTTCCTACTGCCTATACCTAGTAGCAATGCAGACTCTGAAGACTGTAGAGCCATTTAGGTGGGGAGGGGTTATCTGAAGGTCTCTGGTCCAAAATCCTGTTCAAAATGGGATTGATTTGGTTAGACTGAGTTGCCCAGAGACTTCTCTGCATTTTGGATGGAGATATCACAGCCTTGCTGGGTCCCTGCTCCAGTGCTTAACCACTCCTGCTGTGAACAGGCTTTATCCAAGTAGAATTTCCCCTACTGCAGCATATAACTGTTGCACCTTGTCCTTTTAGTGTCAGTTAGAAGAGCTTGGCTGTGTCTTCCCATTTGATCCTCCTGCTGGGTGGCACAATCCTCCTTTAGGTATTCTGCTCATTTTGAACGGAGGTGAGGAGTCTGAGAATAAAGAACATCAATTTATTTGAGATACAGGGATACAGAAGGGAGGTGAACAGTGTAGATCTGGAGGTATGCAGACCAGGAGGAAGGGCTGTGGAATGTATTCAGAGTTCTGTGCCCTCACCTTGTCTCTGTGCCCCTATTTCCCTGGTTATAAAATGGACTTAGTGATGCATCTATAGCCCATGGCATGTCATTCACTTGGCAGAATGTTTCTGTTCCTCTGGAAGCAGAAGTATGTAGGAGGGATTGTGATCCTGCTCCCAGTAGTGCTAAAAGATGGAAACTGTTGGCTTCAAGCTAGCAAGCCAAACTTCATTCATGTGATCCACCGCTTCCCATCTGCACTGTAAAGCTGTAACTTTCCAAGCAAATCCAGGATTATTAACACATGAAGATTCAGGGGCAGCCTTACACTCGTTAGAGGCTCATAAATCCCCCATTTTTCTCAGCTTCTCCAAAGTTCTCCCTGGTTACAGCCACCACGTAACTCTGCATTCTGCTGTCTGCTCCCACAGCATCACCTCTGCAAACCAGTGACATCTTTTCCACTTTTGTGTGCAGCTCCCTTCCTCCCTTCCTGCTTTATTTCATTTTCTTTTCTGTTCTAATGCTTATGGTTTCTTTTTCCAGTATGACAGACTTAACCTGCTCAAAGTAAGAATATGTTTTTCCTTTTTCACCCCCCTCTGCTGTACTGTCTCTTGATTTTCACAGTTTGCAGCCCTCTACATTCTGACACTCAGTGATAAACCTTTTTTCTTTTTGAAGTTGAATGCAGTTGAAGTTGGATTTAAGAAGTCAGATTATCACAGAACCTTAGTTTTGCTCTTCTTTGGACTCTGTGTAGTCTGTTACGTGTAAAAGGTAGATGACAGGAAGAAGGAACCTCCTCACATTTAGAAAGCTTGAAGCAAAAGATGAGGCTTGGGTGTCCATCTAAAGGTGTGGAAGAGGGAAGATGCTGCAGAGAAGCCATCACTGGAGGGACTTTTCCTTGTCCCCCTGCAGAGAAGGACAATTTCAGCTGACAGTTCATGAATGGAGGGTATGGCCAACTGTGGGGAAGTGTAGCAAGCAAGAGAAGGTTCCTGAGGTTAGTTACTGAGCCTTAGTGTGTATTCAGCTCTTCAGCTCATATCTTTTCCCCTGGGTTTGGGGAGAGGCCTTAGGAGTGCTGCTCTTTCAAGTGTCAAATTGTTGTGGTTTGTTTTGTGACATATTTCCTGTTACTGTGGGGATTTTCATTGGAGATCAGTGCAGTAAACAGGATGATTTCCCAACTGGCCAAAGTGCCCGAGGTGGCAAGCAGTCCTTGGGAAGGGTTGGCTGCCAGCTGGGTGTGGGATCCAGGTGCTGGGGAGGTTAGCTGGGTGCAGTGGTGTACAGGGAGCACAGGAAACTGTGAGCAGGGTGGAGAGCAGTGTAGGCAAAGCATGTCTTCATAGCAATCTCTGTTCCAATCTGTTCTCATTCACACTCTGCACTTACTTTCTTATGGTAAAACATGATGAATGTCATTGCTCCTGCTGTGGGCTGTCCCAGCACAGCTGATTTCTGTGTTTCTGGCAGTAGGAACTTAGCTCTCTGAGTGCAGCTTTCCCAAACTCCCTTAAAAGTCTGAGATGAGTTTGTTTGTAGCCCGGATGGGGTATAAAACTGGAAAATAATCCCAGTCCAAAGTCAGAAGCGAGATGTCTTCAAAGAAAGAAGTGCAGTGAGACGCTGCTTCTGTCTTTGTCCATTAAGCAGAACTCGGCCGGGTGCCATGCAGACGTGTGGCTGTGGGTTGGAGGAAGGGACAGGCGGAGCTGTGGGGCTGCTGGCGCCTGCAGTGCTGATGCTGTGCCCCATGGCTCAGCACTGCTAATGGCATAAGGCTGCGGTGCCCCATGCTTTGCTGTTCTGGGCTAAATCCGCCCCAGCTGTGGGGATGCTTCTGCTCTGTGTCCTGACATTGGAAAGCCAGCTTTGCTGGAATGGGAGTGTGAGGCTCATTTCTTCCTCCCTCTGTGCTGAAAAATTGCACCTCTGGCTGGAAATGGCCAAGAGTGACTTTCCAAGCCGAGTGAGCCTTTTCAGATGCTCCACTGTGACTTGTGGCCTGTCCTGAAACCATCTGAAATGCCGTAATAAGGGCGAAAAATGTACATGTGCAGATGATGCAAAACACTGTGTGCTAAAATTTTGCAAATAAGTCTTTTTTTTTTCTCCTGTTCAGCTTTTCTATTGCTTTCCTTCAGCAATGTTCTTGTCTCTGTACGTGTCTCCCTTTTAAAATTTAAAATACTACTGAAAGCGTTGGCTGATGGCTGCTGTGAGTAAAAAGGTCTCCCTGCATTCCAAGAATTCTCCAAGGGTTGTTGTTTGCAGTGGGTCCGTTCACATCAATGTCATATTCCCAACCTAGGCTGCAGGCCTGGAAAATAAAGCCTCGACCAGAGATGTGTGGCAGTGATTATGATGAGCTCCTCTGTTGCTAGTGGGCGCTGCTGCTCTGCAAAAGGGATTGCAGCATGTGTGCAGGTTTGTGTGCGTGTGCGTGCATGTGGACATGCACACATTAGCCTGAACTGTTTCCTATTATAGATTCTTGCTCCTGGATTTGATCTTTGTTTCTGTAACTGGAAATAGCTGTGTTAGACCGTGCTGTGAAATTCACTGAAATCTCCTGTTTAATCTCACTTTCACTTTGCTAATTATGCAAGCCAGATTGGACCTACTTTCTCTGTCCATCTTTCTTTTTGATCCTAAGATCTCTGTGCTAACTAATGCTTCTCTTTTATTTTGTCCTTACAGAAAAGCCAGAGTTGGTATAATGTAAGTACTCCTGTTTCTCTTGTCCCTGGGTGAAAGTGGGCTGGGTGCTTGGGTGGGGGGGAAGGTGCAAAGGGGCTTTGCAGTGGCAGTGGGGCATACTGACCATTTCTGAAAAGATGGAAATGGCTCAGAACTGGCAAAGGACACCTGACATCCTAAGGGAAAGGGTGCCAGAGACAAAGAGCAAAAGCTTCGTCCTTCCAGTCACTCCTCTGATGTTCTCTACATCCTGTACCTTCCAGTTCCCTATCAAAGTTGGTCTTGATGTGGTGACAAGCAGAGCTGCCACCGTGCAAACCCTTTGCATCTCAGGGTGGAGCGGGGCAAGAGAGGAATTACTTTCTGTTGATCTCACAGAAAAGCAAAGATGGTTTATCTTTTGCTTCTGCCTCAATCTTATTTTTGTTCTGCGAGCATGAGTAGCAGTGTTGTAGGCACACAGCTGGTGGTTTGCACATTCCCATAGTCGATCACCTTGCATGGTTGAACCCTACCCTCAGGCTCTTCAGGGCAGCTATCAGCAGCGCAGTGCCTTTGCAGCAAAATGCAGCAGTCACTCCACGTTCTGCAGCATCCCCACCTTTCTGCAGCATGAGACAGGAGAATCAGGGCTTTTAGCTGCTGTGATGTGCTCAGATCTGACACAGGCACGAGGGGCAGACTTCAAATAACCACCACCAGGATGTTTCACCTTCTCTGCCTTGTCTAAAAGTCCTTCGTGTGGCTGGTTAGGTACCATGCTGTGTAGCTGTGGCATCTTGTGTCCTGGCTGGGAAGCACTATGGCAGGAGGCTGAGGTCTTGTCAGCATTAACAGCAGCTCTAGTTTGTCTGGGGTTGTGGGTCTGAGTCACTGGACAGACACATCAGAGAGGGGCTCCTGGTGGAGCGTGCTCTTTGCTACCAGCAAAGGAGAAGGTGCTTTGTTGGTTTTGTCTTCTTTTTGCACCTTACTCCTTTTGCTTCAGTAAGTGATAAGTCTGCTATGTCTTTGGAGTGAAATCCTATTTGCCAATTATTCCAAGTGTCAAATGTATCTGGTTTGATGTGGGAATTCTTTGTGCTCTTGGTAGGAAGTGGGCAGGCCTCCCTCAAAAAGAGAAGGAAATTTAGTAGGGAGGGCTGCAGTGGGGAGAGAGAGATGTGTGAACACAGAACAGCTGTCCTCTTGGCAGCAGCATCACTGCAAACTCCATTTGCTGGAAAGAAGAGCCAAGGTGGATAATCAGATTGCAAGGTAGAGAGCAGCACAGACAAGCAAGAGTTGACCTCAGAAAAACAGACAGTGGCATGGAGACAATGGCATGAAGAGAGGAGGATAAACACAGGAGAGCAGGTTGGCAGAGAATTGGCAGTCAGAAGCAGCTGGGGCACATAGGCAGCCCAGCCAGGCACATGGAGGCCATGGCCATGGCTCAAGGTGAATTTTGCTGTTGCACAAGAGCTGAGTCAGGCTGTAGCTGCTGAGATGCACACCCTGCTGCACGATGCTTTGCTGTGGTCTGCTTCTGTGGGTCTCTCGTTTTTCTGTGTCCTCTCTATCTTATCTTTCTGTTCTCTTGTTTTTCCTCCATATATTTTCAGCATGAGAGACAGTACATCCGGAGAGTAAGCACTGGCTGCATATTTTGTGGTTCGCCCCACAATTATTTTCCTTTAGAAAACAAAACATGTTCTAGTGAGTAGAGACGTTCTGGCCAGATAAAAGCAGCAATGTGGAGACGCAGATGGGCTGCAAACTCCAGGAAGGCATTAAATCCTATTGGCAGTATTAATATTAAAAATTTGCTAATGTTTCTCCTCGATAGAGTTTCTTTTCTTTGCCAGCTCCTTCCCAGCAGGATTTTTCTGGCACTTGGACCGGTCTGATTCCTCTGTTTATTTTTCATACTGAGAGCAGCTCTAGAAATGAATCTGTAGAGGCAGCCCCATTGTGAAGCCTCGATGTTTCATTTATCTCACTTGCCCTTGCTTCCATTGTACAAGAAGTTCTGTGTTCTTGCAGCAAACACTCTGCTTTCCGTGTGTCACTTTAGTGGCCCTGGGTGCCAGACTAAAGGTACAGACCCTGCCTCAAAGAGCACACGGCCCTCAGAACCCCCCAGAGCATCAGTGGTCAGAATGCCAGCGTCAGTTTTTGCTGCTTTTAACTGGTCTTTTTGTCTCTGTAGCACCATGCCCCTGTTTGCCAATTGGACGCTTTCCTTTTCTCTCTCCCAGATTCCTTTTTTTCTACTTTTTCCTTAATATGTGACCAACTTTTCTGCCCTTGCGTGTTCTCCTCTTGATCCTAGCAGTGCTTTTTGGGATTGGCATCCCTACCAGACTGACAAGTGGGAGAAAGGGAGTGAACCAAGCTCATGGGTTGATGTGGCAAGAGACCTGTCCTTCCGTGCTCTTGGTGCTTTCTCTTCTTTGCTTTCCAGAGATGAGTACGAGCTGGTCAGGTTCACTGTGAGATTTTAGAAAAGGAACACTGGAATGAATGCACTCAACTTCCATGGGTTTGCTTTGTGTTTGTGCCCTTATGGTGGAAAAGCAAACATCTCTGGGCTGGCTGAGTCGTGGCAAGAAAACGTCGCTGAGGTGTTTCTCCTGCCTTTGGTTGGGAACGTCAGACATGGAGCCCCTGGCCTGGAGGAATTGCTTTCGTGCAGACTGCAGCTCCCTGGCAGTGCCTCACCCATCTGTGCTCATCCATCAGGATGCAGTTTGAGTCGTCTGCGTGCCAAATTATCATTGATTGGTTTATTACTCTTAAGAGAGTTTTTAAATTTGTTTTTAAGGAAAGAGCAGAGCTTCCCTAACAAGTTTTCTCTGTAATTTTGTTTACTGAAACAGAGATGTGACTTATTCTGCAGACCCAACGTGCTTAGCAGTGGGGAGTTCACGTCCCTCTTCCCTGGTGAAATGGAGGAGGAGGCTGTGCTGACAGTGTGGGATGCAGGAGCTCCACAAGTCACCAGAAAGAATCATTCCCTCAGTATAAGTCCTTAAAATTAGAGGCAAATTGGAGATGTTTTACTGACAGAGAAAATAGTCTCTTTGTCCTTCTCTTGCTGGGCTTTAGGGGAGGAGGAGCACTTGGGTTTCACGTCTGCCCCTCTGTAGCAAAAGTTGCTTCTGTAGGTTCCCATCTCTGCTCCCAGATCTGGGGCTGCTGTGTGCTAGGAGAGTTAGCACAGAACATCCCCAGAAAAGAGCATGAGATGACTGTGAAAGTTAAACAGTTGACGCTGGGGAAGATGGAAGATTTATTTGTATATATATGTCCACAAGGTTTGTTCGCAGTTTAATGTTTAGAACTCAAGGACAGCCCTAGTCTGTACTCCTTTCTTTTGTGTTTATCTACTTCCAGCCCTTTCACCTGCCTACTCTTTTGCAACCAGGCTTGCGTTCTTGCCTTCTTACAGTTTCTCCCTATAACTAACCTGAGTCTCACCCTCCCCACCCATGTGCAGGACCATCCCAGGGCACTGAATGGGAAAATTACAGTGTGAAGACACTAACTGCCTTTTTTAGCTGTTCTTAAATACTAAGTCTGAAAAGTTGTCTTTGGGAAAGCACAGTCTGTACCAAGGATTGCAACAGGCAGGGACGCAAGTGAAGGAGGCAGGAGGAATGGCAGCAGGAGAAGCAGCTGAACAGAGGGACAGGCTTCAGTGTGGTCTTGTAAAGAGCTGACCTGACTGTGCAGTCTGTCTGTGACTACGTCAGATGATCACAGGGCTGAACACAGTAAGAAACCAGCCTTTGGTGGAGTCGGTGTGCTGACTTCTTTAAAGCAGCACCCTGTTGGAGACCTTACAGATAGCAGAGTGAAGGGGAATTCTCAGCTGCTGGAAAGAAAAGTAAGCACTATTTTAGGTAAGACATTGGAAAAGGCCAGCTGGCAGGTGGAAGCCTGAGTCTGACCAGAAACAGCGATCTTATCAGCAGGATTTAGTGCAGAAATCCAGGCGTGATGGTGAGAGAGTGAGGTGCTGTCTGTCAGTGCTGTCAGCTTCTGGGTTCCATCACTACACGTCCAGCTGTTCCTGAAGCACTGCTAACTCACTGTCCTTCAGGTGGTTTTGCAGGCCATTCCCTTCAGCCCTGATATGATGTACTGATCACTGCGCCCAGCATGGCTGCTGTGGTGTAGTGGCACTGAGTTGGAATGAATTTCTGGTGCGAGCTTATGGGGTGATAGATTCAAACTCACTTCCTTACCACGAGCTGCCATTGGTTACTCTGAAGCTTCTCCCTGTGTTGTTCAATCACTTTTAAAAGAAAAGAAGAAGAAAAAGAAGAAAAAAGGCCCCAGGGAGCAAACCAGGTCGAGAAGAGAAGCTGTGGGACAGGTGGTCAGTTTCCCTGCTGGCATTCATCAGCACAGCAGCCCTGCTGTCACTGGGGTTGGAACTCTCTCCCAGGCACGCTGTGTATCCTGGCCTTTCCAGTCGTGTTTCTGTTCTGTCCAGAAGCAACGTAAATCTTCCTTAAATGTTAGGTGCAAATCCATCACTCATGCAGATCAGTGAAGGTTTTCCTTTCCCCTTTTCTCCCTGCCTCATGCCGTCTCTCTCCTGACCCACCTGCTTTCTGTGCCACATGCTGTACCAAGACCATTTCTTTCTCAGTTCTTGTGCTGTCAAACTCCCCTGTGCTGTCCCATCCCCCAGCAGTGGCTGCTTTAGATTTCCCATGCATTTCTCAGTGTATTATCAGCAAGATGTGACCCTGGGCGCCCCGTTCTCCCCTTTCCTCCCTTGAGTCTCCTCTCCACCCTTCGCAGTGCCATCCTGTCCCGTCTCTTTCTGTTTGCAGAAGAGTTAATGTTTGCTGTCCCCACCTCCGGCTTAGCTCATCTGATCACTGGTGCCATTCAGATCTGGCACAGGGATGGTGGGTGTGTAATCTGAGGGGTTTGCTAGAAGTAATCCCGTGAGTCATTTGCAGCAAGGAGGGACATCCGGTGCAACAAAGCAGATAGCTCGTGGCTGTCTGCAGTGCTGGTACGTCATCCTCTTTAGGCTGCAGAAATCGCTTTGCTCTCTCTGTGTCTTGGGGTGACTGATGGATGTGCCCTTCTAATGGCGACAGGCCCCAGCAGTGCTTCTGCAGTGCACCCGAGCAGCTTGGTGCTTCTCCCTGTCTGTGGGCAGCCTGCACTTGCTGGCCCTGCAGTGAAACTGTGGCTTTCCAGTGGTTTGTTAGTTTGCTTGGAGACAGCTGTGTGCACAGGTTACTTGGAAGAATGAGGCTGTTTCTTCCTTATTCTTGTCTCTTGTTTCCACAGACAGCATTGCAGTTGAGCAGTGCTGGTGTGGACGTTTCCTTTGTGTTTCTGTGCCTGAGTAAAGAGATGGACAGGGTGGAGGTGAGGGGCAGAGGGATACAGGGAGCTGTGCTCCAGCAGTCCTTCTCTGGAGATGTTCAAGACCTGCCTGGATGCCTACCTGTGCGACCTGCTGTAGAGAACCTGCTTTGGCAGGGGGGTTGGACTCAATGATCTCTGGAGGTCCCTTCCAACCCCTACAATTCTGTGATTCTGAGACCTGCAGGGAGTTCATTGCTGGTGCCCGAAGGAGCTCTTGCTCTTCATTCCCAAAGTGACCCAACTGATGAGGTAACACCGAACCCAGACCCATTTTGGAGGGGCTCAGTAATGCATACAGGAGTAGCTGAGCCCTGAAGTCCTAACTATGTGCATCTCAGATGGCTGATTTCATCATGACTATGTTCTGCAGGCTGGTCTTTCCTTACCCCGGCCCCCCTCACCCCCCCACGCCTCCCCCAGCACGCTCTGTCCAGCAACTTTCCATTACAGGAAACATCTGCTGGGAGGCAGAGCCCAGCCTGGGTTACTGCAGGGCATTGGCCCACAGAATTACCCAGCCACAGTAACTTAAAGCATGTGCGAGTGGTTTCGGTATCTCCACACCCGCTCCTTCCTACAGAAACAGAGACTGAAACTGCTTTTCAGAGCCGAGAGGGACAGGAGAGGAGAGCCTGCGGTGGGCACTGAGGAATAACTGCTTTTCTGCTTTCAAAGGGGAAAACAAAGCAAACAACCAGCTGAAGTCTCTGAGCTGCTGACCGTCCTGGAACTGCAGCTAGATCTGTGAATACTGCTGGGCTGGCAGGGTGCTGGCAATTGGAACTATTTTAGTTAGCAGCTCTGGCAGTGCTGGCCGTCGGGGCTGCAGACAAGGCATTGCACAGAGCTGCTTGGGCTGTCGGCATATTTACAGCCCTTCTTCAGAGGATACCCTCAGCAACAAGTTGGGAAGACTGGAAGAGAGGAGCTCAACCATTACCACGCTTATCCTCATGAGCCTCTTTATTGAAGTCTTCTGGAGGAGGAGTCCTCTTTCAGTTCTGCAGAGGCCGCTGGGGCAGATGACCTGAATGTGAGCAGGGAAGCAGGGGAAGGCACGTAAACTCCTGCCAAACTGCTGAATCTCTTTTGACATTGAATCTAAACAAGAAGTGGTGACAGCAGGAACAGGAAAAGCAGAGTTTGACTGAGAACACGGGGAGCTGTGCAAGTGCTGAGGGAGCACCATGGATTCCTTGCTGGAGTGCGGGGTTCTCTGGCATCCCATACTGGATCAAGAACTCCCATATCTGCAGTGGGACCTGGAGGGGCTTGCTGACCTACTCCATGAGGTTCTCTGCAATGGATCAGATGGAATTCCAGCTGTGAGTGTCTCTAAACTGAAGTGTTTGTACCAGAAGTTCTGCTAAGCAGAAGTGTCTACAGGCTTTGGACAGGTCAGAACAACCCAGACAGTGGGAGAGGGAGTGGAGCACTCCTCCGTATGGAGACCATACTGCTAAATCTGGTTGCTATAATGCAATGAACCCAAAGCTCAGGGCTGATTATAGTCTTATTCGCACCTCCTTTGCGCATTCTCTCTGCTGGTCCCAGGAAATCTTGGGTTTAAGCTCTTGGTGGAGCCCATCTCTGTCCAAGGTCTTTTCCAGATTTTCATGCTAGAAGTTTGGTGAGTGAAATTGTATTTCTGTCAATGGCTGGTTTGTAGGTTTTATTTATTCAAAAGTAAGGCCTGCCTTTGGGCACACAGGGCTGGAGCATGTATTTGAAGTACTAAAATAATGTTGAAACAATGCTGTTTCTAATTCATTGAATTGGTGTGTGGAAGAGGGAATGTTTATGAGTGGGATTCTGTGCTTCTGTCTTGGCTTTGACACCATTTGATGGTTTTGAGAGGGTAGTGCTAAGCAATCTTTGTATTTCCCCCACCACTATATGTGCCCTCTTTCCCCCTTTTCTCAAACAGAATCTTCTATAATCAGACTAATTTGGGGGAGCCCTCAGATGTGTGCCCACCATTCTGCATTGGGAGAGTTGCATTTTGCAGCTGGAGGAGGTAGAAAAGGATTGTTGAGA
The DNA here is from genome assembly GCF_023343835.1 of Lagopus muta. Lineage (NCBI taxonomy): Eukaryota > Metazoa > Chordata > Aves > Galliformes > Phasianidae > Lagopus > Lagopus muta. The sequence goes on along the minus strand of NC_064454.1, from coordinate 2,913,031 downwards.
GGAAAGGGAGGGTTCCCCAGGTTGCTCTGCCATCCTGTTGTTTGTGGGATGATGCATGAGAGATTTGATGAGATACTCAGTCCTCCTGAAATTGCACCTGCCTTTATTTAAATCAGCTCTGCCTGCAGAAGATGTTCTGGCTGTTCTGAGCTGCTGTCAGCGTGTGCATGGCGTTAGGAGGTGGTCTTTGGCTGGAATTGTAGGCCCAGGGACAGACTTGCATTAAGTTCAGTAAAGACCAGAGAGAAACCAGCTCCTGATTTCCCCACAGCCAGCAGCACGGCCTCCTCTGGTGCCCTCCATGAGGTCTGCAGAATAAGTGAAAAACATGGTTGAGCCCCCACACAAACCTCTTCTGCGACCACGTTCCCCCTCTGCCAGCAGGTAGCGGTGGGTTCACTGGCTGCCAGGTGAAGCACTTGATGAGGAGGGGAAAGGGAATGACTGCGTTACTGTGGAGCTGTTGGTGACATTGATCACTCAAGCTCCTGTGTCAGGGCTGCAGCTGTACTTAAGCTCCTATTGTCTGGGGTTGCTCTGCTGTTCATGGCATTGGTAGCTAACTGATGCATTGCAAACTGAGCATGTATCATACCTTGGGCAGTGTATGATGGCAGGAAAAGAGATTTTCTCTGCAGTCACAGCTCCCATGCAGTTCTGCATTGCAGACAAAAGTATAGACCTTCTCTGCTGTACTTATTCTTCCAAGTCAGGTTCTCCTCTTCCTCTCACTTAATGCAATGATTCCCACATCCTCCCATCTGTGTGTCTGCTGTGATGGGAGCTCCTGGCCTCATGCTTTGTAAGTGCATCTGATCCCCCTTCTCCTTATCAAGGTGTTCCTGTTTTCCCACTCCATTTCTCCATGCTCATGCCTGCCCCTCTCTTTAACAGGCTCTCTGTTATTTGCAGGTATTGAGTCCGACCTACAAACAACGGAATGAAGATTTCAGGAAACTCTTCAAACATCTTCCTGACACGGAGCGCCTCATCGTAGGTAAGGACAGTCCCTTTGTGCAGTGCTCTTTTTTTGTGCAGGCCTGTGGTTTTAGGATTAAAGCAGCACATGTACATGCAGCATTTCCCTCTCCTAAGAGGCTGCCACTAGGGAGCAAGCCTGTTGTCTCCTGTCCACAGGCAGTTCCCTCTCCTCACTCTTTCCAATGGATGTTATTTGTTTGGCTCATGGAAAGCAAAGCTGGTTGGTATCGGCTGCAGTGTTGTCTCCTGATGGTTTGAGGAGCATGTTCTTCTCCATAGTGCTCCCCAGATCTCACTGTTAGTGTCTGAGCTCTTTCCTCCATTGGTCAGGGTTGCGTGTCTCAATGTGCACACTGCTGAACTTCCCTTTTTTTGAACTCTTTTGTACATCTCCAGTGCTCCCTACTCACACACCACTGCCTTCCCTAAATACATTTAGGCTTTGGTCCTGCAGTTGATTAGTGACTGTCTGCTGCATTGCATCTGTTCTTTTATCTTATGTAACTGATGATCTCATACCATGTCTCATACTGCTCAAGTATGCACAGTACTAGCAGAGGACTAGAAATTGTTTAGGAGGAGGCTTAAACTGGGAGAGAAACAAGCAACGACACTAGAAGGTGAGAAGGAAAACCCAGGTTAAAATCTAGAAGTACTTCATAAAATGCTACCACATGGCCAGCTGATGGGGCAAGGCAGTGTGTCACTAAGAGAGATGGTCTGCAGCACGCTGCAACTGCAACCCAGTGGACAGAGCAGCAGCTGTGGTCCAGCTCCTTCTGGCTTTGCACTGACTTTCTGCAGAATTACGTTGAGTAACTTCCCTTGCTGCTGCTGCTTAGCCTCACATTTAGGCTGTCCTGCCTCCTCATCTCGATGCTCCTTAATTACCATCTGTTGTTCACCTGCAGATTACTCATGTGCGCTACAAAGAGACATTCTCCTGCAGGGCCGCCTCTACCTCTCTGAAAACTGGATCTGCTTTTACAGCAACATCTTCCGCTGGGAGACGCTGGTAAGGCTCTCTGACTGGCACACTGAGCATGTGTTTTATGTCAGTATATTTGCTGACAACTTTAAAAGCACTCACTGGTCCTTCTCACCAGTGTCTCTCATTACCTGCTTTCTTTTTCTGCCTTCCCCTTTCTGCATGGCTCTGACTGTAGCTGACAGTTCGCTTGAAGGATATCTGCTCGATGACCAAGGAAAAAACAGCACGGCTCATTCCTAATGCCATCCAAGTTTGCACTGACACTGAAAAGGTACCTCCTGGAAGCCTCCACCTCTGGGGCCACAATTTCTGGGTGTCACGGGCAGGGGAATGGAGTTAGCACCACCTCCATGGGAGTTTTCTGAATGGAAAGGACTGCTGGTGGTTCATGGGGCATGGGAGAAAGCATGAATGGAAAAGGGCTGGGTGCAGAGCTTCTGCAGACCTTGGGCTTCAGCTGAGTCTGGAATTCATGTATGTAGCTCCTATAACGGAGTGTTGTGGAAGTAGAGCTGGGTTATACAGTATTCCTTAGCTGATGGAGCTCTTTCTGTGCTCAGACCAGCTCTGTTGGTCGAGAGGCACTCAGCCACGCCATGCAGGCTCTGTGGACTTGTATCTGTGCCCAAGAACTGAGCGGCAGTGCTGTATGGCTTGCTCAGCCCTTCTGTGCACTGTCTCTGAAAAGTGATCCAAAGAGGTGTTTTTCTTCATCTCTTTGAGGGCCTTTTCTGAACTGATTTTTCTTCCCATCTCTTCCCATTCAGCACTTTTTTACTTCCTTTGGGGCTCGAGACAGGACGTACATGATGATGTTCAGACTCTGGCAGAACGCTCTCCTTGACAAGGTATTGAGGCCAGCACCTCAGCATTGGGGTGGAATGAAAGGCAGCTGGGGTATTTATGCAGAAGCACAATTCCTGGGACTAATTGTGTACATAAAAGATGTAATGGCAACAAGCACGTGTGTTTAGATGAAGCAGGGACATTGCTGTGGGTGCAAATATCTCTTTTTGCATGGAATTCTGTCTACCTACAGGCATGTCTTGCACATGCAGTGGGTGTCTCTCTGACTCTGCTGAGGTGTGGAAGCCTCAGAGAGGTTTTTCAGCTCTGTAATCAAATCACAGCCTAGAAGAAAGCAGTTCAAACTGTAACACAGACAACTCAGCACACAGACAGTGTTCTTAGTATGTCTGTGCTTCAGAAGTGTAAAGGGCATCCCCAGTTAGAATGAGAATGGTGTGGGGTACATTGAGTAAAGGCTCAGTGGGTTGGATTTTAAAATGAAGTGGGAAAATGCACCTGCTGTGCTAGAGTCACTGTATATACTATATTTGGTCTGAGTATCTGTTCCACTGTCCATTGAGTATTTCTGGCTTTGCTGCATGAGTAAGACTTATGAGCTGATCTTACAGGGTTGCCAGCATTTGGAGATGTTTGGGCTTAAGTTCACACTATACTGAAGGCTGAAGCTGTCGTGTACCAGAATGCCCTGTCCTGAGGTTGGGGTAGTATCTAGTGTGCAAAGGGATCACTTTGCAATAGGCAGCTTCTGTTGCTACCATATGCTGTAATTTAATCAGCCTTTGGAAGTTCATAACAAAATTTAGTGCCCTTGGTTTCAAAGTCATAGCGAATGGGAACTGAGATACGGAGTGATCAAGGCAGGAAACACTTAGAGAGTGCTTTGTCCCTGTGTGGGATCAGTGCCTACCAGGAGAGGGAGCGACAGAGCCGAGTGTGGTTTTCTTGATAGGACGTGTGAATTATAGAGAGTGTATGTGAAAAGAAGGTCAAACAGAATGAGCAATTGATTCTGGATAGAAATTTCTCATTTGAGTCTTTTTTCTCATTTTTGATGGCCACTTTTAGGAACTAGTTTAAAAATTTCCTGCCTTACCGCGGACAGTAACTGTGCAAACAAGTTCAAGCCAGCAATTCTGAAAAAGTCCCCTAGGGTTATTTTCCATCATTACCAAGAAATCTTTGTCACTGGTCATACATCTCTCACATGTGAAAATCTGTTTTCTTTCACTCATGTCCCACATACTTAAATCACGAGTTCTGCCCCTTTTCTTGAGCTGCAGAATGCAGTCATATGGCAGTCAGCTGACCTGCATCCCTGAAAAGTTGGGCTTTTGTGAATGGTCTTGTTAACTCATTTTCTGTTTTTAACTTGAGATACATATAGGCTTTTCCCAGTAGTAACTTCTCTTGATTTTAAACTGCAGCAGAAAATGTTTCTCTAGATAGTTTTCCTGGTTTCTGTAGTTTTCAGGTAGCTTTTATTTAAGCAGACTTGGAGGGAAAGAAATCTCCTAATGCACTGGGCTTTGGCATAGCAGGAGACACTATATGGAGCAGAAGAGGTAGGAGGTAGGAAGAATGCATGTGGAGGAAAGCAATGTTTTACTGCTTGCATGGTTACATGCACAGCATTGTAGTAGCAGGAAAACACATTACTTGTGCTGTTCTGGGTGTAGCCTCATGCAGGGGAAAAAGGGCATCCTAATCTTCAGTGCTGCTCACTGCCATTAACTGCAACAGGAGTCAAACATGAAAATTGTTTAGACAGTGCTAAATTAGCACTTGGCAGTGTGAGTCCCAGTGTAAGCGTGGTGTATTCAGTATGGTTTAGTCGTTTGGGTTGAAAGTGTACCCTAATCTCTGTTCTCTCTTTTAGCCTCTCTGCCCAAAGGAGCTCTGGCACTTTGTCCACCAGTGTTATGGGAATGAGCTGGGTCTGACCAGCGATGATGAAGATTATGTGCCTCCAGATGATGATTTCAACACAATGGGGTGAGTGAGGGAATGGTGTCTGTTTGTGATGAAGAAAAGATGGCTTCAGGAGAGCGAAAATCCTTCAGTATTTCGTGTTGAACTGCTGTTTGTCCCTGCTGAGAGGTTTTGGGTTCTGGCCAAATATTTCTGTGGCAGTAGGTGTGTAATGGCTAAAAAGCTGAAAGTGTACCAGTTCCTCCTAGAAACTGGTAGGAGCTGAAAGGAGTTGCTTCTCCATTTGCTGAGTTAGATGAGTGATCCTGTAAATGTGCCAAAGTGTCCCATTCACTGGGCTAGTCAGCATGTTGCGTGGTCAGAAAGTGCTGATGCTTGTCAGTCTGTGTATAAACACTTAAATAGTTTGGGCTTGATCTCCCCTGCTCTTCCAATCAGACTAGAGACTGCACAGAAATATTCTTACTTGCTCTGTGTGTCCAGTTGTAGCTGTACAGAGAGGTGTAAACATAAAAACCTGTGTTCTCTGTGGCGTCTCAGCTACTGTGAAGAAATTCCCGTGGAAGAGAATGAAGTCAATGACAGCTCCTCAAAAAGCAGCATGGAGGCCAAGCCAGAAGCTAGCCCTCAGCTGCCAAAGAAATCAGTAACTGCCAGCACACTGACATCCACAGGGAGCAGTGAAGCACCAGCCTCAGTAAGTGTCTTCCTCCACTGCAGTGGCATCATTAGTCCTTTTTTCTGGGATTTCACTGGCAACCACAGTCCGTGTGAGATCCTTTTGGAGCTCCTGACATTTGCCTGAGGGGATGAAAGCAAGCTGTGCCTGGCCTAAAAGCTATACATTGCACTCCCAGCAGCAAGGCTGTTTCCCCACTTACAGTTTTAGGTTAAAAGAAATGGAGAATTGGAGATAAAGGAATTACAATTCTTCCTCTGCCTGCAGCATGGTGGAAGCGGTGGGCAACTTTGTTAGCAGTGTGGCAGGGTGCACCTTGTTTCACTCTAACCTGAACTCATATTTTCCTAGCTGGTGTAGTACTTGTCTGGAGCACAAAAACTCTTGTTTGTGCACTTGTCTGAACAAATGAAAAGCTATGTGTATATCCCAAGCTTGAATTACGTGTGGTTTTTTTTGAGAGGATGTGATCTAATGCACCCATGTGCTTTATAGAAGTACCATGTGGTAACTTTTCACCTCTCCATTATTTAATTTCCAGACATGGAGAAGCCAGATGTTCAAAGGTGTGATAATACATAAATATGAACAATATGCAGATATGAATAGTTGTCAGAAATAATCCCCACTTAGTAGTTGCTGGTGGTGCCCTCACTGTGCTCTGTCCTCGCTGCAGTTTGATGGGGTGCTACCAGAAGAGGAGGAGGCGGTAGCAGAGAGTCCTGTGGAAAAAGACCTTGGCATTGCAAATATCATGGGAGAGAAGATAGAGATCATTGCCCCTGTGAACTCCCCTTCCCTGGACTTCAATGACAATGAAGACATTCCCACTGAGCTCAGCGACTCATCTGAGACCCATGATGAAGGTATGCAGGGCCATAAGTGCTCTCCTTTGTCTCTTCCATAGAGGGACTGGGACAGCAAATACTGAATTCGTTTTCTGGACCTTAAATTCCAGATGCAAAGAATTCTTGGTCTAGACTGCAGGAAGTGAATATGGGGGGGTGGGTATTTGGAAAATGTCCCTAAAAATTGCCATTACCCCTCCTGATGTCCCTGCTGTTGTCCTGGGATCAGTGGAGAAAAAGGGATAAAAGCAATTCCATTCTGTGAAGCACTGTCCTGTAAAAGCACAGCCTGTGATGCTGGCACAGAGGATCAAGGTGGGGCTGGCGGGCCTGTTTTCCCACAGGTGAAGTCCAGGCATTTTATGAGGACTTGAACGGCCGTCAGTATGTGAATGAAGTGTTCAACTTCAGCGTGGACAAACTGTATGACTTGCTTTTCACGGACTCCCAGTTCCAGAGGGACTTCATGGAACAGCGCCGGTTCTCTGGTAAGCTGCTGCTGGCAAAGCCCAGCTGCTGATGGGGGCTGTGCTCCCTGTGAGTTGCAGACATCTGCATAGAAGCAGGGTCTTAGTGTGTAGCTCTAGAGCACATCCCTTGGAAGCACAGTGTGGCTGATGATAGAGGCACTGGGTAATGCTGCTGAGGGACTGCTGTAATCTGTACTGATGGCAGTCAAAAGCAAGCAGAACCTGCCTTGTTTAGCCCTGTGGGTTTATTGTCTAAGAGCCATGTGTAAGTTTATGGTTGAATCACATTCTTTATCTGTGTTTTTTTTGCTGTCAGTTAAGGTCTGATCCTATGTTCAATCAACAAAATAGCTAGCTCCACACCAGACACTGGCACACAGACTGATGATGCACAGAGTGCATTCCTTGGCATACTGCTGTCCTCCTTTCCCTATAACTCTAGGATGCAAAAGGAGCAACAACTCCAGCCTACCCCTTCTCCCTGCACTGCAGGAGGGGAAAGTATTCCTCACACTTGTGGTTCCTTGTGGGTGTCTAAATCTGAAGCCATGCTGCAGTGAGGCTCTTTCTGCAGCTGCTCTGCTTAGCCCTCAGACTAGCAGACTTGCAGGACTCTGCAAGCTCAGGGCAGAGCTGCTTGAAAGCAGCTCCAGGCAGAAATATTCCCATCTAATCTTGGGAGAGGATGCACCTTGTCCCTGCAGTGTCACATTTAGTACAGGAGACCTCTCCTACATACTTACTTGAACTGTAGTGCTTCTGCAACTGGGCTCTGCATGGGGAAGGAAATACTCTCCTGAGCTTGGTTATTATTTGGATATGCCTTTTTTCTGACTTGGCATCCCTTTCAATTACTTTGATGGAATCTTGTTTTCTCCTCTCAGATATTATTTTTCACCCCTGGAAGAAGGAAGAAAATGGCAATCAAACCAGAGTGATCTTGTATACCATTACCCTCACCAACCCTCTGGCTCCCAAAACTGCCACTGTCACTGAGACACAGGTATGTGAAAGTGCACCATTGGTGTAATGCTTTGTACAAACAGACCTGTGATTTTCTTTCTTGCCTCAGGCATGCTGCTTTGCACGTTTGCATCCTCCCTATCCATTTTCCTTTACACATTTTTCTTGTATTAACTTGCTACCCAGTATCACTGCAAATGTGAAAAGCTGATCTTAAGCTGGCACTGGTTTGTGCTGCAAGGAAAGGACTGTTATATTTCCAGCAAAAGCAGATCTGTTGGTCACCAAGCAGCAGGTTCTAACATCTGTCTGTTGTGGTGGTTTTTGTGCTGCCCAGCACAGAACAGTCACATACTGTCAGCTCATCTGTCTCACAGCTCTGCACAGAGCTATCAGGATTTTTAGTGGTGAGGACAGTTAGATGGCTGCTGTAAAAGGTAAAAAATAAAATAAAAAATGGGAGCATCTGCAGTGCATTAAGAGCTGGGCTACCTATATCCAGTAGGTGCTACAGAGATCAAAAGCCTCCACCCATGTCCAGAGATGTGTTCAAGTGATCAAGGATAAGAGCTGTAAGTTAGCTTGAGAGAATATTAAGGGGAATCAAGAAAAGATGGGGGTGGCTCAGCAGTCTGCTTCAGGGAAGGAGAATCCCACCTTGCAAAGGTGGGAAGAAGTGTGCTGTGCAGAAGCAAGGACTGTGTGCAGGGAAGGTAAGAGAAAGGATAGGATAGGGTGATGGGCAGAGGGCACACTTACCAGGCAAGCAAGGACATGGGGTATTTCATTCTGAATGTGGTGCCAACCACAGAGGTGCACTTTACTGTGTCCTCACCACAGAGGTAAGTGGGAAGAGTCTGTAAGAAAAGCCACAGTTTTATTATGGGTCTTCAGTTACTGTGTCTGTTCCCCCTTGAGGTCTTTTTGGAGACAAATAAAGAAGCAGATCAGAAACAGTTAAACAGACTGATGCATCCTTACAGTGTTCAGATTTGAAGGACCTCTGTTCAAAGCAGGGTCAGCTCTCCTTTTAGATCAGGTTGCTAAATGAAAAGCTAGATATTAATTCAGTGAGAAGAGATAAGAGCTGCAAAGGTCCCTCAGAATTGGTCCTCATGTGGCAGAGAACTGTCTCTGATGCAAAATGCTGGATGGGGCTTGGGCATGGGCATGGTCTATTTGTCACGGGGCTGTGTTTGTGAAGTGCTAGTAAAGGTGCCTATCTATCAAAGCCATGTTCTAACCAGACTAATAGTTGCCTTGCATGCTGTCTTTTATGCAGACAATGTACAAAGCCAGCCAAGAAAGCGAGTGCTATGTCATAGATGCAGAGGTGCTAACTCACGACGTCCCCTACCATGATTATTTCTACACCATTAACCGCTACACACTGACTCGTGTTGCCAGAAACAAAAGCCGACTCAGGTACACTTCTGGTGGGATGAACAGCTTTACTGACAACCAAAAGTCACCTTTGGGTGGGAGTGCTTCCCTTGGTGCATTAGGAGGGATGGGGAGAACTGAGCTTTGTGTCCTTGTTGCCAGAAAACTCCTGTCGCAGACAATTAGCATGGAGCAGCTGCCTGTTGTGGCAGCACTGAGGAAACAGTACAGTTGTTGCTGAGGACTTGTGGTTGGGCCAGGGAGATCTGCAGATTGAATTCTTTGAAGCAGTTGTTTGCAGGAGCAGCTGCCATACGCAGCAAACAGAATGCACTAAGCAGTAGGACGTACTTGCAGGCTGTGCCTCTGTGAAGCACCAGGAATTTGGTATTAGGAAAAACTGTAGGGCTTGTGTTTCACTGTGCTAAGTAATCTATATTCCTGCCTGCACGTGGCCAGAGGTGTTGGGAATCCTCTCAGGTGAAGCTGTCTTGAAGCCTTCCTGCTTTTGGAAGGACTTTTCATGTGGTGTTTCTGATGTGGAAACACAAAGGAAAGAAACCATTCCAGAGATAAGCGTGGGCATGATTGATTTTCATGTACACATTGACAATGGACTGGGAATTGATGTAACCTCTGGAAGGAAAATGGAGAGTGACTTCTCCTTCTTGCAGGGTTTCCACAGAGTTACGTTACAGGAAACAGCCTTGGGGGCTGGTAAAATCCTTCATTGAGAAGAATTTCTGGAGCGGCCTGGAAGATTATTTCCGTCATTTAGGTAAGGGTGGCAGTGACCAGAGCTGCTGCAACGACAGCAGCACTCTCAGTAGCTTATGCATGTCTCCTATAAGCAGGCAGTGTAACGGTGTGGTAGCTGCTGCTGGCCTGCAGATTAGACTTCAGAGAGGCTTTTAAATGGGGTCAGCCAAAGTTACTGCCCAGCATCTGGCAGCACCTGCTGATCATCAGCTCCTCTCTAACACAAGTGTGGGGTAAGGGTTTGGCTGAAGGTGTGAGGGACCTCTACTGTGTACTGTGGCACAATCATCTCATACCCCAGCAGTCAATACCTGAACTCCATCCAGCTGCTGTGCCAGTAGAGAGCTCAGAGTTTGTATCATTGCAATGCTAGTTCCGCTTCTATTAAATGCTTTCTCTCCTCGTTGTCACTGCAGAAAGTGAACTGACCAAAACAGAGAGCACCTACCTGGCTGAGGTCCACAGACAATCCCCCAAAGAGAAAGTGAGCAAGCAATCAACAGTCCGCCGGAGGAAACGGGCCCATGCCCATCTGCGGGTGCCACACTTGGAGGAGGTGCTGAGTCCTGTCACCACCCCCACGGATGAGGAGGTTGCTCACCGAATCAAACATGTGGCAGGTAAGGAACCACAGATCCCTCACACTCGGGGCTGGACAAGCCCTGGAGACAAGCTGGAAGTTTGCTCATGGAGAGTTAATGGAGAGAAAAGCCTGGGCTTTCCAGAGCAGTGGATCCATGAGTATTGTTTTGAATAAGGTAGAGGATCATGTAGTAGGAAAATGTAGGAAAAACACTGCTCTCTCCATGGGACAGCATTTCATAGCCTACCTGTCTCCTCAGGTTCCACACAGACACGGCACATCCCTGAGGAGAGCCCCAGTGGCTTCCACCTGCAGAGCGTTTCCAAGCTGCTCCTTGTCATCAGTTTTGTGTAAGTGATGTTTTTTATTTTAACTGCCTTCACAGTCAGCCTTTAACTTTTTCCTCTCATGTTTCTTGTGTTCCCTGCTCCCGTCAGTGTTCTCACTAGATCAGCAGCAAGAACCATATTCAGTCTGTGTCTTTTTTATGCCACCACCTTTCTAGTCTTGGGCTTGGTGGTTGTGTGCTTTGAGTGAGCCTTGTATTCCCATGACTCAGTCTTCATGTGGAAAAGGCAGGAGTGGTTATTGCTTCTCTGCCTCCTGGCTTTCATGTGCTAGTGCTGCAGCTGTAGCTGGGCAGGGCTGAGAAGCAGTACAAATTAAAGCAGCAGTCCAGGTACAGCAGGTGTTTTTATTGCTAAGGAAGTTGAAGGCATAATATTAAAACTGTGGAGGAACAGCAGAACTTGTGGTCACTCTTTTCATAGGCTCCACTCGTCCTTTAGTGAGGAGGCTGAGATTGGCAGGCTGGGGTTAGTTAGTTTTTCTGCATTTTTTTCCCTATGGGGAGGAAGGCTGCAGAAGTTTACAGCTACAACTCAGAGCTGTTGGAGAAATATGGGCCTTTGTGACAGTTTTGGGCAGGCACCTGGTGCTGCCTTGTGTGGTTAGACAGGTGAATGGCAAGGCACAAAAACTTTCTCTTGCAAGCTGCTAGCTTAGCTTAGAGCCCTCCATGTGCTAACCCTGTGTGCTGAAAGCAGTGGTTTGCACAGCCTGTGGTGGCATTCCCACTTCAGCACAAAGCAAGAGTGGGGAGTGCTGGCTGCAGCGTGCCTTTATGTGGCAGTGCCATGCATGAATGCTCTTTATAGGTGCCTGTAAGAGCCACACAGCTTGTCTTTTTTTTGTGGTTGAATTTCAGTAATTGCAAGCCCACAGTTTGTTCTTTCCCTCTTGAGTCTCTTCCCACTGTTCCTTCCTGCCCTCCTCCCTGCTATTTATCTTCTGTACTGTCTGTGAGCCTTCTCTGCTCAGCCCAGTTTCTCCTATTCTGTGTCAGTCTGTTTCTAACCTGCAGCTACTCCGTCTTTTCTCTTCCCTGCTCCCATTAGGATCTGTTTCAGGTACTGTCTCTCTCTCTCTCTCTTTTTTTTTTTCTTTTAAACCTCCTTATTCTCCTGTATCCCTCCCCTTCTCCACATTCAGCACATCCACTCCTTCAGTCTGATGCATCAGTCATTGCTATCTGTCCTCCTTATACATCTCTCTCATGTGATGAAGTTTTGGGTTCTGCTTTCTTGGCCCTTACTCAGAGTAAATCCTCACTGACACACAGCGTGGACCTGGGTCCCAGGAACCTTGAGAAAGCCCTGGGTGTTTTCCCAGGTCTGACAGGCAGGCAGTGGAGTAGCAGCACTCACAGTAAATGACTGCTTTCTTTATTTGCAGCCTGGTGTTGCTGGTCATTCTCAATATGATGCTGTTCTACAAACTGTGGATGTTGGAGTATACCACCCAGACACTCACAGCATGGCAGGGCTTGCGGCTACAGGAAAGGTACTGTCACACCACCTTTGTTTTTACATCTTCTTGCATGTTTCCTGCTGGTGTTAGAGACATCACAGCTCAGGGCCACCTGGTAGATTGTTTCTCTTTTGCATATAATAGATGAAACATGTAATAGGTGAAGCAGGTAATTAGCTGAAGCTATGTGTTGGGAAAAAGCCCCTCCCTTTTCCTCTCCTTCCCTCCTCTCCCTCCCCTCCTTCCGTCTCTCTTTCTCTCCCTCTTCTCTCTCCTTCTCTTCCTCCCCCCCCTTTCCCTCCATAGTTAAGTATAGCATTTAACTTACATGCTGTTTAATATTACAGCTAGCTCTATGCCCCTATACACACAACTCTGTCTTGTTTAACTGCAGTTGCTGTGACCTACACCAAACCCACCTGCTGGGTCAGAAATAGTCTGTGCTCACCCTGAGGCTCCCCTGCCCATTTCTTTGTATCCGTGTGACTTACAGTTGGCAGGGACAGTGAGTGATCCCACATATAAGTATAATCAATGCTCTTCCTTTAGACAAAGAAAGCAACAGTTAAAAGTAGACAGCTATTTATTAGAGATTGAGAGTGCATCCATTTTTAAATTGCAGTAGCTTTTTGTTGTTATACTTGAAATGTCATTGCTTCATATCCACGTTTGGAGCTGCTTGAGCAGGACAGTTGCAAGCACTCAAACTCCTGGGAAGCTTGAGGTCCTGGAAAGATCACCAGGACAGGTTGCTACTCACAACCAAGTGGCTGCAGCAAACCAGGCAAGTAGGTGAATCATGACTGGCTCAAGGTGAGGATAAATCTCTGCAAAACAAGGAGCATCCCTGAAGCAGTCAGCAATAGCAAATGAGCAGTGGGTGCTAAGTTAAGAGAAGAACCTCTGTTAAATTATAGCACTAGGAGAAAGAACAAACATATCTGAGAGGCTATAGCCATAGGAAGGCTGTCCACTCAGTTTCCAGGGAGGACACATGAAAATCTCCACTACATCCTGTAAAGCTTAAGAGGTATAAGACAGGCAATAGCTAAGAGAGGAGGGATTCTAAGAGGTAAGTTGAAGACAAAGCAATGATTTAGTTGTTTTACAGACAAGCAAAGCCCAAGAGAATAAAGAAGAGACACCCAGCGGAAGACAAAAGCTTATCTACAAGCTTACCTACCTTTAGAAACCAGTGAGGCCCAAGACAAAGCAGTAGAGTTAGATGAGGGCATACAAAGTACCTCTCCAGGGAAAAGTGTGCAAAAAGGGCCCTGATATGCCCTGAAGTCTTCCTGCAACTGTCTTGACTCTGCTCCTCCTTGCATCTTTATGCTCCATGGAGATTTATCCTCACCTTAGCCCAGGCAAACTCCACCTGCTATCCAGGCACACTGCTTGCACCTGCTTGAGCCCCTGAACTGCAGCTCAGGGCAGCCAGTCCTGGGGATCTTCTTATCAGTAGCTTGATTGCTTGCATCTGGAGGATTGATTAGGCCTGAAAAGAGGAGACAGTAATTAAGAGATAAATAATATCTGGCATTAAGACTCACACAGCAGGAAAAAAAAACCACCCCCCAAAATATGGAAACTATTCAGGATCACCTGTCCAGCTGTGTTACATTGCATTCCCCATCAGTGTCATGGTGCTACGTCCTGCTGTACTCATCTCCCAGGCAGTGACAGCACACTGCCCCCCTGGCACGTAGGCATTTGGCTCCAACACACTACAGCTCTTCTGCAAAAGACATCTTTGCTCCTAATTACCACAGTTAAGGTAACAGTGATAGGCAAATGTTAAGAGAATTTACCTCTTTCAGGTGTGAGGATTTAACAGACACTGATGCTATCTACCACCCCCTCACCTGCTGGTCCACTTTGCTCATCCTTGACTAAGTAGTTTCCCCAAATTCACTCCTGCTCCTATTCTGCTTGGCAGGTTACCCCAGTCACAGACAGAATGGGCCCAGTTACTAGAATCTCAGCAGAAGTATCACGATTCAGAGCTACAAAAATGGCGTGAGATCATCAAATCCTCTGTGATGCTTCTAGACCAGGTGAGACCACACATCCCAGCAGCACTGTGAGCAGACAGTCACCGTGTCCTCCCAGCCCATCACCTGCAGTCCCTCAACCTTACATGGACCACTGCAGCCCATCAGGTGCATTGCCTCTGTCCCATCTCCCTTTAAGTCAGTCTTCTGACACTGGGTTGGGCAGGAGGTCCCAAGGGCTGTTCAGATGGGTTCTCTATCATCTCACAGGCATCCAGACAAGTCAAGGAGAAAATCCTGCAAGGCCAAAGCCTTATATTAGACAACACAGCTTGTATCTAGTCTCTGGCATCTGAGAGGTTGCTATAAAGACCTTGGCACACTGTTTGCAATGCAGAATGTTTCTCCTTGACTCGGGTTGTATGTAGCTTACAGGGACAAAGGCACAGGCCCTTCACAGCACAGATGCAGTCATTTTAGAACCCATTCCCTCAAGAACAGCTAAGACACCAGGCAGCTTGGAATAGTGTTCATAAATGAAAGAAGCTGCTGTTCCCTAAGGTGAGTGCCTGTTACCCTGTGCATCACTCTGCTCAACCCTTATTTGTTAGCTCACTGGCTCCCATCTCCTGATTGCCCTGTCGGTTGCCCAGCCCTGCTACACAAGTCCCAAAAAACAGATGTTTATGGTATCAATACTTACATGGATGGAGGAGGCACTGATGAGGAAGGAAATCCCAAAGTGCTGTCACCTTCAGGGTAGCACATTGGAGACGTTTCTTGTCTTGCAGATGAAGGATTCACTAATAAATCTCCAGAATGGCATCGGGTCTCGGGACTTCGGGTCAGATCCAGAGGAGAAACGGAAACGTTTCCACTAACAGGCAGGAATGCAGGAGGCCAGAGGACGGTGTGCAATATGTGTAAATAGGATATATAAATATATATATATATAAATATATATACAGAATATAAATATATATATTATATACAGATTTTAAGAGGAAAAAAAAAAGAAAAAAAAGCCTACGTACCGAGAGGAAGGACTGACCTCCAACACTGGCTGAAATGGAGAGTCTCAGTGGTAGTGTGGGGTGTGTGTGTGCGTGTGTGTGTGTGTGTGTGTATGGGAGGGCTGTGCTCTCCTGGCACTGAGGTGCACTTAGGGATGCACCCAAGTGTGCTACCCTGGGCCTGTTTGCACCACTGTTCTGTAATATTCCTGGCTGTTTGTCTGTCTGTTTTGTTTCTGTCGTTTCAAAGGGAAGCATCAGAGTGAATGCCCCTCCCCTCCCTGTGCATGAAGGTCCCTGACTGACGATCTGTATCTACACATATAAAGGGAACACTGTCAACTTTCTTACCTTGCTGGCTTCAGGGCAGAGAGGTTTTGGCAATCACCGTCGATCCCTTACAAAATGATCCCCCATTTGGAGAGGAGCCTCCAGAGGAATTGCTGTAGGTCTGTGGAGAGCGGGTCTCCCTGGCAATCATCTTCTACGTCTCTTGGAGCAGAAATGCAATTTGCTGCCATGCTGGCCAGCCTGGTTCAGAGAGCAAAGCACAGAATGTAAATGAGCTTGAAATGCTTTCTCCAAACACTTGGTTTGCCTCCTCCTGTAATTGATAGTGCATTAACAGCCAAGGAGAGGGCAGGGAGCAGGAGTATCTGCCCACACGGTGCTTGGAGGAAGGAGAGCCACACTGCAGAAAGCACACTTCCATTTCTTTTGACAGTGTCCCCTTTACTTTTGCTGTGGTTCTCTGCTTTCTGTGTGCTTGGGCCCCTGCCGTTAAGCCATCCCTGTGCTGAAGATCTACATTGGTGCTGATAAGGGCTGCCTGTGGGACTTCTCACAACAGGGAGAGTGCCCCAACTCCAAAAGAAAACCAAAATGAGTATTTATATGTGAGCACTCCTTCCTGCCAAGCTGTGTGCTATTAGCACAACGTGGAGTGGGAGAGCTAAGGAAGCAGCAGAACTGTTCTTGCTGTCCTGCTTGGTAGATTTACCTCTCATCCCTGGTCTGCGAGATCCTTTTGCTCGTACCTCTTAGCTCTCATCTTTACTTCTGAGCTATGTAGGAAACAAATTCTTTTCCTTCAGCGGTGACAGCAAAAAGGATATCTTTGCTTTTGATACTTACATGCCTGCATCTACAGCTGCACGGCCTCCGTCAGCCTAGGAGAGATAAGGAAGGGCCCCAGGGAATAAAAAGGACAGAAAAAGTCCAGCTAAGGAGTGTGGGATAGACATGGGTGATACCCACAGTGCAAGGTAGTGATTGGGATCTCTCCTAAGCTAGACAGCACTGCGTTGGCTCTCTAAGCAAGTCAGGTGGCAGACCTGCATTAAAGAAATAGTATGCATTTTTACTTCTCCTAGGGCATTTCTCCAGATTCCTATTAGCAGCCACATGAGGGGAGAGGGACTGTGCTCTGGGTAGGATGGGGGCTGCAGGAGTAAGCAATTAATAAATGCCTTCTCATCTTACCCAGCCCGGTAGGTTAGGTGATGTGCTGAAGTCTCCATCTTTGTCCAGAACCTCTGTTCAGAAGCAGGCCATGTCCACCTCCTAGATGGCAGGGAGGAGTCAGCTGTGTGTTCCCCACAAGAAATGGTGCAGGTCTCATGTGTCCGTTGGTCTCTAGCTCTAATTGGCACTGAAAGAGCAGGGGACAAAGGTGAGTGTTTTTTGCATCTTCATACAGCAGGAACACAAATCCACACAGCTGGGGAAAACCCTCACAAGCTTCAGCATATGGAGCCCAACCAATGGCAAGGTACCACTGTTAGAAGTAACCTGCTGATTTCTCCCAGCCTGCCTAATAATTTAATGACCAAACACTAGACACAGTATGAGCTAGAGAAGAAGACTGACAAACAGGTTACTGAATGCACTTAAAAGACTGTGAAAGCAAGGTACAATTGGCAATGCCTCGAGAACTAGGGAGTAACTTGCATTTATGACTGTTTCATTTCATGCTGCTGACTACTGTGATGCTCCCTGACTTTTTCCAGGGATGCTGCTGAAATGGCTGCTATACAATGAATCTGAGCTGCTAGAGCCTGAGAAGGGCATCCTGCTGCTCTTCACCTTGGAACCAGGGGGCCCCAGTTCCCTGCTGCTGCCTTGCCACACTGGCTGAGGTGCTCCTTCACCAGTTGCCAAAGCACAGAAAAATGCTTTGCAGCCCATCTTGCCCTCTTTTAGTATTTAATTCCATAGGGTAGGAAAAAATAAAGAGAGAGGAAGGCCTGTGTTTGCTGCCTAGCCAGAAAAGAAAATGCAAGAGAAAGAAACCTGGAATGGGGGTCTCGGCAGCATGGCCAGCAAACTTCTGTACATGCACAAACATAACCCAGCAGAGGACAGAAAGGGTCCAAAATAAATGCCAGTAGCTAGAGCTGCCTGCTTACCAAATCTGACATTCTCCTGCTAGTTATGGAGGCAAGAAATCCCTTTGCTCATTGGTGCATCCTCCTTTCTCTGCAGCATCTCCACAGACCGCGGTGATTCTGGCTGTTCCCACTGGTACAGCTTCCTTGGGCTTGGGGACAAATTAATGTTACACACAGGCAGCTGTTCATTAGCACTACTGTTCATTTTACCTGCAGATTAAACTGAGTTTAACATGTTTGACATAAATAATCTGTCCAGCAAGTGGAGCTGGTTTGGATGTGCTGAATTTTGGCAGCTACAAAAGAGACTGTCAAAGAAACATGGCTCCAGCCAAATGTGAGCATTCATGCCAACAGAGTGGCCTGATTTGTGCCAAGTAAGATGCTACCTAGCAGCAGGAGGGAGATGACGAAGCTCTACTTGCCAGTTTGTCTATGTCACCTGCTTCTGTAGGAGAATACATCACTAATCCTAGCTTGATAGGATTTTAATAAACACATACCTTTTAATGATTACCTAAAAGGAAATGTTTGGATTATGGCATCTGGGATGAGCTCAAGGTGGATTTGAGCACTTTCCCCATCAGACAGACCGTTTGTTTCAGGAGCTCACCTGGATGTAGATGGGGACAGACTTCAGCCTGCTCATCCCCTCAGCACAAAACTATATAGCCTACCCATATATGCTTTTACCCACCTTTATAGGAGCCAGTAGAAAGTTCACTTTCCAATTTACAACTGGGAATACAGTGCCAGTACTTAAGATGAGACCTTTTGGATATGCTCTGCAATGATTTCTGTGACAGGTAGGCCTGCAATACACTAAAGCTGAGTAGAAGAAACATCTGCAAGCCTCATATTTTGGCTGCATGTAAGAAGTGCTACTCAGAAGTGCACATGTGCAGGCTGTGCTGAGTGCAGCCCTTCCTTGTCACATGGCCTTTATCCCTCTTCCTTTCCTGCTAGCTTTCCCTTCTCAGATCTGTATTTCAGAAGCACCTGTATAGAGGAGACAGAGCAGCCTGCAGCTTGTACCCCCCCCAGCACCAGGAAAGAGCTCCAGGCTGAGGTGGTTCTCTCCATACTACTCAAGAGTGGGAAAACTTTTGGGACTCTTCTTCCTCTTGGGTTCATTTACATAGAGTTGATTTACATCAAGTTAGAATGCGAGTTCACACGTATACAAACCCCTCTGTGAATGCTGGCCTCCAGGTCTATTGCAGTGACCTGGGAAGAGGCTCTGACCCCAGTAGGTATTCCTTCTTACCATGTGGCTAACTAACATGCTGAGTCCTACTCTGCTACCACTGCAAAGAAACCATGCTCTTCTCTGTAAGAACCTCCCTAGTTGCATTCCCATGCTTGCTCCCAGGTGAGGTATGTACCAAACTAACCATTTTCCAGCATACAACCAGGCAGCTCTAAGTTTCCTTTTCCCAACCAGAACAACAGGCTGACAACTTTCTAATTTAAAAGCTATAAATTTCTGGTTCCACAGAATGCTGAAAGTGGCACAGAGCTGAAGCTGCAGTGCTTGGTGCTCGCAGCACTGCTGGCTCGGGGCAGGAAGGGCAATTCTGTCATGTTTCTCAGGGCAGCTGGCAGAACTGCGTTGGCAAAACTTTGAGGTATGTGCTCACAGGGTCTGCTGCCATTGAGAGGTTTTGTGGTGGGGTCGTGTAGATTCTGGCTTGGTCTTTTCAGTCTCAGCACTAGTTTAAATATCCAGCAGGGGCTTGCTTAAAAACAATACTCAAAACAGAGACTCTTAAACCAAAGCACCCGAGGTAAGTAGCTTGCAAAACATTCGTGTCAGCGTAGTTGCTGAGGTGTAACTGTGCTGCCTTTTTGGCCCGTTCCCTCTGCCTGGCATGCTCTGATCTCTGTGCTTTGCACCCTCCCCTGCACGAGTCTCTTTGTGCCATAATACCTTTCTTTTTTAGATGTGCACACTGGCCAAATAATATCCTCATGTCTTTACTGACTGCCGACTGAGATTATTCCCTGACCTAGCCAGACAGCATGGGCTTCAACCTCTGCATGGATCCTGGTGTGCCATGCTTCCCTCTCCCACACCTTTCGCAGCACTTGCTATGGCTTTTCCCTCTCCCACCACACACCTCTGCTGCCAGACAATCATTCCCTTTGTCATGGATGGACTGACCTGGTGCTGTCCCTGCTTGCCTTCCCTTGATGCTGTCTGTTTGCCCTTTAAGCGAATGTGTTTTGTTTGTTTCCTTATTTTATTTTTCAGTAGGGAAAAGACTTCCTTCTGTGGAAGGAGTGATATTTGCACATGGCTCAGGGAGGTAACCTCCTCTGGCCGTTTCTGTTACCTCACTCATGTAGGCCAATTCCATTGCTAACGTTAAATGGCCACCCTTCCCCAGCCCAAACTCCAAGAATTGGTAGGGAATAAAATGTGCAGCTCAGGTTCTACAGCTGCTTGGTCGTGTCTCAGTCTCGGCCCAAACTGCCCCAGCAGCATTAGGAGGTGGGAGAACGGCTGTTGCAAAACAGCTCTACCCAGCAAAGAGGTGGAGCCTGCGCCACACACGTGCATTCCAGTCTTTGCAAGCCCACCTCCCTTGAAATAGCACTTAGCAGAGCAGATACAGCAGCACTAACCTGGCTCTTGGCCCAATGAGCTCAGAGCAGAGAGAGGAGCAGCAGAACCATCGCAGCGTACATCTCTGACCACCAGGACTGGCACTGTGTGGCTGTGGCACCTCTGGGACGTCGTCACTCTCACAGCAGTTCATCTCATCACACGCTCCAGGGCTGGGTAATGCTGCTAAACACCCTGGAGTGTGTTCTGCCCACCTGAGCCCCAGATCCTGCAACCCCCAATTGCTGCCCTAATGGCAGATGAATGAGGATCTCCTCATGTCAGCGAGGCGAGGGAACGGTCACACCGACACCCATGGGTGTGCGCTTCCCTTCTGGATATCAGCACCCGGGAAGCAGAGGCTGTTGGCCACAGCCTGCAGCAGTGATGTGAACTTCAGGGTGGGCCGGGGGAGGACCCGTGGTTTTGTTTTAGGAGTTGTTTAACTGTCATCAGGTTTGCGCTGTGCGCAAAACGCGAGAAAATGATGATGAAACTTACCTGCTAGAACCTAGGAACTGTAAAGGCTATGCAGCCAAAACTCCATGTAAGTAGCTAGAACAATGGAAGTACGGTATAAATTAAACAAAAAAGTCTATCAAACCACAGTGTGACTTGTGAGTGCTTTGTTCTTTTTATTGTCCTGCCTGCTTCTAGGCTTTTCTATCATTTCCAAATACACAGAGAAGGTGTCTTCAGATCCCAACCAGGACCGTCTCTCCCAGGACACAACCTGCCTTTAATGCTGCCCTTGAAATACACCAACCTTTTTTTTTCACCGTTGGAATCCTGAGCAAAATTTAGACACCATTTTCCCATCTAGGACAACACAGGGCAATAGTCAGATGCAGGAATTGGAAAAGTGAAAGATGTGTCCAAAAAAGCATCTAAAGAAGATGTGTGTAAAATAGCACAAGGTGCAGGACTACAGGACAGCCCTCCCTTACCACCCGAGGTAGCTCTCAACGAACTGTTTACTCCTTTGTTTTGGTTTTCTTTTGGCACAACGTTGTACCATCAGAAGGTTATCAGCACTTCACAAGGGCTGGGAGGAACACGGCTGAAGTGGGAGAGGGGTTTAATGGCCTTACCTAAAAATCACCCTGGGTGTTAGTGCCATGATCAGCGACGGAAACTGCAGGGCCAGCTCCTGTGTTTCTGTGGATCTAGAGTTAGAATTATGCTCCCAAATGCCCTGAGGCCAGGCAAGATGGCCTAGGGAAAATGAAGACACCCAGCAGAATGAGAAGAGGAGGCATTTGGGGGTATTAAAGTTTAAGATGCCCAGACTACAAGCGTGATTCAGCTGCAAAACGTGCTCAGGTTGCCAGACTCAGCTCTGTGAACTGCATTGTAACAGCTGGCTAAAGTTGAAACTTGCTCTTAAAAAAGGAATTTTGAACAACGGCCAGTTAGAAATCCGGCCTGGACCTGACTTACAAATGGAGACATTTCTATGGTTTTTAGCAACACAAACTGCAGCAGAACATAAGCAGGGGAAATCCCATATGTACAGAGCATGCCTTGAGATTCACAAGCACTTCAGAGTACTTAGAAGCAGTCGGTGTAGCAAAATTTGTCAGCTCTTGCAAGCAATAAAGGCTCCATTGCAGCAGGGATGTAACAACATCTCCCATACGAAAAAAACCCCCTCAATCTTTCCCCACTTCATCCTAAAGTACAACTTTACCCTGGCCAATATTTGTGCCTGTTTTTTCCCTCATAATCCTGGTGGTTGTGCTCAACTGATCTACACTCGAAGCCAGCAAACTAACTGTACTCTGCTTAAGCCACTAAGATTGAGAAGGTAAATTTGCATAGGTGCCATTGAATTTACAGGGTATTTCCTGTGCAGAAATGTGTCATTTACAATAAATACTGACTATTCAAATCGGTGACTAATCACAAAACAGAATTACTGCAGACTAGGGAAAAATAAGCATTTTCTTTCTATTCCTCTGGGTGGTGCTGCAATACAGTATAAGACGACCATCACAATTGCAAGGATTATGTTACAAAGCCGTGTCCCACTCAGAGGGCTATGCATCCCAGTTACTTTCCTTGCCTGTTCTTCCTTTCAGAGCATCCCCCAGAAATATGTTAAAGGCATACCTTGTCTTACTGGCTCCCCTGTGGTTGCTGAACACGGCTCCACAGGTTATTCCTATCACTGTGTCTCTGTATGCTGGAGGAGTAAACCTGCTGCACAAGGCAAATGGAAGGAACTAAGAATTTCAACTCTTGCTAAGTGAAAGGGATGGGACAGGGGATTCTTATACTTACGTTATGCAGCCTCCCAAATTAGGAGTACTTCAGGATTTACATTCTCAGCTCCCTCCTTCAGAAGCAGGTGTGACCATAGCACAGGGACTCATCTTTCTACTACACACTTTTATCTGTTTGAATGCATTTCTAGTTCTCGTGCTACTCTGCATCTACCCTGGCAGCCCAAAGTCCAAAGGAACTTACTGAGCAACAACTACACTAATTAAACTCTTCCTGTTTAACACCTATAGTCACATCCTGGGCTGTGGTGGAACATCATCACCTTAAGATGAAGATATTCCCAGTCCTGCAGGTCAGAGTAACAATACACATACCCTTTATGTCTGCAATGGAGAACTAGCATATTTTGCAAATAAAGGTGGTGGTGATAGCAGCTAAGAAATGACATTAACAGTTACAAAGCCATTAACGTGATGATGGAACTGAAACTTGGGAAGGAGCCGTGCTGCCCACACCCCCTGTGCCCTTTGCTCAGCATGCTTCAAAAGGAGAGTCCTGTAACAAATGGGCTGGCAGCTCAGAATGGAGTCATGAGGCCAAAGTCAAGGCTGTACAGAGTCCAAGGCAAATGGAAGAGAATTTACACTTCCCCGTATTTCCTCCTGATGGCGCAGAGCTCCCCCTCAAACCTGGCTGGCATGACATGATCCTTCTGTCTTCAGAGCCCCTGCAAGTGAGAGAATTCCCCATAGGGTGCAAGTCATTGGAATGTACTCAAGTAAGGGTCATGCCACAATCAGCACAATGCCTGAAGGGACACGAATGAGACTTCCAGGGATCTAGATTCCAGTCTTCTGCACACAAAGCCCTCCCACAGCAGCTATTTCCTCTGGAGAGAGTGTCATTCCTCCTGCACAGCTCCCTGTCTGCAGGGGACAGTCACTATTTCCAACTCCAGAGCATTAGGTAAGGAGTAGTAATTAAATCACGGCCTGAATGCCACCATTCAGTGATACCTAAATTACTTCTGAGGTCACTATGGAAGCTCCAGACATGGGGCAAAACCTCCAGGAATCTCTCCTGTGCCATCTCTCCAGCACCACGCAATCCTAACCCACAGCAGCAAGGCTGAAGCGTGGACAGGCACAAGCAGCAATTCACTGCTCCCTCATCACTTACCTTGGTGCTGTGCACTCTGCAGATACCTCTCTGTTATTCCTCTACAGGCACGGCACAGTTTTCCTTGTTTTCTGATGGAATTGCAAGGTAGTCTGTCCTGCAGTTGGAAAAAAAGATGAAAGCATAACCTGAAGTGTGTAGCTCAAGTCCTTTCACTCTTTCAGAGATGCTGAATTCCCCAGAGTATCTCTGAGGTAACAAATATCATTCATAGAAGATCCTTGGCATAACCAGAAGCAGATGCTGAGCCTTACCTGCTGTAAAACCCTATGCATACAGCTTTCCCATCACTGTTACTTAAGCTGAGAACGTAAAAAAAGATTGGAATGGGCCAGCGTAAAAACTGGAACATTGCTGCTCTGTCAACTGCCAGAATTACCCTCTTCTACTGCTTTATCACAGTATAGGCTACAGACTCGTGAGTCACATCTCTAGAAGTGGGCCTTCCAGGAGAGCATTTCCACGTGGTTCAAATTGGGCCACCTTGGAATCCTGCCCACCTTGGCCACCCTCCCTACCACGTGCATCATCCCTCCCTTGCCAGTGCACTGTCTCTTCAGGTACTCCCGTCCAGTGCAATGATTTCACACGCAGCAAACCTCAGCTAGAAATGTGCAACAGCAAAGTTCAGCCTTCTTGCAATCTGACCTGCACTGAGACATCTGAAGGACCCCTCGTAGAACAGCTGACATCTGGAGAGATTTCACACTTACGCATTTTCCTGGGCAGCCTCCTCTGCCTTAGAGACTTTCCTGTAGCAATAGACCATTTCTATCAGTAGCCACAAGGTGAGGAAGACCAGCAGAATGTACATCATGATTTCAGAGATGACTGAGGTGAAGTCTTCTCCAGCTGTTAAGAAAATGAAATTGTCTCTGGTCATTTACATACAGCTGTTGGAGCACAGCAGCTCCATTCAGACCTTCCCACCCTCGTCTCCTCTTTCCTAACCCACTTTATCACACAGTCCCAACTGCCACTACTCTGTGAGGGGTCAAAAGACAAGAAACAGGTAAGGCTGCCAATAAAACACGCCAGCAGCAATTTCAGGGCATGTTTCCACTGGTATCAAAGATGCATAGGCTTGCCTGTGTCTTGTGTTCTCTGCAACCTACACATTCATACAGACTGCTCACCATGAGCCTATCTCAGCTGCACATACCCCTTCCTTCACGTGTCTTACTTGCTGCAGTTGTTTGAGCATGCTGTGCCAACACTGATTTGGAGAGAGATCAAAACAGGCAGGGAAGAAAGGAAGGGAAGGCACAAAATAAAAAGATGGGGGTAAAACCTGTCCCACTCTGGAGTGGACAGCAGGATTTCTACAGCCAGGATCTCAGCAAAGAACTGGGCAAAAACAAGAATAACAGTAAGACAGAAGAGCAGTACAAAGGAAAGGAGGATGCAAGAGACTGAAATCAAAATGGAGAATGAGTTCAGAGAGGGAGGGGGAGGAAGTGAGGAGGGAGCAGCTGTGGGCAGCCAGGCAAAATGTGTGCTGTAGCATCCCTGAGCCACCAGGGGAGAGGTGAGGGTTCCGACCAGATAAAGTGGAAACCTCTGCTTGACACGACTGTCTGGCAGCTCAGTCATCTCCCTCCTAGAAATCCTGTCCCTGTGTAAAACACCCACGGCCAGTTAGGACACGACACAATTTCTGCCAGTCCTCCATACCCTCCTCCACCACGGTGAGGTGGATCACTCTGGAGCTTGTGAAGAGAGGCCGGTGAATCTCAAACTCAAACTCCCGGGTGATATTACAGGTGTAGATACCCGAATCATTCAAGGTGACATTTAACACAGTGATGGATACATCCTGCATGTCTTTACTTCCATTCCATTGTATCCGACCACTGAAGCGGCTTGGAAACTCGTGATTCATTTTCCTGTGCTCGTAGATCTGGGAAGGAACATGAAGGGATATTCTGATTAACAGCTGACTTCAATTTCAGACAACAACACAGCATATCCAAGGAACTCTGCTCTCCTCTGGCTGCATACTTCATGTTCTGGGATATGGCCTTCCTGGCATCAACATAATACTTTGTTATCCCTTACCTCACAATCTCAGCCTGCTTTACCAAAGAGAGAAAACTGAATTATTTCCATCATGGAAGTAAAAAAAAAAGAGGCAGAGAACAGTAGAGAGACATATGGACAATGACACACACGAAAAAATCAGCAACTGAACTAAAATTAGGATGCTGTAGCCTTAGTGACTGGCCTGTCAGTCACTGGGTCATCTTCAGAAGGCACCACAGAAAACAACACAGCCAAGACAAAAAGTCCTTTTCTGTAAGCCCTGAGATATCCAGCTAACGTGGAGGTGTTGTAAAAGAAGGACAACAGTGTGAGAACAGCATCAGAAGCACAGACCTTGGGTGGCTTTCACAAGCCCGGGCATTGGCAAGTTTCTGGCTGGCCACAGCCATCACACTGCCTGCCCAGCTCACCCTCATGGCCAACCTTTGGGCTGCTGCTAGCAGGTCTCACCCATCTCATTCCCTTGTGTGGTTCCTTTCGTTCTCAGAGTAGGAGATTATTTGCTGTCTTGCCTGGCCCTACTTAATCATGATGAAATGAAGGCACAGATCTAATTCTTCACGCTTGGATAAAATAGCTACTGAAACCTTATTCTCAGATTAACCATTCTTGTAAGGCTCCCATTTTAATTCACCCTGAAAACTAATTTTACCTTTTCCTGACAGGAATCCAAAAGCAACTCGCACAGATCCTCCCACAGTCAGCACACCATTGGCTTCTTTGTGGCAAAAAAGAATTAAGTTCTGTCCTACAGATTTAGCAGAGCCTGATTTAACCTCCAAAGAACAGTTTCAGAATTCAGAAGCATCCCAAGAAATAACAGTTGGCCAGTATGGCTGGTGTCATTCCATGCTTCTGTCTTTTCTTTCTCAATTCCCTTGTATGCTGGATGACAGACATTCAAAGAAAGAAACTAGAAATTGACATTCATGTACATGCAACCCAAAATGTCTGAACTCACCAACAGACTCCAGCTTTTCCTGCCATGGGTACCTGCTGTGTGCTAATCAGCTCAGCTCATCAGCTCAGCAAGGAAAAGATGCTTTAGTTACTGCTCAGCAGCAGTGTTATAGAACCTTTAGGTAAAAATACCATACAAACTGAAGATCTAGGGTTTGCAGCTGAATTTAGCTACCAGCTCATCTCTCCTCCATGATATTAAAGCAGCCTGCTGGGCATTCCTACAGACTTTGAATGAAAACACAGCATAAACCTTGTCTTCAGGTCTGGGTCTCTTCATCAAGGATCTGTGGCAAGACAAACTCACACTCTTCATATTAAATCTTTTGGCTTCTCCCATGAGTTCTCTGGACCAACAACACGGCCAACCAAAGCAAGGGCTCAGCTACCCAAACATACATACGGGTTCATCTTTGCCACCCTCCGGCCTGTAGAACCATTCCACCACTGTGCTGGCTGTGACCTCTTCCCTCTTCATGCAGGAGATGCAGAGCAGCTTCATGTCCGTCCCCTGGACTGCCTCTGTCTCTGATGGAACTTCAACACATACTGCAGAACAAAAACCAGCTAGGAAAAAAAGCAGTGGAAGAAAAGTGAGCAAAGATATGGGAGAGAAACACAGAGACAGCACTTATCCATGCACATAGTGGAAAACCCTTTGATTCATTACTAGCACCCTCTGCTTCTCTTCCTCCTCTGAGATATAAACAGTGCTTCATAATTAACAGAAGGTGATCAATTCATGCAGATTCACCTCTCCAGCATCTGCTTTGTTACAACTTTCAATTTTTCCCGTAGTAATTGATGCTGCTTTGAAGGCATGGCTCATTCTTTCTCCCACATGCTGAGCATGCTCCCGTTCCAGCAGCAATTAGAGGCTGGGATGAGAGAAAGCCCAGAATTCAAGGATGGAGGCACAGCTCGCTCTTTGTGCGAGTTGAAAGGTGGATGTTTTCATCTGGCAGCCCGCTCAAAATAAAGGGTTAAGATTCTCCATGCTTCCTGTTTCTAGGTTTCGTAAGCAGTCCTGGAAATCAAGGGCTTGGACCTGAGTGCATTTGGCAGCTGGGGGAGTTATTGATTTTACGTGCACTCCGCTTTAGAACGCTTCCAATCAGATTTGTGCAAACATGGGCAGCTATAAAATACAGTTCTCTCAAACGAGACAAAAATCACAGTCTGTGAAGGCAAATGCTTGATATGAAACCCAATGCTCCAGCGCGACATCTCAAGACTAAATCTCTGCTGACATTTGTCCCCTGGGCTAAACAATGCTGGGTTCCGTCTGTCCCACCCTGTCTCTGAGTGCAGCTCAGTGGAGATGCTGACTTTGCTGCTGCTCCCTCCTCCCCAAGCCTCTGAGATTCCATTAACCCTCACTCTCATGCCCTGTATTTTCCTGGGACCTATCCTGGAAACGGTTCCTTTTCTCCCACATCTCCTCTATGGATAGCAACAGTTTTCTGGGAGAAATAAAGAAACGACTACTGGCTCGTGCTCTACTCCAGTTACATTAAACACACACATGCAAACAGAGCTGTAGGTATCCATGCACATTAAACCGAGCTGGGTTAGCAAAACTAACGGCGTATCTTCCGATTGCAGATGAAATGGCAATAAAACCCAAACGTTCCCTTCAGGTTACGCTGCCCGCACAGAAAAGCAGCGCTGCATATGGGTTCATGTGGCCTCTCTGTGGAAACTGCACGTTAAATTACACTGCAAATTTTACAACAAAAGCAAACAGGAAACAGTGAGGAACTTGCAGGCGTGTGCAAGCGCACGCCTTCTGCCAGAAGTCCGCTCAGCAATATTACATTTCTCTGCTCATATTAACTCCACAAGGTTGCTATTAACTCCGCACCGATGTTATTTCCTTCTGTTCTCACAAACAAAACAAAAAGCCGCTCCAAAGCTTTTGTGACAGCCTGAAAGGAACCCCGTGAGAAAAGAGCATCCTACGAGCACGCAGCGTGGAGAGAAAGAACCCTCCTAAACACAACAGGCAATGGAAGCACTTACCCCAAACGACCAAAGCGGCCGAAGAAGCGCAGAGCAGCCTCGGCAGCGCAGCCATTGTTCCGAGCGAGGAGCTCATCATCCCTCGGGCTCAGCTCCTCCCGTACAACGCAACAGGATGCTCCGAGGATCCGCGCTCCGGCGGCAGCACCACGGACAGGGCCGGGGCGAGGCGGGGCGGCTCCGGGAGCAGCAGGTGGCTGCGGGAGAAAGCGAGCCGCGCTCCGCCGGCTCTCGGCAACCCCACGGCCGGCAACGGCTGCGCGGAGCTCAGCCTCGCCCGGGCGGGGGGCCCGGCTCACGGCAGGCATGCGCGGGCCCTCCCTCACCGCCGGCCCCAACCCCAACGCGGGGCTCCTCCCGGTTGTGGAGATGCAGCTCGAGGTTTCCTTGCTGGGTTCTGTTGGAGTCAGGGGAGGGGGCCGTGCTCTTTTTCCCTTTTGGCTGGAGAGGGGTTATTAGCATCGTTTATCTGTCTCGGAAATAAAGCCAGATAAAGAGCAGGGGGAGAGTTATCCGTGCGAGGTCACCGGGAGGGCTTCGCCTGTAATGAGTTTAATACTAGCATTTGTATGGCTCTGAAGGTCACGTCTGGAAATACTGGGAAATCCTCTCCTCGTGTTCCAGTCCGACTCCCAGGAGCTCAGTGCCAGCAGCAGGCTGGGCTTTCTCTGCTTGGACTGGAGCCACAGCACCCAGAAAGGCTCCAACTCTGAAGGTCACAGTGGGCAGAGAGGGAGAAACGAAGCGCTCGTTAAATGGGCTCCCTCTTCACAAAGCATCTGTGCTGATGGCAGCTCAATGCACAGCACAATCTATTGAATGAAACCTGGCCAATTCCATCAGACAATGACATGGGAGCAACTCCCTGTGCCAAAACCCAGACGTGCGTGTTGGACAGATGAGAACCACCCAACAGAAAACAGCAGCCACCTGAAAGCATCGGCTTCAGCCCTCTGGCTGGATGTGGGCTCCCCAGCAGGGCACTACACTGCTGAGTCTGGACCTTCCCAGCACTGCAGCTTGGTCCTGAGGGCACACGCATGCAATCTGGTCCCTACACTGCATAAGCAAAGCAGGCATAGAACAAAGACAGTGAATGCCCTTCCTAAACATCATCCAACTGTTTGTAGCAGAGGCTGTGACCCCTGAAACCTTTGCAGCCCTGAAATATTGCAGCAGTGGCTGACCAAAGCCATGGCAGCTTCTATCTCCTCTGCCCGTGGGGTTCTCCAGCTTTATCCACCATGCTACCATCAAACTTCCCAAAGAAAACACCTATATATCTCCAGGAGCCAGGAGCAGAGACCAGATGTCAGCAACACCTTTCCACTTTCTCCCTTAAAAGCCATCCGTCGTGAATGTCTGAATCAGAATATTTAACTTTTCCCTGAAGGAAGCAAAAATAGCACCCCCAATACCCAGAGATGATAATACATAAAGCCACATGCTCACCTCCCATTGCCCCTCACTGTTTCCATAACTCAACAAAAGAAAAGGCAGGCTTAGCTACAGGATTTGCTCCTAGCTTTTCCGGAACAATCCAGCCTGAGTGCTGGTGAAGGGTATTTTTATAGCCACAGGAAGCACTGAACAATGTTCACAGCCATCTCATTTGACAAGCACCTGTTTCATGAAGTGCAGTGGAAATCACATCTGTTCCCGGGCAGCCAGGTGCACTGCCAGGAGCTGCAGGACACGGATCAGCAGAGCTGCATTGTGCTGTGCTGCTCTACTTACATCTATTCCGGAGAGCACTGCCAGGATTGGCAGAGAGGGTCCAAGTCTATAGGATTACAAGGATGCAGCAGCTCTATGATTTGCTCAGCAGCCACTAATTGACCCTTCATCCTCAGCACAGTCTCGCTCAGGTGTCTTGGTGCTCTTCCTCTTCTCCTTTAACCCCAGGCGCTCCAGAAGTCATCTGACAACCAATTGAAATGACAGTAACAAACAAACATCCTTCAGCAGTAATGAGTTTTCCCTCAGGATCATTTATGTACCAACCTGAAGCACTGCACGCAGTACTCATCCTGGTCAGACTGGAGTTCTAATTACTATTTAAAAATGGGAAATGTGGCCCAGGGGTGAAGAAAATCGCTGGTGAAACCGGGCTTGGGTTTTGGTGGACTGTAACATGATAAGGCACAGGGCAGAGAAGCAAGCAGACATCACATCCTCTCCCCCTCCAGAACACACTTCGACACGCACTACAGACAAAGCATTTTCATAGAATGGCCTGGGATGAAAAGGAGCACAATGCTCATCCAGTTTCAACCCCC
Source organism: Lagopus muta (assembly GCF_023343835.1). Lineage (NCBI taxonomy): Eukaryota > Metazoa > Chordata > Aves > Galliformes > Phasianidae > Lagopus > Lagopus muta. Next base: position 2,882,112 of record NC_064454.1, on the reverse strand, counting down.
TGCTACGTGCAGGGTCACCAACCACCAGACCAGGCTGCCCAGAGCCACATCCAGCCTGGCCTTGAATGCCTGCAGAGATGGGGCAAAGATGATTTGCAGTGCATGCTCTTGGTCCGGAACGTGTTCCCTGACTATTTGTGTATGCTGTGTGTTCTCAGAATGAAAGGGTGAGATCCTGTAATTCTTGCTCTGAGCTGGGCTTGGCTGGGAAGCACACCAACATCTCCACGTGCCTGTTTTGAACAGATGATAAATGCTGCCCAGACCCCTTCAGAAAACCTTGCAAATAAACGAGATGTCGTACCGAAAGCTTCTTTGCTGTGTGAGAGATGGAGAGCATATATTCTTCATAACCCACCCACTCTAAGGATGCACAGCCTCTCCTCCTTGCTCTGATGCCTGCAGGGAGCAGGCTGGAGCAGAGGCACAGCCCATAGGGCGAAGGATGTTCAGTGCCACAAAGCCCTCGGCCATTTTAGCACTTCAGGGGATGTGGTGAAGGGGAATGAATATTGAGAAATCTTGAGAGCTGCAAGAAGCAGCCCAACTTATCATGCAGGGGTTGCTATGGCAACCCACCCAGTTAATGCTTCACCAGCAAAAAGAAAAGAAAAAAGGGGGAAAAAAAAGGCTGGTACTTCTGCACAGGCACAACAGGACGAGGAGATAAAAAATAAATTCAGCACCCCCACCCCATTAATCCCTCAATCTTCTGGTCTCTGAGCCAGGCTATGGGAGTGGGAGCACAGAACCTGCATCTCTGGCCTCCACGTGACAGCCCCATCTCAGCAGTTCCTCTGCCACTGCAATAATCATGCCAGCTCACTTCAGCACAACTGTCCTCTTCACTGTGCAGCTAAACATCAGCAAAGCTTGTTCCTTGCCCCTTTCCTGTCCATCAGGAGCCAACACAGACCCACTGCTGGCACCAATTTCTCCTTGCCATCCCAGCCTCAAGGCAGCCAAAGCAGTGCAACAACAGACTGTGCATGTTCTCACTTTACTACTGCTCCCAGAGCTTCAACTAGCTCTGCTCGTGGCTGAAGAAGAGACCTCCAAGGCCTCTGGATGGGTGATATTCTGACCTCTTAGCTCCAACTGCTCTCCCTTTCTGTTTTCAATGGCAACACACAAAGCATCCCTATGCCATCCTTATCTCCCAGAGAAAACAGTCTGCTCAATATGCCTCCTTAGTTCTTAAAATTCTTTTCCTTTCAGATCTACAAAGAGGGAGATCTGAACAAGAGGGCTCAGGCCAGCCATCTGTGAGCCCTCAGTGCCTTTCATAGCCGTGCTCTCTCAGATAAATACTTCCTCCAACACAGAAGAGCACTAAATAAGCCCAGGCCTGTGCACACACACAGCCTGTGTACTTGGATCCCTTTAAGCAGCAGGTGTGCTGTGAAGGCTGGGTTAAAAACTGCCCCGTGTTTGAGAAATTGGCACTGAGATTCATTCATCCACATTGCTACCACTTTGTGGTCAGTTAAGCCCTGGTGCCACTGCAGGTCCTTTTGAGATATTGTTTTCTGAGCCTCAGCACCAAGAAGATCAAGCAGTGTATAAGCATTTAGGCAAGCCTTCGCGTGCTGTAAACTGAAGTGCTGTTTTACCAATCTGCAATTTAACAAGGTGGCACTTTCACAGATTTGCTTTTAGGCCTCTCCTCAGCCCATTCATTTCAGCAGTGGATGGAAATCCATTAGCAGCGGATTGCCACACGCAGTCATTCACATTTGCTCATTTAATTTCTCGTACTCTTAAAACTCTTACTGCTACTGAAATACACCGCTGCATCAATTATTTTAGCACCTTGCAATGACTCTTCTTCTGTAAAATAAAACCTGGTGCACCATCTTTCCTTGGCTGAATTGAATTGAAAACCATTGCAGTTTTCTTCCTCAAAGGGTAAGGCTGAACCTCCCCACAGCTGGCATTAAACAAGGAAAACACATCATTAACTCCTTTTCAAGTCCCCTAGAATGCTGCTTCTCAAATGTGATTTGTTCTGTTGACCAAGGAATACAAAGGATTCAGGAACACAGCACATGTGTGGCTGCATATATTCACTATCTTGCACTGCTGTGTGCCCCATTGTGAAAAAGAAACTTTCTCAGTTTTTGGCCTTGTCCTGTACCTTCCATCTGCGTGTTTCCAGCTCTCCCTTCCAGTAGCACAACTGTCATCATCCTTCAGCTAAAAGAACAAGCACATTTGTAATATATCAGACATCACATGTAAAAAAAGGAAAAACAGTTTTCCCAGCCTCAATATGACAAATCTGAAAGGGCTTTTGACAGTGAGAAACGCCTTCTCGGTCCAATTCAAAGTTGCTGGGTAAAGTGATGCAAGTTTCACAGAGCTCTGAATCTGTAAAGCCTCTTTTGCTTTCAAAGCTATCTTTTTCAAAGGGAACTTCAACACTCAAGCAAGCACCCTTCTCCTGGCTAGGTATTCTGCTACAGCTCGCTGCTTTTTAGTCGTTCTATTAACTTTGTACAAAGAAACAAGCATTAAAAAAAAAAAGAGAGAGCAGTCACTGGTTTCTATCCAAATTTTGTGTAGGAAAGGAGAGGTTACGCGCAGCCCGGCGGGGTTTGCAGTGCCGCCGACGGCCGCCAGAGGGCGCTGTTCTCTCTGCGTTACGGAGCGCTCAGGCAGAGCCCGGCTCCTCCCTGCACAGGGCGGCAATGCGCTCCTTAAGAGCTGGAGATTTACTGCCTTCGTGGGCTCCTGTGCTCTGCTCTGATGTGTTTGTTGTTAACTGTTCACCTCAGTGAGTCCCCATCACTTTGCACGCACGTCACTTTGCTCAGCGGACGAGCCTTTCTGGCTTTCTGTCCTCACGGCTGTGAGTTGTCAATAATTAAAAATCAACTGAGAACAAAACTTACTGTGGAAGAGCCATGAGTTGTACAAAAAGAATGGACCCCATAAACCTGTGATGTTCCATTTCTGGCCTGGATTCTTCTTAGTATTCTACCAACAAGCTGGGCAATCCCACACTATCTCACCTCTGCAAATTTCCTTTAGCTTATCTACAAATAGAGTACACGTAGAGACCCTTGCTTATGCCCTTTGCTAGTTACTGAGTAGTTCTTCAGAAGTACTTCTCTGAGATGAAAAACAAACCTACGTCAAAGCTGCATGTGGTGGCTGTCAGGCAGAATGCAGTACTTAACCCTTTGTGTGCGAGGCTGAACAGGGCCCTTTCACCCCAAAGACCTGAAGTTCCTGATACAGCAAAACCATAAAATCCCTACAAATAGACCAGCTTTGTTCAGTGCCTGACAAGCCTAAAAGCATTTGGCCATAAAGGACATAAGTGATGCTTAATGAAGACCTCAGATTTCTGCGACGCAGTAAAAGCAAGAGGGATGCAGAAAGTCCTCCCCAGACCTGAGCTTGGAATGCAGCACCACCAACTCCATGCACACACTCACCTTGCCCTCACTCCTCCTGTTTCACCTCTTGCTGTCCTCTTTGCCCTGCCAACCCCTGCGCCTCCTACACGTCCCTCAATTTGCTCTGTCATTCTGCCCTGCCTGCAGCTCACCTGCAGCCCTGTCTGCCCTCAGCCCCTCTCACTGCTCAGCAGATGGGCAGTTGCTCTCTTGTCCATGGTGCCTCCACAGATCACGTGCTTTACATTGAACAGGGAGGGCACTACACAAAAATAGACTCTATTGCATGCAGTGACCAATTACAGTGAGTCACTACTTTTATCAAGAAGATACAGACTGTATAAAAACACTGGCGTTGGCTATAATTAATAAACAAGATGCTCTAAGAAGAATGAATCAGTAACTGCTGATACCATACACAGATATCTGTGCACTCCAACCAGATATCAGCCACTTAAGCTAAATAAAGTGATTTAAAAAACTAAAGATACCTGGGGAATCAGACAGGCTGGCAGGAACAGGGAATGATGCAACTCCAGCAGCAGTCCTTGAACAGAGCAGAACAAAAGCACCCCTATATCACGTTCCATGGATGGCCAGCTACCTGAGTCAGATAATTAATTGCTTGGAGGTCACTGTGGTTGCATATTTCAAGGTCAGCTTAAACTAGGTCATCAGCTCAAGTCTGTGTTTTGGCCAAGGCTAAAAATCAGGGTCAACTGCCAGCACCACGTCGAGGATGAAACCAAGAGTGTTCTTGGTCCTAAAGGTGCCATTATTATTTGTCCACCCTCAATACTAATGAAACCAAACCCAGTTTTTTGGATGGTACTTACTTTGGAAAGAGAGACAGCTTCCTTCCAGCACTAGAGGTGAGGCCCTCCAACTCAAGAACATGGGATGCTGTTGGTGGATGCTCCCCAATCACACTCACACAGCAGAAATCCAGCATTCCAGCATCTTGCTTCCAGAAGGCCATTGCTATTGGAAGGACTCCTTATTAAAAGAAAAGGGTGTTCATTATTACTCATAAATGAGAGAGAAGCTTGCTGTTATAAGAGAATCAAGTTTTATCTTATGTATTCCAATACATTTTCCTTGCTATTACTATGTGTACTTTTGAATAATCAAAACAAGAAACCACTTGCTGTGCCTTCTGTCTCTTTCTTTCCTATCTGTACAGATTCAGCCCCACAGGATCCCTGTCTAGATAACAATCACCCAATGGAAACAACAGGCTGCATAAGGAGTCATGCAGATCGCATCAGGGAGAGAACACCATACTCATGTATGCCACTCAAAGAGGCAACTGTATGTGTCTATATAAAAGTTGGGGTACTGGAAGCCATCCATAGTGTCACAAAAGCCCTGTAGGAATGAGGTGAAAGGGTACCCAGGTGACCCAGTGAGGAGTGGTGTGATCATTCCCATTCCAATGGCACTACACAGCTGCTAACAGTACCCGAGTTCCTCAATTCTGATCATTCAAGCACCCAGGATGCTCACAGTACATCTCCAACAGCTACTTATTACCTCCAATGTAAACAACCTCCAATCTAAAAACATTTTTGGAAGAACTGTTTTCATTCTAAAGCCAAGATCTTCTATTTTCAAGACCTTCGACGGGCTTTTATGGGTAGGATCAGCAGAACGAGGGACGGAGAGGTCACCACCTTTATGCACCTGAATGATACCACAGACATCACGGGATGCCCATGATTTTTCAGAAGACTATGAACAAAACCTCTGAGGGAGAAATATATATATATATTTTTTCTATAAAAACCCACAAGTTTTATGCCAGAAATTTCATTACATTAAAACCAGGCTGTGCATTCCAAAGCACAACCCTGACAGATGTTCCCAGTTGGCATCATTTAAACATCCCCCCTTTGCCTGGTAGGGATTATATTCCCATCTCCAGTGCATAACTGCTCTCCCTGCACAGCTCTGGGTGCCAGAGAGAAAGGTGCTCAGTGGGTTTGGGCTGCACACTGCAGAGGGCAACTCCCACTGCTTTTACCACAGTCCTTCCTCCTCCTACACCCATCCTGACATAAACCAGATGACATATTCTAACAAAGGAGCTGTTTGTTCTATAAATAGGTTTTTTTCCCTCACATACCACAGGCATGAGAGCCCTTTCCCAGCATCTAAGAACAACAACACACAACCAGTATCAACACGGGTTGTTCCTCCAAGAGATGACACACTTCAGTGCAGCACACACGAGCACGGCGCTATTTCTGAAGGAGAAATAAGGATTTCACACATCCTCAGTGAATGCTGGAAGCTTACTTTGATTTAGAAAGAAATGTGCTTTCTGTGATGTGTCAGGGCAGCTTCTTTCATTCTCTGAAAGCAAGAAAGAAAACTGCATTTTTAGAGGAACTGTAATCTAAAATCACTTTAAAAATGAACAGCAAACTATCAACAAGTATCTAGAAAACAACAGCTAATTTGAGTTGACCCAAAATACCATAAAACATACCAATTTTCCACCCCAATTATTTTAGGGTCTATAGAAGTAGAATTTGGAAGACCATGTAGTGTATGGAGTTTACCCCATGTATCAACGGATGCTAAATACATTTGGGTTTTCAATATCCCTTCACTATCACCTCCTGATTTCTGGAGGTGCTGCCAATGAATCAGTCCCTCAACCACTGCAGCCCATGAGGACCAACCCCAACAGGAGGCACAGGGGCTGACCGAGGCCAAGCACTTTGCTGAAGGCCACAGATTAAAGCCAGGCTGAGGCGAGGGCCCCTGCCTTCCTATTTCCTGTTGCCATGACCAGGTTACACAGCCTCCGCCCCACCACTGACCCCTTCATTGCATTCATACCTTCATTGCTGCCCCATGATCATGCACAGGTCTGTTGATCAAACCTGGACACAGCTTGCTCAGCAAAACCTTCTCACTCGTTTCCCTTTCCAGGCAAAGCTTTACAGTCCCTTCTTTTCCCCATCTTGCTCGTGGAACACATGGATGCCCACACACTAACATTTCAGTACCAGCAGCTGCTCCTGCTGAAGATAGCAGCATCTTCTTACCTTAATCCAATTCACACAACAGCACAGACCTGAACACAACCCTGGGAATCCACTGCATGACTGTGAGGACAGGCTACAACTGACAGGTAGGAATGTTTCCTGCAGCAGATAGATTTTCCTGAGTGTTGTTCCAGCCTCAAAGCCAAAAAATGGGCTTGACAGATTGAAGTCTTCTGACTACACCTGGAAAATACAACACAAACACCCTGCTGTAAGTAGCAGCTATCTCCAAGATATATACTTTATACACTATCTCAGGAGGTGTTTCAACATTCCTGGCCACCAAACTGCAAATTCCTTTCAGCTCATAATGTAATAAGATGGGAGTTCTCATAGGGTACAGTGATGCTGAACAGTATCAGAGGGTCGAGCAGCATCAGGAGTCCTTCAGGGAGAAAGAGGAGAGCACAGGGCTTCACTACAGCAGGTTGGTGCAGCAGAGAGCACAGCTACTGGATCAGGAGAACTGCCTTGCCCAGCAGACCCCAGTACTCATTCGAGGAATCTCAGAAAAGGAAATGTTTTCCCACCTGTGTCCTGCTCTATTGAGGCCAACCCAATTTTGGCTTCAGCTGGAATTTCCTTCTTCAACCTGACCAAAACTCCCCAGCCCTTCCCTGGAGCAGTCTAGAATGCAGTTCATGTGTGATAGAGGTTCTCAATGTGTGACAGAGGTTCTCAATCTTTGGTGCAGTGCTCGGAAGTGGGAAGGAAGCAGCATTCCCACACTCATTCCCATTGCCAGCTGGTTGCCTCTAAGCAGTTAATCACCCACCTCTCACGTGGCCTGTAACACTTTCTGCAAGGAGGCTGGCAAGAACAAGCTGGCTACCAATACAGAAATAGGGCATGCAGCACTGATGAGCGTGAAGATGAAGATAGGAGTTCTGCCCTTGGGTCTTTCCAGACATACACAGGATATGAGGCTGAGTTTTGCTGTTTATCAACACACAATGCCAGAACAGAAAGTAGGTCAGCAAGTGGGGTATCTCAAAACTGCAGGAAGCTACCTGCCAATGTCTGTCCCTAGGGTGGGCTGGATGTGTGTAGGCACCAGCAAAGCTGATTTTTAGAGAGAAAAAAACAGAAACTGCTTGATCCCAAGTGTGTAGTGGGCTCCCAAACACTACGTGAAGCAGCAGAGCAAGAGAGCCAGTGCTCAGGAGAGGGAGATGTTCACACTGAGGTGCTGGGGCCCTGGGCAGAGGCATGCTGCCAGCCCTGGGTGCTGTCTCTGCACCAAAAAGTGAGCCCAATGCACGGCAAAGCAGGGATTACAACATCAGACTCAGCACGGGCACACACAGCTTTAAGCTATTCTTCCTGAGTGTCCTACATAACAAACCCAAACAAATTAAGGAATGAGTAATGGAAAGGTAGGAGGTGGCAAGGCTTGTTTTGGTTCAGGAAAGGATTCCCACCCCTTGCCTGGAATCTAAATTAGATTCAATTTAGATTACAATGAGGCAAGGCCAAACCCCCTTGATGAATGAGTTGCTGAAGTAGATCACTTGTATTTCGCAGCTGTTCTTTAATAAATTCATTTATTTGTCCCCTGCTTCTGCTTTTGTTTCTGATGTTATCAGCCTCGTGCCATGTCCTCCCCTATCCCTCCAGTTTAGGATAGCCCTTACAATCTCTCTCAGTGAGGACAGAAGCAATTTGTTTTCTGGTGGAGAGAGAATGTGTGCTTGGGCTGATAAGTGGATTATCTCCATAAACACCCTTTATAATGCTATGACACCCCACCCTCACAAAACCAAAGGAATTAATCACAGCCAGCAATGTGACATCCAAAGGAGAAAGCTCCCTCTCCTGCCTACTATGCTGGTATTGCAGCCAGGCTCTCTTAAGGGAAAAGCAAGGAAAAATGCACATAACATAAGAAGATCCATGTTCATGCTCACCATGTGTCTGCAGGAAAATGTGCCCAGTGAATACAGATCACAGCAGCTGTGAGCTTACAGCACTGTGTGCCCCAGCTGGGCGTTCAGTTGCAAGAAACACGATGCACACAGCCAGCACCTCTCTGGTTTTCAACATCAGATCACATGGTGGGCAGTTCTGAAGATTCAAAGCTTGCTTTCACACCCTAAATAACTGCTGACAGCCCAGTCCATATTGCACTGCAGGGACAGAACGATTTACAGAGCAAAACCTCCAGCTGAAATGCATTTAACAGCTTAGAAACATACAGAGAGAAACGATGCCAGGAAGCGCAGTGCCGAGAGCACCTCAAATGGATGCAAAGAATGAACAAAGGAACTTTAGGGATGGTTTGAAGGAAACAAAAGAATGTTTTACACAAAAGGGATGGGGACAGTGCTGGCTGCAGGACAGAGTCCAGCTACTTTGGGGATGCTCAGGCACTGTCTGGTTGGCTTGCTGCAGTACAGGCGTTCATTTTGTTCTCCTGATACTCCCCATCCCAAAGGTACTGCAGGAGGGATCACAGCCCCTGTTATCTCCCTCTCAAGAGAAATCAAGAACGTGCAGCTACTTAAAGCAGATGCTCAGTTCCTCAATGGACTGAAACTCTTTTATCTCTGACTCATCTCCATAAGGAAGTGAAGCACATGCAAATCACATATGGGTCCAGAGCAGTGTACCTGGCAGATCTTTACATGCTCTGGATGGCTTCCTTTAACAGCAGGCATTCATTCATTTCATACTTCTCAAGCACTAATTTACAGCTTGCTCTTGCTGAGTAATGGGGTTGGTGTAAATCAAAAGCAAAATCTGTCAGTGGCAGCTGGTAACAAGAAGGGATGTGTCTGAAGGCAGACAGGACAGAATGGTGACCAGCAGCAGCAGCAGCAGGCATGCTCTTCACCTCCAGCAACTTCAAGCTGCCCACCATGAGGGTCAAACGCACTCTATTGCTTTACCCCAGTTTCATGAAGTCCAATCACAGAGTTGCTCAGGTTCAAAAGACCTTCAAGATCATCGAGTTCAGTAGGAAAGACAGAACCCTGCAACCCAGCCTGAAACCCACAGCAGGAAGCTGAATGCAGTGGGTCAAAGCCCTGCTTGGAGGGAAAGCCCACAGTGCTTGGGTTTAACTTCACAGCTCAGTGACTCAGGAGCAGAGGTGGATTTGGGGGAAAGGGCATAAGTGAGGATCTTACCTGGGGATGACACAGCTCTGTGATGTGATGCCAGTTTCCTCTGATGGATCAAAACCAAAGTGCTGTCATTCCAATGCAAGTGTGCTCATTTTTGTCTCTTCCTTAGAGAACCCAACTTCACAACGGGTCACAAACAGAAACACTGAGCTTTTAGTTTCTGTCACCTTTGGCAGGTTCAGTCCACTCATCATTCTGGTGAGGAGAAATCACAACGTTACTTTGCAGAGTACAAAACAACTCACCCAGGACCAGCACTGCATTACGACCACCTCTCCTTACGATGCTATTTTCCCTTTCCCATTTTCTGAGGCCTTCTCAATTGTTTCGCTGTTGTATTTTAGCCTTCTTTTCCTATTATGTAGCACATAATTCTTCCTTCCCTTTAGCTTTGCATGCATTTTAATATAAAATGATACTCATTTTGTAGTATCACTTCAGCAGCTGAATAATACACTTCAGGATGATCTGCAAGACAGGAATATTTGAACGCACTTCTGATTTTATGTACCAACCCAATAAACACAGTTCTTTGCCCAAAGAGCTTTCCTAAATGGATGTTCAGTTATTAATCTTCAAATACATTACATTAAAAAGTAATTTATTTTCAAACGATGCAGCAGCATCCATTTCTACATGCTATGATTACAAAGCCTCATTTTTCCAACAAGAGGAAATTTTCAGGGCCCTGAAATAGCTGTAAGTGAGGTATTATTATATCCACATCAGCTATCAAAGTACCAGATTTCACTTCCATGGAAGCAAATACTAACTCATGTATTTCAATTTGCCACGATTACATTTTCCTTAGGAGAGAGGAATAATGTACATTTTGGAACTTTTTGAGCCATCATTATCTGTCTCTATTGTCCTGGCTGCCCAAACTGCACTACAATTTAAAAGAATTACAGAGCAGACAAAGACCAAGTTTACTATTGCCAGCTAAAAAGCACGTGGAGAGTGGCCAACGAAACCCCAACTCAGTAACTAAGTTATGCACATTTCCAAATATAAAATCCCATCATCATCAAGAAGAATGAGAACTTCTAAAGTAAAATTACCACGCTGGCGCTAAGCACTGTAAATCTCATCACCAAGGAGCTCTCACATTAAGAGAGATGGCTTTTAAGATGCCCCCTGGAATGGAGATGGCAAAATGCTGCACGTTCCTCTACCAACAGATCTCTAAACCCAGTCGGTTTCACAGCTCATCAATACACTTGAGAAGGAATAAGGCTGTCTAGTCACAACCAAGCCGAAAAAAAAAAGCTGTCTGACTCAATCTTTTATTTTACATTCATGCCAATCTCCTAACTGCTTAATTAGCTGTGAGGGTGAGCTATGCAGAGGCTCTGGAAGCCAACCTATTTATCATTTGCATTTCAGCAATTTCTCCGTCTTTGCAAAGCGATATGCAAACACCAATTACTGCTGTGATGCAGCTCATGCTGGTGGGCACAGTGCTGATGTGGCTGTGCTGTTCCAGCTCTGCAGCTGGCTCCTATGCCAGCAGTGGCTGCCCTGCTGCAAGGTGCAGCTGTGCTCTGACCCTCTCTGCCCTGGGAGGTGCCTGGAAGTGGGGTACCATGGAACATCAGTGCTCATTTCCAAAAGGAGATGAGCTGGAGCACAGTGCTTGCTGCATTGCTTGTGCAGACAGGCTGCACAGCAGCAAGGAGGAGCGCTTGGGGCAGAGCCACAACCAAGACAACTCAATTTGTTCTCCCTCTCATCAAAAGCGGAGATCTTGCCAAGCTATTTCAGCTTGTTTGCTTGCTTATATTACCACGATTCTTATTTGCATGTAACTCATGACTGACCTCAACCACCACCCCGCTGACTTGCAGGGCTCTGCATACTGAGCACAGCATTGGCCACATAGGCACCTCTCCTTCCCACTTAGTTTGTTCACAAATCCACTCAGCCCAGATGCATTCAGGATAATTGACTCTCGAAGCAGAACTTGATGGGACTTGTCAGAACCTTTCTTGGTAAAAATCAGCAATAGCAGCAAATCCTTCCCCATGGATGTGACAGACGGAAGATCAATTCCTGCCTAAATGTGTTCATTGGAAGCCCAAGGACAACACGTGCCCACATCTGCGGCTCCTTCTGACAGGTCTGAACACAAAAGCCAAATCAAAATATGCCATGTCCTTCAAAAATGCTTGTTTTGGCATTTAAAACATGTCACCTGGGCTCATCTGAAGGCATTTATTCCTCAGGACAGGACTTGCCTCCCCTAAAAGCCAGGGATTTCATCCAAATTATTCTTTCAGGCTCCTCCTCTGTTCAGGCAGAGAGCAGCATGCCTCCACAGTGTAATCATTATCTCATATATGCTTAACACAAACGAGATGAATTGCTGTCTGGAGGTGCTTCTTTCTTCCCTTTGGCTATAAAGACAAACTGAGTGACTAGCACAGCCTCAGAGTTAAATTAGATGAGCTGTATCTCATCCTAAGCAATTTTATACTAGGGGATCCCATTATGTTTCTCAGCCATCAAGCAAATTATACGGCAAAGGGACGCAAATGAAGCAAGCAGAAAGCTCAGGTCTCACTACTACCTCACTACTGCCATTCATTTCACTGTGGGAGCACTCAGGTTGTGGAGCAGCCAGCTGTGCAAACCCTGGAGCAGACTGACAGCCCCACAGAGCAGCACATCACAGAGCTGTGACACTGTGACCACGATGCCTGCAGATTTCCTGGTTCTTCTGCAGGTTGCTGCCCCTCTGTGACTCAGTTTCTCCATCCATAAAGAGGCAATGATGCTCCTGACCTCTTTTGATCCACTGGTGGAAAAACAACCCTGGCACATAGTGGAAATGCTCAAGATGCCCAGGGCTGAGCATTGAAGGGTGGTACTAAAAAGGTCTACCCTATGGGGCCTTTCTGGGGCTGAGCACAGTAAATAACGAAGTACTGCAGAAATGATGTTCAAAAGGAGAAGATCTACAGGGAAAAAGCTAAACTCAGTGGATGTTTTCTACTGAATACAATATCTTGGAACTGTTCAATACAAACATTTCACCAGAACAAAACTACAAAACACCTGAGTACACGTCACACCTAACAAGCCTTGGTAGCCTTTGTGAAATGCCTTTTCCAACACTAACCATGCTGCCTCGAGCCAATCCCAAAGCTGCATGGACCACAATGGGACACGAATTCAAAGATGCTGTCAACATCATGCCCAAGTTTCCAGCCCATCAGGCACAGAATCCATCTTCTCTCCCAAAAGTGACTCAAACTTCCACTAACTCAAGTGTTGCAGAGTGCAGAAACAGACTCTGTATAGAAACCAGGGTGACAGCAAAAGCATGAGGCTTTATTAAATATCAACTAATTATTCCTAATCAGAATAACTTCTGTCCATCCAATTCGTAATTATTTTAGAGGTGAGAACGAATGAAAAAAATGCCTTAAGAAAAAGCCTGGCTGTTACTAATGTCACTAAGTCAGAAAGCAGAATGTAGCAGCTATGGCCCAATTCAAAACAACGTTCAAATGTGAGCTTCTTTAAAATTGATTAATATTGTGCTAAACGAGGGTCTGTCCCTTCCTGTAAGAGTCAGTGGGTCAACTGAGTGTGGCTGCTGTCATTCTGGGGCCATACAGTCCTCAGGAAAACATTTTGGTTCACTTTTACCTCTGGAAAACACGTGGCTGTGTGGCCCTGCCAGCCAAGCCCCAACCGTATAACTGTAATTCTTAGGGAACTGACTTTGCACCCATCTGCATCCAACGGGCGGTTGGACTGGTTCTGAGCAGCAGCCAAACGATACCCAGTGTCAATCCAAGCTGAGGGCATTTTCCTGAGAGGAAAGCAGGTGAAAGGTCCGACAGCCCCAGGATGGAGCACGGGGATGCACTCAGCCCATGAGGAGCTCTGAAGGAGCACAGCCTCCTCCTCCCCTGCCCCCAGTTGCTCCCCTCAAGGCCATCACTGCACGTGAAACTGGATGGAGCCAAGGGCAGGGAAGCCAGTGTGAGACAACAGCAAGCCGAGCCCCTTCACGTGCCTTCGACAAATATGAAACGAGTTTTTCCTGACCCTAAGCAATTTCAGTGCAAGGTCTACAAGGGTGACGTTTCACACTGCCCTGGGCTGCATACGAACCCACATGGTTTTTAAATTCCACAGACAAAATGCTGCTTTCAACTTCACATTGCAACTCGAACATCTCCGCTGTGTCACCCCCACAACCACTTCAAAGACCATTTTCTCTCACTCTGAAAGCCTCTGTTTTACTCCAGCACATAAACCTGACTGCTATTGGAAGATGGCAGAATCTCAGAAGGAAATACAATAAAAATGAAATACACACAGGTTCTCTGAAATATCTCTAAAGGTATAATTGAGAAGAGAAAGCTCTCTTTCCATCCACACCTTTTAAAGCAGTCTGCTGAATTCCACTGCAATGATACCACATATAAGTGGGGAGAAAATAAAGGGAAGAAAAGGACACAACACACTCTATTAAATGCTTCAATTGATTCCTACCACTGCTCTTACAACCTATCCAGTTTTCTGGGAATGCAGATGCAAAGGCAAAATGAAAAAATAATTTTAAAAACAGCCATTTTAAAACACGTTCCACTCTCCTCTTTGAGGCTGAAGCCCACCTTTCTCAATGTCCACTCCAACCACTGGCAAATGTAAACTTTGCTCCCTGCCTGCAAATCTGCAAGCACAGTCCCAGGTGGGAATACCAAGCAGAGGTCAACCTGCATCCATGCAATGGTCACTGGCTGTCAGGTCTTGTAAATCATGAGCCATCACTTCGTCAGTCCCAGCCTTTGGCCTTGCAGACTGTGACTAAAGATCCAGACTTGCTCTGCCAGCAGCTGTTGCAAGCTGTGAGCCAGCATGTTGGCATTCTCAGCTGACACACTCACCCCTTCTGTGCTCACAAACTGCCATTTTCTCTTAGCAGAGCTCTTGGGTGATGTGACATCAATGCAGGGCCATCACGGGGTAAAAAGATAAATAAAAAAATCCATCTGTTCGAACAACCCACATTCAACCAACTGATTCATTTTTAATCACTTTCCAATAGAGGTCACCCAGCCAGTAAACATCTGGCTGTGGCACCTCAACAGCCTTACGATGTGAATTATCTCACAGTCAACATCTTGTCCTGCCGTATCGGTTCTCAATTACTTGTACAGTCACGTTAGTCCAATGACCTGCTTTCCATTATAAAAACAGCAAGAGCCACAAGACCAAAGAGCTCTTGCAAGAACTTCAGGCCTAATAATGGAAAACATCCTTCCAGCGGCTGCGTATGGAAACCTTTGCTAACCATAGAATGCTGTCACTTTACATCACGGTTTAGAAACAAGCACTGCACACACCAAATATTTTACAAGTGGAACTCTGCCCCAAAGATTCCTTTCCTATGTTTGCAGAGGTGCTTTAGGGTAAACATAACTTTGTATTACCGTCCATTTTCTCTTCCCACGTGCCCAACTTCAGCTGCACATGGGTCTATATTCACATCTTTCTCTTAACTGTTTATTTTCACCCCATTGCACAGTTGCCTTGCCTCTGTCACTTGATAGGCTGTGACGTCTCTCAGGAATGAGGTTGGATATGTTGTTGTAGAGGATTGAATGTAGACTGCAAACTACAAGTCAGCTGTGCAAGCTCCAGATGTACTGGTTTGGAATACCTGACTGGCACATTACAGAGCATTTCAGAAGGAAAAACGTATCAAAACATAACAAAAGATTGGAATTATTTAATTCCTATAATTTACATATAATCTCAAATGAAACACTGAAAACACCAGAATGTTAAAGAAGAAAAACTTTCAGCCCTAAACAAACCTCCGGGCAGCACCAGACAGTCGTAAGGAGGAGGAAGTTCCATTTTCCTAATTCCTTTAATACCACGTTCAGTAAGGTTTGAGTAATGGTTCATATCACTAGTGCTAAGAAGCAGGAAGAATAAGAAAATCCAAGATCTTGTGCCTCACCTGTGGCTTCTATTTTTCCTTTCCCCCCTCAGAAATGTAACATTTCAACAGATTGCTCCCTTCATATTTGTCAAAGGCACGTGAAGGGGCTTGGCTGAGCCCTGCACCCCACCCCGACCCACAAAAAATGTGCAAGTTTTACTTCTCTTTTTCAACTTCCTTAAGGCAGGGAGCAGCGAGTTCAGCCGCCAGCAGCACGCTGTGAAAGGCAGAGCTCTGCTGCTCCCTGCTTCACACAACCCACAGGCACTTTGGGTGTAGCGCAGACAGTCGTGGCTTCTTCACGATCCACCTGAAAAGGTCTCAAATGAGCAATTCTCCACATTAGAAAGCAGCTCAATATCTACGACTGCATCGTTGTAGATTTTAATTAGAAACTCTGTAAGCAAGGAGTAGAGGTAACAAGACCAGTCGCTTCTTCCGCACCCACCTCTTCTTTGGATAGAGCGAAGAAATAAATGATGTATTGAAATATATGCATGAAATGATCCATTTTATCTGTGCTATCGCTTGTGGATACACAAGAATCAGCTCAACAATGCATGAGCTCCAAAATCCATCAAGGTGCAGCAATTCCTTTTATAGAACGGAGATAAAACTTTCACTCAGGCTACGCCAGCAGTGACTGTGCACGTCTTTAGGGACAGAAGGTCGACACAGTACTGCTATTGAGGCAGACTACAGTCCCATTAAAGTGCCATCTTAAAAGCTGAGCACCTCATAATTCCACACTCCTTTCTGATAAATAAGATAGCAAATTATGAAAGAGCACAGAAATACACCTTTCCATGAACCCCATGCAGTGCTACATGAAACAGAACACAATTTCTTGAGCACTGAAGCATTCAGACACAGAGCACGGTATAGGCAGTATCAATACAAGTATAATGTTCATCACATGCAGCCTAGGAATTGCAGTTTAACGTCTTTGACTTCAGAATAAGAAGATTTAACAACAGCTTTTCCCTCTGCTCAGGGCTCTTCCTCTCCCTTCTAAGGAAGACAGGAATCCTCCCAGCTTTCTGCCTTTGCTAATAGAGGAACCCAGAAGGTGTTCTCAGCCCAACAGCCTCTGGAGGAAGCTGGCTGCACAACCCAACCCCACAGCACATCCACGTACCTGCCAGCAATGCCTAACCCCTCTGCAGTCCCATCCTGCCTCTCAAAGATGACTTTAGCACAATGAAACACTGGCCTGAATTGGTTTTACCTTTACAATGCAAGATAAAAAGCAACACAACATGTTTCCCTACAACCAGAGACAGGCAAGTAGTAAGGCAACAAGACGTGCACACTGTACCCCAAAACCATATTTTTGCTGCTGTGAAAGCAGTGCATGAAGGAGAGCACTGAGCACAGAGGCCACTGTGCTCCCTCTGCTGCTCTCCCAGAGGAAAGGCAACAAGTTTCAGGAAAGCAAACGAGCACACATCTACCACCACCCAAACCTGCATCTCTGGGTGCTTCTAAAGCTGCACAGTGCCCATTTTGCAAATACAGGCACAGGAGACATGTAAATATAACTAATATTTCCAAAGGTAAACATGTGCAGGAAGAAAAAGGCAGGCAAATCCATTCTACTGCTTCTTTACTCCGAAAGCTTTTACAACCATTTTCCCCTTCTCTGCACAAGCAGAACAAATGCAAGACCCTGGGTCTTGTACCAGCAAGCCTGCAGCCTTCACACAGTACAAGAGACATCTCAGCATGATAAACAGCCAAACATGCTCGTTTGTCCTTGTGCAGCACTTGTTAGCAGACATGACCTTAGAACAGGATCAAAATAAGACAATATTTCAGAAAGGACACTTGCTATTTTCCTAAACCAGTATTTAGAAATCAGAACAACACGCATTTATTTTACCTTCAAACCAGGGCTCAGCTCTCAGTGTTGAGACACGCTGGGAACTCACGTGATGATTACAGCTCTCTGGCACAGACACAGGCTTTATCCCTCTCGATGCATGTCACATCTTGCCAAACCAAGGGAAAAACACTTCACTGCCAGAATTCAAAGGTCTACATGCACTTGTCCAGAACTGCAGCCTGGCTTCTCACCTGGGCTTTATTTCTGATCTACTTCTGCAGCAGGGCTAAACAATAAAAAACAAGACCAGTGCTCCCAACAGAAGGATATTACACTGCCCAACCACAGTACGTTGGTTCATAACGTGGCATTTGCCTTTTATAGCACTTCTCATTGGCACTTCGTAATTTGCAAGGGAACCAACCATTCCAAAAGTTAATAACAACCCCTGCCACTAAGCCTTTTAACCAGCAGTTTCTTATTTTTAACTTGGCAAATCATAACAGACCATTTGTTAGCAAGGCAATCCCTGGTCAATACCTTGTATGCTGTTACACTATGGCACTGTCATAGGGCTTTCCCAGTTTAATTAATTTTCTACAAGAACTTCCTTTAGTAAGAGATAGTTCAGTGCAAATGCTGCAGCTAGACCAAAGCATACAGCCTGTTTTGTTGCCAAACACTTCTCTAACTGCATTTCTAACATTTGTCCTCAGGCAAAAGTCATCGTGACTTTGAGAAGAGAAATGCAAAACCTGCCAAAATGACCCAGATTACATCCTAAATCATGAATTATTATTTATTTCCACAAGTCAATTAACAGCAGGATACTATATACGTTCCTGTGTTCCACCCACCAGTTATTCCAGTGGTGTGATGGATTGTGAATCCAAGTTCCCAGTTAAAAATTGCCAGTGAACAAGTCAAGTATGCCACCCTGTTTCCACATTCTCCAGCCTGCAGACTTTGCTAACAAATCTGATGGACAACACAACGACATGTCTGGATGGCACTTCTCTATTTCCAAGTATGTGTTTGCTTTTGAAAGCCCCTCATTTCCAGTATCAGCAGTGAGTTTGGTGCCAAATCTGCTCACCACACTTCTTGATCCTCGTGGCTCCAGTGCCTTGGTAATGGGCACCACTGGCTGCAATCAGTGTGTGTTCTTGTATATGGCACATATTATGAAATCTCAAATACTTGTACATGTATGAAAAGGTTTCTATTCAAGCTCCAGGATACAATCCAATTCTCAATAAAATAAACAGGAGAAACTGAATGTGAAACCTTTCCAGGTGTACTTCTGTATCTTGCATAACGTCTTAAGATTGAGAATGCCATGGGAAAAGGCCAATAGACGTAAACTGAAAAGTAGAAACAGCTTTACTTATAAATATGATAATCATTTAAGGAGGATAAGTACAACACTACTTATTGGAGCCCATCTATAATTTGAATGTGGATTTGTTTATGCTGTTTAAGCAGTAAGGGATGCTTCTTGCTTGTCTTCCCTACCAACTGCTTATTCATCTGGCTTGAAATGGTCACTGTTACTTACTTCTAACACATCATATCTCTTACCACAATTTCAGTCACCTGCTAAGGACTGTGGTACCTTGCAGCATCTCAGACGATGCAGTTTTAATCACGCAGTGCAGAACACCAACTGCTGCAACCTTATGCTGTGCTGTGAGACCAGTTCTGTCAGGCAGATGAAAGACACTCTTCCCCAAAGTAATGTTAAAGTATACAGAATATTTCCACATGTATAACTTTGTTTTAATTCAGTAAAATTGCAGGGATGTAGAAAAGGTTAATGTTACTTCTGACTGATGAGATACACTAGGTATCAAGTGTGTCGTAAGTCTTTATGACTCCCATATGGAAGCTTGTAATTGGTACAAGAGCATTTCCATGCAGTATTTGGCTAAGTGCTCTTACTGAAAACACACTTGGAAGTTATTTCTTTCAGTTATGCATGAAAGTTAAAAACACAACAAATGCAATCCATAAATAAAGAGTGAACTCCAAGTTAAGAAACTTGATGGACCACTGCTCTGCAAAATCCCCAGTACATACAGGGCAGGGATCTGGCTTCCAGGGACCCTAGGCAGCATCATGCCAGCTGCTAGGAGGCACAACACGTGCACAGACTTCCTTTTCTCCAGCAGACGTTGCTGTAACAGCTGGATATGCAAAGGGGAGTCCAGTGCTGGAAAGCCTGTGAAGGAAACTCTTTGCTTCTAGCAAGATGAATAATACACCTGTTCCCTAGTCATGAGCAAACACTACAAAGGAATAATTAGAAACTATCTGACCTGAAACCCACATGCCCATTACTGTGGTATTTTTCCACCTACTACAGGTGAAACAGAAGATGGGCTGGACCTGGAAGGGGAGGGGTGGAGTGGCAGCACAAGATGCTGATTTATAAAGCACCAGCAAACAGTGCTCTTTCTCCACAGGCTCTGGACAACGAACTCGTCCTGCCTGAAGGATGCCAAAACGCAAGCAGGATTCCAGCTAACATCTGCTTGTCAACTGAGAGGGAACTACCATCCCTGTGAGCTTTTGCACCGCAACAGGCAGAAGTGCTCTGAGTTCCACTTTTCTCCTGTTGGGCTTTTGCTTTTCATCTGGAGCTTTTGGCTTGGCTGCTTCATTGCATCTGGAAAGGAATAACCTCACCAAGATGGTAAAGGTGAGTACACTGTTCACCAAAACTGCTGCTACTATGTGAGCTTCTTCCTACTAACAAGCTCTAATTTAATCTATGTGTATCAGAAATATGAGCAATGCTACTATGTGAGTTTCTTCCTACTAACAAGCTCCAATTTAATCTATGTGTATCAGAAATATGAGCAAAGCAAAAAATGGAATTGATACTAGAAACTATTGGGCATCCAGTCTTAATGACTAAGGTTGTCAGTCTAGCTAAGTATGCACTTCCAATCCTAAAATGCAAAGAGATTGGATAGAAAACACCTCCAGGAATGGCTAGTATTGTAATCACGATTTTCATGAACACTAACTCTTTTGCAAATGCCAAAATCTGAGATTTTATGAAGATTTGCAGGTTAGAGGTTATATCATGCACAGCAACCAACAGAATTTCCTAACCTCACTAATTTTCTTTTCTCTTCCTGCTAGGTTGTCATGATAGACAGTTGCTTTCTCTATCTTGGTCTCTGTGCAGATTTGAAAAGCCAAACAGATCTTTGAGTTGGATAGTTGAAGGGAAGAGTAGGAGTGCAAAGGAAGAATCCCAGTAGATAAACCAGATTGTGTGTCTTTGGTGTGATTCAAAATTTAGAACGTCCTGTAATAGAGATGTTCTGTATCTGGGATATTTGTCAAACAAACTGAAGTGCTTGAGAAAGACTTCAGGCTTGTAATTGCCTGAACCATTCACCAGCTCATAGCTTTTCCCTTCCTCAAGATAAAATGTTAATATTTCAACATTCCTTTAATTAAAGGGCATCTGAGGACAGGAGGTCTGTTTGGAGTTCAGAATAATAGTAAGCAATGGGATGTCCAAACCTATTCTTTCCTTGTTGTTTCCATCACTTAAGCTGTCTGATTTAGGCTTTATGCAGGACATCCACTTTCACTCACCTGAAAGATTCCCTTTGTGGCAACCTAAATGACAAACGTCCTACAAAACGTGTGTGTACCTATCAGCAGCACACCAGCACATCCATCCCACCAGTAAAGCACACCATCAGATAAGACCCAGCATGACTCTCATGAGACTCCGATGGCTAATCTCTAAGGAAGCCTCTGAAATGGGGTCAACCAATAGTTCTTCCAAGGAATGGCATGTAATTTACAAGATAATTAGGATCTGGAACGTTATGATTATAGAAGCTGGCAAATGGGCAACACAGGAAGTCTGCCCTTCAGAGCGCAGTGTTAATGTAAAGTTAGGAGGATGCAACCCTCCTGAAGTTACATTATCCATAAAGCAGAACGTCAGAGGTTTGGCAGCATCCCTGGGTTACTTACCTGTTACTAGATTGGCCAGTATGGGTGAACAAGAAAGAAGTAACAGGCTTGCTTCTCCCTGGCAGCCCGATAAGCTGTTTGCCTCCATTTTATGTCATCTGGTGTAAACGTGTGAATGGTAATTTTAAGTGAAAATAACAGTGAAGTCATGTATCTAAAAAGCTGTAGGAGCAGCCAAAGAAAAAAACTTCTCTTTTTCTTCTTTCTCCTTTTCCACTCCATGTTAATTTTGCTGAGGTCCTGGGCAGCATTCCCACACTTTGTGTTAGATTATAAAACACTGGAAGCGTTGTGCTCTCTAAAGGAATCACTGTAATTGACAGATGCTGAAGACCTGATTGTGAGTGCTGCAGTGCTTGCTGTGGGGATATAAGGACAGGGATAGCACTCAAAGTTGCTGGGAGAAAGAAACAGCAGCAATTCCAACTTAGCAAAGAAACAGAAGGACTTGTCAGAGTCTGATTTGTGCAGGTGCATGGAACAAAGCTAAAACCTTCCTTCTTCCACAGAAAAAGTCTGATGTTTACTCAATTGAGATCAATGGGCTAAAAGATCTGGAAAAAACAAAGACTGGAGAGGAAGAAAAGTGCAAAGACCTGAAGGGCAACAAGAAAAAAAAGAATGAAGAACTGAAGAAAGAACTGGACCTGGTGAGTATTGCTAACTCCACGTCAGCTGGCAGGACAGCCTCAACCACTGTTTGAATGAATGCTGGTGAAGGGAAGTGCCAATGCTGAAAATCCAGCAGGGAGAAATAAGCTTCCTTACACCCCTGTAGTACACCTGAAAAAAAGCTGTGCAGGATTAGTATCTGTAATGAAAGGATGATTCTGACTTGATGAAGCCACCGCTGGTACAGAGCAGTGCATCCCTACCAAGGTCTGTACTTTCCCAGATGGAATTAATATATAATATTAAGCTGCCTTCTCTCAGCTGCCATTTGCACAGCCAGCCAGGAAGCAGAAGGAAGAGAGGAGCAAAACATTTTGCTCCACAGATTGCTAGTAGACCTAGAAGCACGGCTCAGCTTTACAGTTTTCTCCCTGCAAGGTACTTCAAAGAGAGAGCACTAAGCTCAAGCAACCTGTGTTTCCTTCTGGCTTGCCAGGGACCCGCTGGCTGGGTTTGGAAAACTCACTTCCTCCATGCATGCTTCAGTTTCCCAATCTGAAACATGAAGTTAATTATTCTGACCTCTTTTCGGAACTGCCTTAAGAACAGCTCACAGCAAAGGCAATGCATGGGTTAGGCAGTATTTCAAAGGTAAGGAAATCCCCAAACGAGCCATCAATTTCTCCATCATCTTTCTGAGCTCTATTCAGTCCCAGCTAAATAATTCTCAATGTATCTCATCTTTGCCACCGGGGATGTAACAGTACTCTCATGTTTCTAAAGAAAAATCAAAGCACAGACAAGTTAATTGACTCATCCGAGCAGCAATGAATCATGCTGTGAAAACAATGGTGAGAACTCACAAATTCTTGGCTTCTAAACCTCTGTTCACCACAAGATGTAATTGGGTCAGCAATAGCACAGCGTTGTCACTGCAGGGAAAGGAGGAGAGCTTTCTGATTTCCCTCTCCCATGCCTCTTTCTTAACTGTGCTCAGAACCTGCTGCCTCTTTCCATGAGACCACAGCAAATCATTTCACTCCCTCGTCACTTTATCAGTTAAGCTTCTCGACTCCACGTAACACTGACATTTATGGTGAAACCCATTTCCGTCCAGCAGAAGACAAGTGTTGTAAATGCTTTGCAAATAGTAAAATAGGAGCAAATGCCAGAGGTGTGAATATGTAAGAGGAGACTTGTGCTTTTTCTGATAAACTACACTGTTTGTTTGTGGAAGTGGGATGTCACACTAGCAACTGGATCCATAGCTCCAGATCCAGGCACTCTGAACTACTTCCAGATCCTGATACAAAATTTACAAGTCTGCTGGTCTGCTTACTGTCATTTTCTTTCTTTTGGAATCCAGGATGACCACAAACTCAGCACTTCACAACTGGAGGAAAAGTACGGTACGAGCATCGACAAAGTAAGTCCATAGGGCATCATTAAAACTTCCTGATTCAGATGCCTTCCTTTACCTCTGGCTAATCCAAAGCTGCTTAGAGGCAGTGGGAAAGCATTCAAATTGGCAAACTGACAAAGCTGCACTCATGGATGCGTGCATGCATAATCATGGAGCACCAGCTCCCAGTAAACCCTCAAGCAAACAGCATCTCAGTGCACGGCACTGTCCTGGTTTTAAACTGGAGTTTCTCCATTGTCTGAAGGATTCTTCTGTTTTGTAACCAAAATCCCCATGCAAAACTGGACCACCACGTTCTCATCAGGACCACAGCTTTTCTGAAGGTATTCAAAGTTTGCCACAGGTCATTTTTCCCTAGCAGTGTCACTATCCTGAAATCACTACCTTTGGAAATCAAAGGTGCAGGTTACCAATCCGTAACACTAACAACATTTAAGAAACAAGCAGCATACACTTCTTTTTCCTGAGCTGAGCTGAAAAGCTGCTTTCTGTGACCCCATGATAAATGTGGCATTTACTTTTGCAGGGTCTCTCCAGCGCAAGAGCAGCAGAGATTCTGGCTCGTGATGGTCCCAACTCGCTCACTCCTCCCAAAGCCACTCCTGAAATCGTTAAGTTCCTCAAGCAGATGGTGGGAGGTTTTTCCATCCTCTTATGGATAGGAGCTGTCTTCTCCTGGATTTCATTTGGCATTCAGTTGGCTCAGGGAGCTGAATCAGCCTTTGACAACGTAAGTGTTTGAATAAGTACAAAGTGAGTATGCGACCCTTTGACAATCTAAGTAACTTGAATACTACTTCATAGTTACTCAGTAACAACCAGGAGGTCTTTTGTTCTTCAGGACTCTCCCTTTACGACTGAACATTTCTGCTAAATACCTGACATACCACTTCTAAGAGTGCCTGTCCAAAGGTTTTATAACTACTGCCTGTAATCACAATACTTGAGTATGCTGGAATCTTTGACTTTGATTCTCTCCTAGGAATATAACTGATTCAGGTTCATGCCAGGTTTGATTTAGAGAAGATTTTTAGAGACACAGGATGTTTACCATTATAACTTTTTTTATACCCCAGCTTTACTTGATCGATAGCAAGGCAAAACTTGAAAGCTCTTTTCTTAATTTGTCTTTTAGTCTGCCTCAATACTTCACTTCAAGTCTCTTGAAACCTTACAGAACGATATGATTTACTCCATCAGAGGAACTACTTAGCATATACTTTCAACTAACTGGATTATTTCTTTCACTGATTAGCTCTACCTTGGTGTAGTCCTTGCAGTGGTCGTCATCCTCACTGGTATCTTCGCTTACTATCAGGAAGCAAAAAGCACAAACATTATGGCTAGCTTCAGTAAAATGATTCCACAGGTAAGAATAACAAGCATTTCTTTTCCTGATAACACCTCAAAATGACTGAAGTGGAACTTTATATATAAGCACCTTACATATAAGCAATAAGCATAACTTGAATCGACCTCTCGGTTGGGTGTTTAGAGATAGCACCATGCTCATGTCAGTCATACTTCTGTCCTTCAGCAAGCTCTCGTCATAAGAGATGCAGAAAAGAAGGAAATGTCAGCAGACCAGCTGGTAGTGGGAGACATTGTGGAGATAAAGGGAGGAGACAGGATCCCAGCAGACATTCGTCTGATCACTACTCAGGGGTGCAAGGTAAGCAATGCTTCGTAGAGCACAGTGTAAGAGTGCTTTAGAGGCATTCATGACATGAACTACTTCTGCACACCTAATATGAGTTATTAGAGCTTTAAAATTTGACCACATATAAGTCACAGAATGCAGAAGCTCTACTGGGATGCCCAGCTCATGCCATACTAACATACTAATCCCCTTCCTGAACACCAGAACAGGCCATAGCATGTTCTAGCAATACTCCTTGCCAGGGCAGCAGCAGATGTAGCAACACTGCATTACATGCCTCCAGAGACCTGCAGTGAGGTCTTTGCCTTTCCTTTCAGGCTGCCACTGAAAACCCCACCAACAAACACATAGCATGGGCCAAACCAATTTCCTGCTGAAATACGTTCCTACAGTGACAGTGGCAATCATCTCATAGAACAGCACTGAGACATGATGGCCCTGTCACCTGTTATTAAATGTGCTGCAGCCTTCCTTCTGGGCTGTATGTAACTGCAAGTTACTGACTTTAACATGGGCATATCTCCGTTTCATTAAAGGTGGACAATTCTTCACTCACAGGGGAATCAGAGCCACAGTCCCGCTCCTGTGACTTCACCCATGAGAACCCCTTGGAGACCAGGAATATTGCATTCTATTCCACCACCTGTGTGGAAGGTGTGTAGCAACAAAGACCTCCAGAAATGGCACCTGTAGAGAGTGCCAAATAATATTTTTAACTCATTTTGAACTATTCTGCCTCAAGGAATTCCAAAAAGGTTTGGTTGCTATAAGAAATGGTTTCCAAAGGACACCAAAATAAAGCCTGCAGCACTGAGCTGGTCATTCACCACGTCAACCAGTGAGACCTTTGTTTTAGCACCTAGACTGGTTATGGGTGCAACCAGCATTAACTGCCATTCTATTGTGGTCTTTCAATCATCACCTTTAGAAATGACAAGTTGCAGAAGCCTTTATGTACTTGTGGATGCTTCTGTGAAAGGGCTCTGTACACTTGAAGGTGTTGTTCCTGTGATCAGAACTCAAAGGCACGCGTTGTACCTAACAGACTATCTGCTAGGAAACTGCACTGTGCCTTGGGTAATGCTGCATTCCTACTGCAACACCATCAGCAAAGGCTAAGGAAAATGGATTTTGTCCTTCTTTCCCTTTCTAAAGGAAAATAAATAATTCCGGGGTGAGGTCTCAGCTACGTAAAGGCTGAAAGGGGTCTTTGTTAATCAATACTGTGTAGAGAAGACAGGCTTGAAACTGATGGACTTATTTCTTTACAGGCACTGCTACCGGCATTGTAATCAACACTGGGGACCGCACGATCATTGGGCGGATTGCTTCTCTTGCATCAGGAGTAGGAAACGAGAAAACACCCATTGCTATTGAGATAGAACACTTTGTCTACCTGGTGGCAGGAGTGGCCATTTCCATCGGTGTCCTCTTCTTCATTATTTCTGTATCAATGCGGTACAAGATTCTGGACTCCATCATTTTTCTCATTGGCATCATCGTGGCAAACGTGCCAGAGGGACTGCTAGCCACAGTGACAGTGAGTCTGAGCTGCCACTCGTAGTGCTTCAGTCACTACCACAATTCATCTCCCTTAACTTCAATACAGGGTAACACTAAAAAACAGATTACCTCACTTGAGATGAGGTGGGGTGTTTCTTTTTCCATGAAACTGATAGGACAAACATTTAGGAATTCTGGCATAACTGAGCTATTAATCTGAGCTTCAGCACAAGAATTCAGCTCTGAAACAATGGTTTTGAAATACTGTTCTGCCTCAATTGCTAACAGTATGATGATGTGAGTCATTTCTCCACAACCTGTTCCTATTTAGAACGGAAGACACTGTACCCTAAAAGTTGCATGAAAATTCCATTTACTAATACATAAAAATGGTCTTTACAATCCCCAGCTAAGAAGCAGCAGAACTGTTAAGCATTGTTAGCCCTAAAGCACACTACAATGAACTGCAGTACGAAGAGCTTCACTTCAGGATTCATTAGATTGGGAATTCCCCCAACATTGCAGCTTCTTCCATCTTAGACAGCCTCTTAACTGATACAGCACTCATCACTATCAGCAGGGAACCAGGTTGCTTTCATTAACACCTGTACTTTTTCTTAGTTTCAGCTGCACATCTGAGCTAAATAACGCTTTTGCAATGCAAAATTGCAGCCACCAAAAGATGACTTTTAAAAAAATGCTCTCTTTCAGAAAAGCAACAACGTTAAAAGTAGCAGTCTGTAGGTTGCTTACATCATTCTTTAGTGGTATCTCACTGGCAGCAAGCTGAACTTCTTGCTTTACCTCTACCAGGTGAGCCTGTCTCTGACAGCCAAACGGATGGCAAAGAAGAACTGCTTGGTGAAGAACTTGGAAGCTGTGGAAACGCTTGGCTCTACTTCCATCATCTGCTCTGACAAGACAGGGACCCTCACGCAGAACAGGATGACTGTTGCCCACCTCTGGTTTGATAATCAAATCTACTCAGCTGATACCAGTGAAGATCAAACAAGTAAATATGGCAGCGGGGGGATCTAGAAAAGGGTGGCTATGTGGGATGTTTCCCACTTACAGTCTGTCCAACTGATGTCAATGAGGATATCTTTCCAGAGATGAAACATATACCTCCCTGCCACACACAAGTGCAGTGTGCAATAGGAAAATCCCTTCTTTGCCACACAGAGATGAGAACAGAATAATTCCCATCACCAGAAAATAAGCCTGGAGGAGGTTCTAATTCCAAGTGTACTCACTGACAGTGAATTTAGGAGGGAAATAAGCACACAAACTTTATCTAAGTAACTTGGCCAGAACTGCTAGCTGACTGCCATAAGGTTCCTGTTAAAGTGTTTTTCTGTAACAAAACCTATCAAAGGAACAACCTTATTCTGCAAACAATTCAATCGTGTTGTTCCAAACTGGAGCTTTTACTTCTACCACATACTATGCTAAAGGATGCTGTACTCCTTTTGTTTCTTTTCAGCCCAGCCTTTTGACCAAAGCTCTCCATCATGGACAGCACTATCAAAAATTGTAACTCTATGCAACCGAGCAGAATTCAGACCAGGACAGGAGAATCTCCCAATAATGAAGGTACTGCTTCACATCAACTTCTTTCTCTTCCTTTGGAAGAGCAATACATACAAGCTGTTCTATTTAGCTTCAGTCTTCTCTTACATTTAACACTCCAGCCTTCTAACTCACTGTTGGCTATAAACTCATTTAAAAATCTAAGGCACATTTTTAGCACAAGGCTTTTTTGAGGACAACTACTGCTTTATCACTGCTGCTCAAGCACCCAACATCTTATAGAAGCACGTAAGATGTCTTGAAAGAGGTGCAGATGTGCTATCAACTGTCCCTTCTCTCACCCATACAGAGAGTTGTGGTGGGTGATGCCTCCGAAACAGCTCTGCTGAAATTTGCAGAAGTTGTTCTGGGTGACGTCATGAATATTCGAGCACGGAACAAGAAAGTGGCTGAAATTCCCTTCAACTCTACCAACAAATTCCAGGTGTGTTTCAGTTTTTTTGGAAACAGGCCAAACTGTTTCCAGCTTTCAGTGTTTCTATCAGTATATCGAATGCAACAGTTGGTGACCTGGAAGTTGTAATGGGTGAATTCAACGACAGGGAAGACTTAATCTCCAATAATTGCAGTTCATTCCATTTGATGGAAAGAATGATACGTGGAAAAGGAGAATAATTGCTATTTCTGTGCAAAGTAACCAAAAATGGAAACAAATAAGGGTCATATATGCTTCTTCAAATGACTTCGTATTGTGGCACACAGCTCTCCATTCACGAGACTGATGATCCCAATGACAAACGCTTTCTGCTGGTGATGAAAGGTGCCCCAGAGAGGATCCTAGAGAGATGCAGCACTATCATGATCAATGGGAAAGAAGAACCACTGGACAGTGAAAAGGCAGAAGCTTTCCAAACAGCATACATGGAGCTGGGAGGCCTGGGAGAAAGAGTGCTTGGTGAGTCCTAAATAGAGGGACTGTAAGAGAACTGCAGTGCAAAAAGGGGAGTTTAAATCCTGGTATGAGCACAGTGTGTCTGGACTTCATTTCCCCTGCAGTGAAGGGTAAAAAACGAAGTGTGCTGCCTTCTGTGCAGATTGCTGAATCTCACTGCCATGCTGCCAGCTCCCTGTGGCAGGGATGCTCTTACTGCTATATACTGATGTCAATCTGAAACACCGTGCAGCCAAAACAAAGTTACAACGGCAGGTTAAATAATCCTCTAAAGAAAGCAAATGGTTAAATGCACCAGAATTTTACAGGCAAGAGAAAATCTGATGCTAAGCTTTAGCAAGCTCTCCTCTTTCATTATTTCCTGTATATTCTGTCAACCTACATCTCCTTCTAGGTTTCTGTCACCTGTACCTGCCTGAAAATGAGTTTCCAGACACCTACACATTTGACACAGATTCCATGAATTTCCCCACATCCAATCTATGCTTTGTTGGGCTCCTATCTATGATTGACCCACCTCGTTCCACAGTGCCAGACGCTGTCTCAAAGTGCCGCAGCGCCGGGATCAAGGTAGGAACCTCACAATATTCTTACAGACTGTAACCTCAGTATATGTAACGTGAATTCTCATAGAAAAAGGTTTCTCTATTCAGTGTTGTTCCAACCTTACTGCTCATGACAAAGCTTTTTTCACAGCTCTGATAAAATGGTGCCAATAACAAGAGGTAGAGAACTGAAATCAATACAGAGCTAATTAATTGCCACTACCTGTCTTTGTTAAGTAAATAGCATAGCTTTCCAAGTTCAGATTCTAAACTGTTTCCTGGTCTAGAACAATAGACATTTCACCTAATCTCTCTGCATCCACAGCATGTACGTTTGTCACTCACTCCTAGCACTTGTCCCTTCCTCAGGTTATCATGGTCACTGGTGATCACCCAATCACTGCCAAGGCCATTGCCAAAAGTGTGGGCATCATTTCAGCCACCAGTGAGACGGTGGAAGACATTGCGAAGCGCCTCAACATTCCTGTTGAGCAAGTCAATAGACAGTAAGAGCAGCAGAGCATCTGGGATACCTACTGCCTTCATTTTCTGAAAGCTATGCCTTCTTCTTCTACAGTGCTTTTAGCCAAACTCTACATCGCAGCCACCAAGCCCACCTAACGTGCCTCTCTACCTGAATAATTCTATGCCTAGGCCAGGGCTCCCACCTGCACTCACCATTGGAAAACACTGGCGAATAATACTTTGCAGATCTTTGCTGTCACTGCACAACTGACTAAACACGCACACTGAAAACCACAATTCAGTACCTTGTGTGGTGCTGGAGGATGACCTGACCACCACTCTAAGTTCCTCTTTCACCACTGTAAAAAAAACCCAAAAAACAACAAATACCCCCTCCCTTAAAACAAAAAACCAGAAGAAAAGCATTAAAGATTTTTAGAGATGTCTTCCTCCCCCGCTCTCACCCCCTCAACCCTCAGAGTACTCTTTAAAATGCATTTTCTGTTGTTAAGCCTACCCTGGAGGAAGCTCTGATTACTTCCCTCTGTCTCTAGGTAACTAATTCAGTCTGGATTTCTGCAGTGGCTTTCATTCAACACCTGCTGATTAACAACTAACGCTTCTGAAATTAACTCAATTTGCTGCCTTTCCTCACTGTTAAACTGCATTCATTCTACGAGTGCACTGTTCTCTATCTAAGCCTTTTGATTTGGAGACATACCCATGGCTATTCACAGGGAGGCTACAGCAGCAGTAGTGAATGGGATGGAGCTGAAGGACATGAGCTTGCAGGAGCTGGATGAAATTTTGTGCAACCATTCGGAGATCGTTTTTGCACGGACATCACCCCAACAGAAACTGATCATAGTGGAAGGCTGCCAAAGACAGGTAAGAGGTGTACAAGCTTCTGCACAGACACTGCTCTGGTGTTATTTCCACAGGTATCACCCTCCAGGTGACAGTGGAAGGCAATTTCCAGTGCACTCTCAGCTCTGCTCACACCGCTCTCACCGTGCGAGAGCAGCATCTCACAGACTGCCACAAGCACTGTCTTCTCTGGACAGAACCCAAGTTCTTTGAATTCCTGCTACAGACTCTGAACTCCTACTGACAAAATGAGCTTATCCAAAGCATGAATGCCTTAGAGCTGTGCTGAGGGGTCTGACAGGCTTGTTGTAATTCAGAGGAGCTGCTGCTGGGATGCACAGCAAGCGTCCTGGGTAGAGACCTGCACGAACACTCTTTGGGAAGCAGCCTTCCCCCAGGAATTCTTTAAACCCAGATCAAAGCTACATATTACCACATCCTCTCGTCTTATCTCTTGTGGCCATTTAGACCCATGTACTTCCCTCCCACAGGAATGTTTAGACAAGAAGATAGATATGAATCCCACAAAATGTCATAGCATGATTTATCTGTGACCAAGCCTTATCTATATAACTTTCAAAGACTGCACAAGAACCCTCAGTAAGCATGAATCTGAGGCAGGATTTAAAGAGGGACTGTCCCACTCACAGGCAGCATTATGTAAGGGAGCATGGAGTGCAGCCAGCACAGGAGGCACAAGGAAAGAAATTACATATATAGCGAAGAATATATATATTCTGAACAAGATGCAGATTGTCATTCAATGGTTCTCCCCTCTGATGCATCTTCCAAATAGATGCTGCAAATCAAAAACAACACTACCATCAGGCCTGATCTTCACAGGGATGGAGATCCAGCACAAGCCATTATTTCATTTTTGTAATTATGCCAGCACTAAGCTTTCCAATCAGCATTAACAGCTCTTCAAGTGTAAGCCTGAATTGCTATCAGAGAAGAGAGAGAAAAAAAAAAGGGATAAAAATCTTCCCGTTAAATCTCATTTTTAATTTAAAGTTTTTTTAATGCCCTTTGGCAGAGGGTAAATGTGTTCTGTACTGCTTGGACACCCACACCCTCAGTGGATGGAGAAGGATGCAGAGGAACGCCCTTCCCTTCCCCCTCTTGAGCCACTCAGTCTACACGCTGCCTTTAGCACTGAGAGCCTCTAAGCTCTTCTGCCCATGGCAGTATTTATCAGTAGTGACACTGTGCTAAATCCCCAAAGGGACAGGACGTTCGGTATTTGCTTTAATCAGTTTGTCAGGCTTTTTCCCACTCAGAACACTGTGTTGCTACCCAGCTGTGAGCTTTTGCAACAAGCAGGACAGGACCCTTTTCTGCAGTAGATGGTTTCATTGGGAGATAACAAAGAAGCTGAACTGAATAATCAGTTTTCCATCTTTTGGATTCCTAACATGGCATATCAGTGGTCAGAGTTGTTGGGACAGCATGCAAAGGGTCTCTAGTGATCAGTAACACGATTTACAGTTAAGATTAAAACCAAGTGAGTCTGTAAGCACTGCACAAAAGTAAAGGACGGATCATGTGGGGTCCCTGAATTTCCCATTTATCTTTGCCGACTATAGAGGCAACCAAGACAACACACAGACACCTAATTTAGCCATCTGCTGCACACAGTCTGAGCCTACCATATTAATTCTAGAGTCTTAGAGACTGGAAGGGTGCTTAGAACTGAATGTCCTCAGGGGAAGAAGGCACTGCATCCTCTACAACCCCACGTTATGATCCTTCTGTGTGTTG
This sequence comes from Lagopus muta, assembly GCF_023343835.1. Taxonomy (NCBI): domain Eukaryota; kingdom Metazoa; phylum Chordata; class Aves; order Galliformes; family Phasianidae; genus Lagopus; species Lagopus muta. The sequence goes on along the minus strand of NC_064454.1, from coordinate 2,849,411 downwards.
CAGGGTGCAGTCGTTGCTGTGACTGGAGATGGAGTCAATGACTCCCCTGCTCTTAAAAAAGCAGATATTGGAATTGCTATGGGCATTGCTGGTTCTGATGCAGCTAAAAACGCAGCTGATATGGTACTGCTGGATGATAACTTTGCTTCTATAGTCACAGGAGTGGAAGAAGGTAAAAATAATGTTGCTACCTCTTTTCTTAGCTGAAAGCAGCTGACAGCCACACAGCACTGGCTGGTCAGTCCTCCTGATCCTGCCCTCCTGCACCCCTCTCTGCAGACAGCTCATCTCATATCTCCCTTACTGTCATCCTGGATTTGGTTTTTGGTATTTGGAAAAAAAAATGGGAACTGCTTCCATCCAAAGACACTACAAAGACAATAAGGAAATCATTCCTCTCTTGCACATACTTGCTAAGCAGGGCACTGGTTTGCTATCTCTGCTTGTTCAAACTCCAAACAAAAGCATCTCTCATCTTGCTCCTATGCAGTCTTTATCATCATAAAGAGACAAGCTGTTTTCTTTACATTTTAACCTTAATGCTTGCTCACACAGAGTCCTCACTGTGCTACATCCAAACATAATCTGCTTCTCCAAAGTGCTCATGATTTGCATTAAGACCACAGCGCGCTGAGGAACGGGAGTTTTCCTCCATCTTTCTCAGTGAAAGAGACTTTTAAATTTAATTAGAATTTTCAGGAGGGTCAAAGGGAAGGCAGGTTAATGTTTTGGGGGAAAAAAAGCACTTTAAAATGTACGTGAGGAGAACACACATAAGCCATTACTGCTTTCACTTAAGTTAGTTAAAAAAGTAAGGTTTTGGGTTGTTTTTCTGAAAGCTGTTGGCAATCAGCCCTTACAGAAGTGTTTCCTTTTCTTCCAGGCCGCCTGATCTTTGACAACCTAAAGAAAACAATTGCCTACACGCTGACTAAGAACATTGCTGAGCTCTGTCCCTTTCTCATCTACATTATTGCCAGCATTCCAATGCCCATCGGAACCATCACCATCCTATTCATTGACCTGGGAACAGACATTGTAAGCTGCTGCCTCAGAGCTGAATAGAGAAATATCCTCAGAAGCGACAGAAACTGGGTGTACAGGCACCCTGATGGTTTGTTTCTGTTACAGATCCCTTCTGTTGCGTTAGCCTATGAAAAAGCTGAAAGTGATATTATGAACAGGAGACCTCGAAACAAGAAGAAAGACAGGCTGGTGAACGAGCAGCTGGCTATATACTCCTATCTGCAGATTGGTAGGTTGGCCTATTCTCCATAACACCACCTTACATCAGTAGAATGAGATAAAAACAAGCTCTTTCACTTTTTAGAAAAGGGGAACATGAAATTAAACCAGTACTCCTATGTTTTGCTTCTTCCCTATTTCTCTGGTCTACTATGAGATACGGAGGTTGGTGGCCCTGCCTGCAGCAAGGGGGTTGGAGCTTGATGATCCTTGAGGTCCCTTCCAACCCAAGCCATTCTATGATTCTCTGATGTAACTGATTCTCCCTCTCTGATTTTACAGGTATCATGCAGTCAGTGGGAGCCTTCGTGACATATTTTACAGTATATGCAGAACAAGGCTTCCTCCCTTCCACACTGCTTGGCGTTCGAGTCGACTGGGAAAACAATGCTATTAATGACTTTGAGGACTCTTATGGACAGGAATGGGTAAAGATGCACCAGAACATCTTCACTCTGTGTCTTTAAAATTCAATGTTCTCCTCTGAAATACAAGATTAAGAAAACAAAAGGGAGGCTTAAATGTCAACATTGGCCCAAATCCGACCATTGCACACCTTAATCTGAAATAACTGAGTTTATCCCTTTGTAACGGAAATCTTCCTGCCAAGGTTTACAGTTGCTTCCACAAGACAGGAGTGTTGGATATAACACAACTGTTTGTTTTTCCCTTTGCTCTGCAGACTAAATACCAGAGAACGTACCTGCAGTGGACTGGCTACACTGCCTTTTTTGTCAGCATCACCATTCAGCAAGTTGCAGATTTGATCATCAGGAAAACAAGAAGAAATTCCATTTTCCAGCAGGGTCTTTTCCGGTAGGTTTTGCTGGTCCTTTACCTGACAGGTGGAAGGATTTATTAGCCCACTGCTAATTAGCTCAGTGATTTGCCCCCTCACATTCAGTCACTGAACAAAGACTAAATGTGGATTCAAGCCATAAACATTTTCTCACACTTAGCCACCCCTCTTCTATCTCATGATAGGAGTTTTCCTTAAGTAAAGGCTTTCTTCTGTTTAATCTGAAAACACATCAGCCTAAAAACTCCGTTCGTTAAAAGGTTTACAATGAAGAAGTTTCCTCCCCAGATTATTTTCTTAATTCTTATCTAATTATCAGTACTTAGGTCACTTGAACTTCAAGCTAACTTCAGCCTGCCAGGTAAGGAGACACCAGCTGGTCCAACAGTGCTGGCTGCCCTTTGCAAAGGGCTCTGTGCCTGTAAATCCCATGAAAGCCAGGGAATTAAAAACATCTAGCAGGATGGAGGCTGCACGTGAAAGCTGGCATTTAGACAGAGTATTTCTGATAGGAAAGCAAACAGGTTTTCTTTCTCTATCTGCAGATACAGAGCCTACACCTATGTATTTTTCCTTCTTCCATTTGCATTTGAGTCACAATGAGCACATTCACACTGCAAGTAGGAGACATGAGTAACGCAGGCAGCAGGCCTGCCTAAAGCTAGCTCTGCTCTACGTAGGTCAGGAATGGGAGCAGGAAAGACATGGGAATATGAGATGCATGGCGATGCTACAGAGCCCACCAGCTCCCTCACACCACACTGACCCCCATTTATCCCCATCTATCTCATGCAGGCCGTCCAAGCCAGTGATCGGAGCCTCAGGAAGGCACAGCCTTTGCAGTGTGCTGTGGAATCAGCTTTAACTACTTCTCTGTGATTTTCTTATAGGAACAAAGTCATCTGGGTGGGTATATTTTCCCAGATAGGAATTGCTCTGATTCTCACCTATGGTCTTGGACACGTTACAGCCCTGAACTTCACACCTCTGAGGTGAGCTCTGATGCTGGCACGCTTCCCTTTCCTTCACGTACTAACAGACAGGGACTTACCATTCTGCCTGAACCCACAAATGGGAGAAAGATGTCCAGCAGGACAGTTTTAGGATAAATATTTATGAATATTCATTTCGAAGAACAGGATGGGCAATTTCTTGACCAAAAAGGGAATTATTTTCACAGCTTCTATAAAGAATACATTACTTTTTTTTCTACTGAATTTACTGTAGAGAATGCAGAAACCTTCCCGTGTAGAACAAACCCCCAGATTTTGTCCAGCATCACCAACATTTTGGTGAGATTATATAACATTTTACTTAACTTTATGCAAGCAACTTCTATTTTAAACACATCACTGTCAAAAATGTTCCATTTTTCTGACATCTTCAGAGACTGTAATGCCAGCAGGCAACATTTCCTTCTGAATAGTATCCGGAATTCATTAATTAATTCAGTTAACTACTTGCACTTGGGCAGCTTGCAGGGACCTAATCTTATTTCTAATCATTTAAGTGCTTAAGTTACAGGGGGAAAAAAACGAGCAATGAAACACCACGAAACCCAGATTTCCTTTTAGTGAAATCAGACAGTGTAGAGAGAGGCCTCAGACATCCAGCTTGTGTTTAGATGCTTCTGAATGAGAATCTCTTCTCCCACTCCCAGGTTTCAGTACTGGTTTGTGGCTGTACCGTTTGCTGTCTTGATATGGGTCTATGATGAGGTCCGTAAGCTGTTCATCAGGAGATACCCAGGAAGTAAGTAGGATTTCCTGCATTTAGCTGTCCTTTCCTCCACTGCCCCTCACTCACCTGACTGACAGACAACTCAAAATGGACCATTTGCCCCCAGAGCTCCCAACATCACTTTTTTCATCCTCTCCTCTTGCAGGCTGGTGGGATAAGAACATGTATTACTGAATCCGTCCTTATCACTGGACTTCTTCCTCCTCACGGAGAGCTGCTCCTCCACCTCACACAGCCTCTGCTGCTTCAATGTCCTGTCTGTGCAATACCAAGTATACACTGGGCTCGCCCCATGAAGAAATTTCATGAATTTCATGAAGAATCAAGGACTTAAGAGGCTGGCAAGTAACCTCCTGCTGTACTGTAAAGATGATGCTTGTCTGAAATTGAAGTGCCATCTATTTTTGTAAAAAGAATGACTTTCCCTCATCCAAGGATAAACCTGGAGAGCACTCAGAGAGGAAAACACAAAGAAAGAAAAACACAACAGAAAAACTTAATGTAAGGCATTAATTTGCACTAGAGGGGTTGTTTGCTTATTTTCTTTTTGTTTTGTTTGTGCAACTGAATTCTAAGCAAGTGCATACATAGATCTGTATTACCTTGCTGAGAGTAATAACACTATATAGGAAAAATTTGATAATAAAAAGTATTTTCCAGAAGACAGTTCTCCACCTTATTTTCTGATAAAGACCAAGAGAGTGAAATGGAAAGGGATGCATTGAGAAATGCATCTGGAAGGCCAAGGCACAGCCAGTCCATTTAAACACCTTGTGATTCTGTGAGTGTAGAATGCTCAACACTCATTTTCTAAGGGACATCATCTCCACGGCAAAGTGGACCTTCATATGCATCATGTAGGTACTGTTAGAGGGCTGCCTGAGACCAGGTCTTCAATACGGGCACTTTTATTAGAGAAGAAATGGGGACAGCAGGAGACCTTTTGCAGGAAAAGCAGAGAGGGATTACAAATGAGAAACCAGAACTGAGGGAGTGGAAAACAGGGAGGGCTTGCCAGCTTAAAGCATGTCTGTTCCCCAATTTCCACTTCCATAACATGCTAGAAACTACTTTACAGTGTGTGAGCTCCCCTCCTTAGAGCTCCTCCCCATAAGAGCCAGATGGGTATTACAGTGGGTGTCAGAGTGGGTGCCACTGTTTTTCAAATGCTGATTCAAAGAAGAGGAAATACAAACGAAGAAGGAAGAGTGACAAAAAATAAGCACGCAAACTATGAATTATGAGGGTGAGCCTGGATTCCAGATATGTGCCCTTGTGTGCTGCTTATCAGTTGGTGATGCAACCCTGCAACACACCAGCAAGAAGTATGTGAGGTGCCAAGCAGCCTCATTTCAACACCTTGTCATCTGCCAGCTGCCAGGAAGGATTTGTTTTCTCTTCTGCTCACAAGACAGGAAAAATATGAAGAGAGATGACACGGGGAGCAACAGAACCCTCTTGTCACCACCCATAGATTTGCTGTACTCAGTCAAAACAACACTTTCAAATTCAAACAGGAAGAGAAAAAAAACAAACAAAAGGAGGTCTTAGAGGAAAACTTGGAAGATGAATCTGATACGTGTGTTATATCTGTTTTTAGGATTGGCATATGCTCCTGACAGAGAAGTGAAAGAATTCTGTCATAGTAATATCTGTAAAACGAGCAACTTATGTCTTTACATCCCCTTGGTACAAAAGGGAGTGGGGAGGAATAAGGGCACGTTTCCCACATGAGGAGTAGGGTAAAAAGCCACCCTCTAGAAGATCATCAATAGGAGGAAAAAAAAAAAAGCAGCTTAATGTCTATAGCAAAATCTACAAAGCCAGCAAATAATTCTGAAACAATCTGCTCTCATAGCTGTAGGGTCATTTCTACATTTAACAAGTACTCTTCTGCATTGCAAACCTTGCTTTAGACCACAACCCTCTTCAGAAGCTACAAGCAGCACAACACCAAACACACCCTCCATGCTTTGGCTGCTTGTAACTCCATCACACCAATATTTTCTCTGAGAGGACAAGGTGCACTCAGCAATTTATTTGTCTTAGTGCATCAATGCCTGAACAGAGCAGCCCATGAAGGAGGTTAGCCAAAACAACGAGCATCCCAAAACAGATGGCAGGAAAGGCAAAACCTGCTGTTTATAAATCTGAGAGACTTTCCAGTATTATGTAAGACGTCAGATACATTCAGGCAAAATGGACAAACAGCCCCAAGGTGTGGAAAGAGTCAGTCCTACATTCACTGACTGGCATACGTAACATCTGTTAGAGCTTATAAGTCTGGGAATTTCTGCATTGGACAACATGGGTCATTGCATAACAGTAAACAGCAGGTAGGACCTCTCAGTCCAGTATAACCATCCTCCATTGACACACAAGCCATGAGGTTGCTGTATCTGATGCAACTGAATATGGAGTTGTCCACAAAGGTCTCGTTTAATTAAGTCCAGTGAATGCTGCTGCACCCAAGAGTGTCTATTCACAAGAACAAGTATAAAGAAGGATGCAAACCATTTGCAAACTGATGTTAATTCAATAAGCACAGAGGTATCCTCCCTTCAGTCCCATAATAGGTTTGTAAACAGCAACATTTTGGTCACACATTGATTTTTACACTTTCTGGTTCATCATTTATTGTGTCATCCTTCTTTGTACTTTTTCAAGATACACACACTGTAATTCAGAATATGAAAAACAGAGCTGGACTGCTCATTGTATTAGAGTTGGTAAGAAAATAAGCTGCTTTCCTGGTCAGGTCTATGCACTGCTTTTTCATTTAGTCTTGCAGAGCCTTTCTTTACAAGGAAACTTCAGCCTTGTGTAGGTTACTACCACATACAAACTACCCTTATGATTCTCATGTGATGGCTGGAGACATATGGGAACCAAAGCCATGGACCACAATAAATACTTCCATGTTAAATATTGAAAAAAAGAAAGGAAACAATTTCTACACTCAATTGTTGCTTAAAAAAAAAAAACACAACAAAATCCAAACCTTTAAAATTCCATCAGCCAGCTCTGTAGCTTCAACAGGAATAAACATCACTCTCCCACAGTCAAGGAAGTAGCAATAACTCAAAAGATATGCAAAGCAGAAGAGCAGATTTTGAACTGCAAGTTAATACACCTACAAGAAGGCTGCTTCTTTTCTGGCTCCATCTATGTTGCAAGCATGCAAGAGTTAAGTTACTAGCTCATAAAAATGAGAAATCTTTCTTGAACACAGAACTGTGCTTTCTTGCTCCAGCCTCAGCCAGACTAGACAGGTCAGATGCCCCCACTGATTGCACTGAACTTCACAGCTTTCCTTTACCTCCCCCTCTTAGCAATATCTCCTCTGCAGTTTTCTCTAGTTTAAACTAGCTCTCACCACCCCCACCTCCCATCTCCAAAAAAGCCTTGACAACTTTCCCCTTCTATGTGCTATGCCACCAGACAATTCCTGCACTCTGGTCAAGCAGCAGCCAGCTGAAAGCAGAGAGCTGGCTTCAGGTGAAGCGTTACTCCTCAACAAATGACAGAGAATGTAAGGATGACAGCAAGCACTGTGCAATGAAGTATGTAACAGGTACACAGCTGGGCTAATTGTGCTCATTTCTCTGCTGTGAGGCCTGTATCTTGGCCCTGTTAGTATGCTGCTGAAGATTTACTCATAAGAATACTTCATATAGTAGTATCATTATTCCAAGCATGTGGCTTTTGAATCATGTAGCCACGAGTACTTTGCCTTGGAATTGGTCAAGCTTCAAGATGGTAACAAATAATACTTATACCCTCTGCTTTAAACGAGTGAGAGCTGAAGCTCTCAGGCGTAGCATGTCTGAATTTTCCCCTACACTCAAATGCAAAAGTGCTTTTTGGCAGTAGTAGCCAAGAGAAACACACTATCTGTAGTATGCAGTCTTTTTAGTGACTCCTGTACGCTCATCTCCTTCCCTGTAAATCCATTTCCCAGTCCCTACCTAGGATACTCGTCCCCTCTCAAGGCTATTAATCACTATGAATCCTCAGTGGTACATTTTTAACCACATAATGCAATCTGACAAGTTGTTTGAGAGAGCTTGTGATGCTGAGATTTCATTGAAGAATGGAAGGAGACAGCGAAGACTTGTATTTCTACAGCGTGGAAAATGCCTTTGCTGCCACTAAAGCATAGGCAGGGTTCACATTTCTAAACAAAAGATGCTGCCAAATTATACAGTGGAAATTGTTGTTGTTACCTTTCTTGGTGGCACCACCTCTAATGCAAGGAATCTTTTCCAGCAAACACCACAACACTGCTGGCCCATGTCAATCTCTGCTACAAGGGGAAGGAAAACACAGAAATTAATCTCCTTCCTGCAAACATTTGCAGACAACTGCTGTTCTCACTCCGTGTCAATGCTTACTGAAAATAGAAATGATCTCAATGAATGCTGGATGCACACACACCCTGCTCTCTGTCCATTTTATCTCGAAGCTGAGGAGATTATTGCTGGCGCACAACCACAGAAAGAACTCAGGACTGGCTGCCCAGAAGGGTAAGAAACTCCCAAGGGTCTTACTGCTGATCTGAGATGCAAAGTAAATGAATGCAAACACATGTAAGCCTTGAGAAGAGAGGCAACGCTGCACTCCATTGGGTACAACTGCAGTGCCATTCTTGGGCCTTGACAGCATCTCAGTTACATCTTTAGCACTGAAGTCTTGATTTGCACAGGCTCCAACAGTACGTCTCAACCCCATCTTACCCAGCATGGTGCTGCCTGTGCTCATTTCTTCTGATGCCAGAGGTTTTCACAGAGGAAAAACCACCATCTCTTCAGTCATGCCTTACTATACCTGCTCTAACCAGATCAGTTCATGAACTTTTTCTCAACCATTACTTTGCAGTGAATGAAAACTAGTCCAGACCCACCAGCACGAGAGACCCCCCAGGAGCAGATATTTTCTGGCAGCTTTGCACACCCCATAATCACTCAACCCATCTAGCTTCCAGGTAGCAGCACCAGCAAACACAGTGCAATTTGCATTCATAATGACACGCAATTCCTCGCTCAGACAGTAAGCAAGTTTGCTTCAACTTCACACTGTGAGGTTTATTTCTAAGCTGACAGAAGAGCTTTAATCTGCAGGTGCAGAAGTTGAGGCCGTAAATGAAAAATAAACACAGAAGTGTAGTTGCAATGGTATTTATCCCCAACACTCACTGCCTAACAGACTCACTGATGAACCATAATCACGACAGCAATGTGAGCTCCAGTTCAGCAACACGAGCTACCATTTGTTACCTATGAGATGCTATCTTAAAAGCTCATTGGGCATCATTTAAATGCTCCCATTACTAATTGTGCTATTTGGGAAACAAAGTTAAATGGACTCAACTGTAACTAGTTTGGTGCAGCTGAATTCTTGAGGAACTTCCAGCAGAATGCCCAGCAGCTCTTTCACAGCAGCCCAGTATGTTGTATTTAAGATTGAATGTGAATGTTTCTAGCAGAGCTGTATAGCAAAGCAGCAAAAAAACCACCAAAATCTGGAACCCTCTCTTTTCTCTAACAACCTACACTGAACCTCCACTGTGATTTCTATCTAATGCCACCTTAGCAGCAAAATGAATCAGCAGGGAATGACTCTGAAAAGACTAAAAGACAGCTTCCCTCTGACCTGACAGATTTTTGGAAGTGGCTGGATGTTTTGAATACAACATGCCATAGAACACTTGGAATGATAAAGAATATTTGAATATTCATGCTCTTATAGCCCCTTTATGACACAGAGAAACTGGTACAAAGCTCTTCATTCAAAACTGTTGCAGTTTTGAATGCACAGCCTCTGCATTTTTGTGATAAGAGATTATTTTTTAATGCCTGAAAGCAGACTCAACTTGAAGACCACAGTTCCTGTTTCAGATAAGGATTATTTCCTAAAACCTTAAGAACTTTCCTTTAACAGAAAAGCAGTTGCCAGGTGATCCCCAAATAAAGCAAATCCACTGATGCTGAACTCTGTCAGTGATACTCATGCAGTGACTCCGTATGGCTCTGTCCAGTAGATCAATCCCTGAAAGCTTATTGCCTAGGAAAGAAGAAACCTGGTCTAAACAGGCACCAGTTCTGCTACAGAGAGGAGTTTTTACACATCAGAGATATGAATCAGGGTCCCACAGGGACTGTTACTTCATTTGACTTCAAAAAGTGCAGGTCATGTCTTTGCCAATGAGGTAAACCTCAAGATCAGGTCTACTTCCTAACTCTACATTACTGCTTACTTTGCAAGCTCAGCCCTCACCTCTCAGCAAACTTAAGAATTATGTTACCATAAGGGTCAAAGTCCTCAGGACCTTAGAAAGTCACTTTGGAAAAAAAAAAATCCCACACTAATTGCTGCCTTTTTTAGTCAGTCAATTTGGTCCAAAGCCATTGCTGTTAACTCTGAAAATATAGCATTCATTGGACAGGTACAATTAACACGGTAAAGTTCAATGTTCGTTAGCATCCTGGGTAGCCAGAGGGCATGTGGAAGGCACTCAGCTGAGAAACAATTGAAAGAAAAGCCTCATTTTTAGCAAGCAAGGCTGGAAGCATGCCCTCCCTAGTAAAGCATATGTCAGGTGAAATAATTAAAGTCCATCCTGCCTAATTTAAAGCCCCTTTGCAAGCACAAAACCAGAGTTGGTGCACTAGCAAGTCTTGACAAGCATGAAGTAGCTTTTCTCTGTTGTCAATAGCTTATAAGATGAACACCATACATGTTTGTCATGACAAGAAACACACAGAATAGGGTGTAGAAGAGGCAGAAGAGATGAAAAACAGCTAAACTGACAGCAGATCTCTGCTGAATGAGGTTGGTTTGAGTGCTGTGAAATCTCTCACCTGCAAGTCAGCTAACTCACATGCTGCCATGCTGCCACAGCTCAGTTCTGACTTAACAGATTCTCTAAGCAGAAAAGAAAAAATTGATATTAAATACAATGCAAACAGCACATTGTTGAACCTTCTCACAAAACGTATTGCTAAGGCTCCTCCAAATAGCAGCCCAGGAAAGAGTCTTTCCCTTGCCCTTTTGGTACACTGCAGTGGAACTCCACTATTAGATTCATAAGATTCAGCCCAAGCTCGTTCCAATCTCAATACAAAAAACAAATGGTACTTTATCAGTCCCCTATTGTCAGGGGTCAGGATGGGCCCCAACCTGAAAAATCATCAGGCAATAAAAACACTGCAAATAATTGCACTATTTATTTTTCCAGCCTATGAATTTTTCAGCCATACAGCACTTTTGTTTTGTCCCACCATTCCAGCCCTGCATAGTCTCCATACTTCTCCAGCCACTACTCTTGTAAAACTGGAAAACAGACAGCTTTTTAGGCTGTGCAACTGAGAAGCTACAAGAAAAACCACATTGTTCTGCACAGGCCTATCCTCTTAGGCAGAAATTCCTATACTGTCAGTTTGCCAGGTCTGAAGGCCTGCAGAACTGCTTTACTGTCCTGCACAGGGCTTTTCAATGGGGCAGCCGATGCTTACACATGTTGCTCCCTATGCTGCAATAATCTCTGCTGCTGGCCTTGTTCAGACCTGCACCTCAGTTTGCATTACATACTCAGAAACTACTGCAATTTTCTTCCACAGGTAGCATTAATACCCTTTGAGGGCTGCATTCCTCTGGAATCTCTGCTCTGCCTCACACAAAGCATCAGTGTATGCTATCTTTGCTAACTCAAGGAGACAAATACCCCAAAACATTACAAATCTGCCACAGATCTGCAGTTCTGTGGCAACGAAGTTGCACAGAGCAATTTTGAAAAACTTGCATGAGCACAAAACCTATTTGTTTGTCTTCATACAGCTTGTTGGAGCTAGGAGATTCAACAGAAGAACACTGTATACTGTAGTACAGAATAGTATAGAAGAACTGCTACAGCCAACAGACACTCGATAAGGTAATTCCAATCGAAAGCTGAAAACCAGAACTGAAGTAGAAAAATACAGAAGGAAAAAGAGAAACAGCAAGACATGGAAAGTGATGTGAACCGAGGTCTGCAAATAAGGAGCATGCATTTAAGCAGGAACATCCACGAATCCTAAAAGTAAGGCCTTGGAAGAAAGAGGGAGAGAAGGAGAGATGGAAAAATGTGCAGAATGGATGAACTGTGTTCATTGGATCAGCAGTGCATCAGAAGTTCTGCACAACTAAATCTGAAACAGCCTACCGGGTAAGAGAGCAGATGAGATCCATATGACAAAGCACAGGGAATTCTCCCAAATCAAAAAGCCCCATAGCCTAAAGAAGCTACCTTTATTTCTTCTGGGAAGGAGGAGGGTTAAAGTTCAGGTACCACTCACAGCAGTGCCTTGCAATCATTTATTTTGAGCTTGGTTCTGCTACTTGCCTGCCGGGAGGGCTGGGAGGAGGAAGCAGACACAAAGATGCACTGAAGTTATGTGACAGAAAGAAGTAGAAAAAGAACATACAGCTATTTTTAAAGATGCCCAGGGTGCTAATCCTCTGCAGCTTTCTGCATTTTTAACAAAAAAAGAAAGTAGTCTCGTTTGTGAGAGGAGAATTTGACTTCTAAGTACTGCTTTATGAAGACAAGTGATGTAAGGAGACCTGAGGAAGGGCAACAGCCAAAAAAATGGCAAACTAGCCCAAGAAGTACACAGCAACAGATCACAATGATCATAATAAAACCCTTGAGAGTAACACCAGTTGGACCCGAACAAAACCAGAACCAGGTGGTGACATCTATTGTCATGCCTGAGCTGAGAGCTCCTGCACCACGTCAAGCCATGAGATGGAAGAAGTAACCAACACTGACACGTTTCTTGCTAGCACACCTTCAACAAAGCAAAGGCACAGGTTGGGTGTTAAGACTCATAAAAAAGGACACACTTGAGTTATCATAATGTCCTTGATCTCAGATTTTCACTTAGTTCCTCTCTGAAATAAATTGAGATCAGTAGAACACGTTCCATTGGAGAACGTCACTATTCTGCTGTAGGCTTCATACTCATTTTGCAGGAAATGACTTGGAGACTACAAAAGCTTTTGCTAAATTCCTTAATGTACTGTCACACAAAGAACTACTCAATGGATGTGCCAATGTGGAGACTGCTAACACAATGCTCTGCACTTGGCCTTTTGCCTAAGGAGGCCCAAGCTCTTTCTAGAATCAGAGCCTGAATTCTTTCAAGACTTAGAAAAGAAGCCTGCTATAATGCTGTCACTATAAAACAATGCAGAGAAGGACAGCACAGACCTACTCGTGATTTTAGTTTACACAACCTCAGGTTCCTGAAGCACAAACATTAAAAGATTTAACCCAAATCTCAGTTACCAGCAGAACTGGAGGAAGAAGCCACTCGTGGCATCTTGCCTATCAAAATACGGAAGTCTTCAGGTCAGAAACACAATGCTGCACTCCTACATTTGCATTTCAGGTATCCAGGTCAGTCACTCTGGGAAATGTATAGGGCTTCCCCCATTCTGACTTTCTGCCCTATTTTGCCACATTGGGAGCAACACAACCCTGGCCAGAACCAGTCTCTTCTCTTTACTGTGGATGAACTGAATCTTGTTTATAGTTCTCAGTGGGCTCGAGTCAACTGTGCTAGATTAGACTCGAATCGTTCTACACTTTTGTCAGGAACAGCCAAATAGGAGCCATTTTGGAGGAAAGTTCATTACATCCTGAACAGACAGAATGTTCCCAAGACAAATCTCCTCCCAGCTCCCAGCTGGCCAGCTTGAACTGAACTTTCTTTACAGGGTGCACACCAGGGCAGGTCAACTGGGGTGTAGGAGAACTGCCCCCCCACATTAGCACCACCCAATGAAGTATGAATAGCAACTGGAAGGGTAAGGAGCCGCTTGGCTGCACAGCCTCCTGTTCAGATTGCAGCTGGATCCAGCTTGCTCGTTGCTGAGATTAGCTTTTCCCACAAGGTGAATTTCTCCTTGAGTCCAGGATCTGCACAGCCAAGTCTGAAGACTGGTCCCTCCCAGTCCAGAAGGTGAATGTGGCCAGAAGAAAAAAGTCACGAAAGAATAAAACCCAACAGGAGTAATGCTGCTGCATGAATACTTCCTTTCTGAACTTGGCTAGGAGTTTTGAAACTGCAGTTTGCTAACAGAGGGTGGAGAAGCCAAGGTAAGCAAAGGATTTATAACACCACAAAAGTCTTCCTCATTCTTAGTTACTGCTGACCTACAAAACACAGGCAAATGCACTACAAAGAAACTGTTTAGGGTAGTAAATCATTGATTGGGGACATTTGCTGAGGGACTTAATATGGATTAAATTGTATTGACATCTAAAATTTATTTATCCAGGAAAGAGTTCAGACTGCTCACCCAGTGTAGCACACTGCTTCTGCAGAAAAAATTAGCTTGCTTCTCCGATGAGACAAAGAAACAAAACAGGTCCTGACCTCATTTACTGCAAATAAACACACTGACATTTCAGCAGGTGGAATAAATGCAATTGCATAGGAGCATTAAGAGAGGACCCTGTCTTCTTCTTGCTCCCATTTCTAACTTCTTCAGAAGTGTCATAATATAAATTTCAACCACAAATATCCACTCTTTCTTCTGATCTCCCCCCTGGCATTATTTGTAAGCACATTCGTTATCTGGCACTTTTCTACAAAGCTCTTCAGCCCAGGATCTGCACTCAGGACTCTGCTAATTCTCACCTCCTGCCTTCTGACATTGCAGTAAAGCTCAGCCTGTGGATCCCAATGAGCTGGGTGCTTCAGACAAACTGCTCTGGAAAAATGCTGTTTCTTACACCCACTGAAAAGTGCATGACCTCAATATCCAGCATTTCAAGAGGCCTCTGATTTGGACAGCACATCGACTCAGGTTTTCTTCAGCATAACCCAGGGATCAGCTGGCATCTCCCCTGGCACCACTCACACAGGGCAACCTATCAGCCCTACATGCAACGGTCCTTCAGTGCAACTTCGTAAGAGCTGGGCACCTGGCAACTAACAGCTTTCAAAATGCAACCTTCTTTATTTTATCTGTGTTTGGTTTGGCACATTTTCTCCAAGAAACGGGCCTATTAGCACCTTTTCTCCTAATCTTGTGGTATTTTTCCAAGAACACTACAGGTGTACACCTGGTACAGCTTTAGAACTAGGAAATATGAAGTTGTTTGCTTTGTTGCTCATAGGTGATGGGGCTGCAGCAGATTTCTCGTAGAGAACAGCATATCTTCTCTGCTATTTTGAGGCTTTCATTTCTCAGAACTTAACTGACTGACAGATGGGTGAGAAGGAAGATAGGGAATTGATGTCTGTTGCTTTTGGTAGATAGGAGTGTATTTTTTTATGGTTTCTCCTCTATACTGCCAGTAAGGAGCAGACAAAAAGGGAAACCAAGCTTCTCCTCCCTCAAGAAGGAGCTCTTCCCCAGGAAGCAGCTACCTTGATCTGATTTCCATTTCTCCAGAGTTTTCTTAAGCATGAATTCTGTACATTCAAGAGAAAACAGGGAAACTTCGCCCCAAAGTAACTGCTGTTTGTGGTGCTACCATACAGAAATGCTGTTTTCCAACAAACTTTAGTCCACAAATCCAGAGCAGGTACTACTTTTGTACCTTCCTAATACCAGCAGAATATGCTTTTGCAGCTCCATCACTTCATGCCTGTGCTAACTGCCATCAACAGTGCAGCAAGTCAGCAATGTGACCTGCAGTGATCCTTCCTGTATCATCACAGCACACCTTGGAACTTCTGCACATCTTATAGAACAGAAATGCTACCCACTGGGCACGAAGTATGCATTAACTTAAGTCAGAACGAATAACACATGGGGGGTTGAAACCAGATGACACTGTGTGACCATAACCACAGATTTGCTCTTTGATTTTAAAGGAAAAGAGTTGTTGCTTTATCTTCCAAAGCCAGGAATTCAAAGCCAGTTTGAATTGCTGGGTGAACACCAGTGCCTTGTGGCAGGTATCGGTTCCAGGACAACAACTATTAAATACACCCAAGACCATCATACAGAGCTCACATAAACACTAGTCATTTTCAGCATAAAGTCATCAACATGTAAGGAATCTTACTGGTACATCCCAACATCTCTTTTTTCCTGTGGGGGCCACCATTAGAAAAATACATTCTGGAGATCATTTCATCTGAAATATTTTCAGCAACAAAATAATTAACACAAAAGCAAGCGTTGCAATTCTGAAATTGTTTGTGAACTTATTCTGAGATCAATGTGTCACTGGGTGTTTTACAGAGGGAAGTTATGCTCTCACTGATTAGCTTTTATAGCTGTTTTTTAAAGAGGAACCTTGAATAAGAAAGGTTCATCTCTTACTTTTGCAAGTTTATCTTAAATATTATATGCAGTTTTAATATGTTTCTAATTTTGCAGTGTATAAACAAGCACTCAGCACAGATCATCAGCAGGATTACTAGAACCTTACAGATGGGACAAGGTCCATCCCATGCAGCTATAACCCACTGACAAGTGATAAAGTTATTTACCAGGGAGGACAGGTAAAAGTTGAATTGAGGGCACTAAGGACACGTTTACTTCAACAGCTTTAGAGAACAGCTAAGTTAAAGATGAATCCATTACAAGACTGGTCCTGAAAGCAGCAGGGGTGCAGTCTGTCCTTCTGCCAGTTGCTGCAGTTCAGCACACAGCTGTGTCTGCAAGGATCAAGGCTTCATTGGGCAAAGCTATTAAGCACGTAGCTGGCTTCCAATGGACTTGCTGATGAGCTTCCAATGGACTTGCTGATGAGCCAGCTTAGCAAGACCACTCTTTTCTCATAAAAATGAGTCATTTACTATGTCAGGCTTCTGGGAACATCCCAACAAATTAGATACTTCATCAAGAAATAAGCCAACAAATATACAGACGCCCTCCAAAACCTCAGTGCCAAGCAACAGCTTCCATTTGACTCTATTATAGTTACCTAGTTTGTTTGGAAGGGGAACCCCCACTTCTATTCCTGTTGTCCTGAAGTGAATGACTCCTTTTATGTGCAACAGAAACACAACGTGCTCATGGGCAGAAGTGGGGGCACAGCCAAAGTATTAGACCTCATTCAGGCCAGAGGCTCACCTGCTGTGGATGGAACCTCCAAAAGCAAGGTTGCTTGTTTGCTGTATTTGGTGACATTTCTCAATCTTCCCACATTCCCAATTTAGCTGCAGAGAGCAGAGAAAACAAAGCTGATAAGAAAAGATCAAGTGACATTCTGGTACTTCCAGGGTACACTCCATCTAAGCTGTAACTCCAGAACTTCAAAATGAAAAAGTATTTACAAGGATTTTCATTTTTTTCTTTTTTCTTTTTAGTTTTAGAAAGAAAGACTCCCTATTCTGACTATAAATTAAGAACTTTTCAGGATTTTATTCCTTCTGGAAGAACAAAACCAGCACAATACTCTCTCAGGCTTGGGAACAAGGTTATAGAAACACTCACCTATCAGCCCAGGAACTCTGGAGTAACAATGGTCTTTCAGCAGTGGCACGAGCACAGCCACATGGGGACCTTCAGGTCCTGGAAGAGATAAAAGCATGTCATGAACTCAGCAACCTTTGAAAGAACATTTTTTTGAGGTCGGAACTGAGATGGCTAGGAAATTTCCTTTCTGTACAGAGGGAATCCTAGCTTCAATTTGACCATTTCCAAAAGCAACTTGAATTTCAGGTGCCCAATGAAATTCTCAGTGAACATTTTCATTAGATGTTTTTGTTGGACCTTTCATTTCATCAGTATTTCAAAGTTTCTGGCTCTATATGAGTGAGAAACAAGTGTTAACTATATGAGCACAGCCAAGCAGGGCTTCAGTCACTGCAACAAGCACCACCATTAATATTGTCTGGCCTCGTTAACTGAGAGACTAGCTTTACATACTACCCAGATTGACAAGGCCTTATTTCAGAACTTAGAGCCACACAAAGCCATTAATTGAAGAGATCTTTTTAGGAATCTCACCATACCTTTTCTTTCAAGGTAAAAGATCCTGGACTCCGTCAGCCTTATCAGCAGTCTCAGGGAAACAGCAGCCTTCCAAACCTGATGGGGACTTCACAGCTACTCCAGAAAGTGCTTGACTTCCAGTCTTCAGAGAGGGCTGGAAAAAGAGCTACCAGCAATAAATACTTCAAAGAAAGAATGAAATACATTCTTGCACCACTCCTCTTTGTATTTCGCTGAATCACAGAATGGCTTGGGTTGGAGGGGACCAGTTCCAATGCCCAGACAGGGCTGGTTGCCCCCACCAGCTCTGGCTGCCCAAGGCCCCATTCCACCCTTGAGTGCCTCCAGGGATGGGGACCCACAGCTCTCTGGGCAGCAGTGCCTCACCGCCCTCTGAGGAAAGGATTTCTTCCTAACACCTAGCCTAAATCTCCCCTCTTTTACTTCAGAGCCATTCTGCCTCTTCCTATCACTGTCAGACTGTGTAAAAAAAGTTGGTCCCTCTACTGCTTAAAGCTCCCTTCACCTAATGGAAGACTGCAATGAGGTCTACCTGGAGCCTTCTCTTCTCCAAGCTGAACAAGCCCAACTACCTCAACCTTTCTGGAGCTCCTAGAGATGTTCCAGACTCTGATGATCTTCAAGGCCCTCCCCAGGACCTGCTCCAGCAGCTCCACATCCCTCCTGTACAGGGGCCCCAGACCTGGACACAGCACTGCAGATAAGGACAACCCTTCTATGGGTACCAAAGCACCCCTACTGGGCTGCAGGCACACACTGCTGCATGTCCCACTTTTATCCATCAGGACCCAAAGCTCCTTCTCTGCAGGGCTGCTCTCGAGGAGTTCTCCCAGTCTGTAATCCTACCTGGGATGAGCTTGACCCAAGTGCAGCATCTTGCACTCAGCCTTGTCCAATTTCATTTGTTTCTTCTTTTCCTCTAGTAACTACCAACAGAACATGAAAGGTAACATCATGTAGAACTCTGGACTTTTCATTAACACCTTTTCATTTTGCGGGGGAAAAAAACCAACACATTCTGAAGCCCAAAGCAGTTTACTTATAGCTGAAGTGCATTTGTTAAGAAAGCCACAATGGGGAAAAGAGAAAACTTCCAGCAGAGTTCCACGCAGGTACATTTGCTTCAATCCAAAGCAGAAAGTTATTTCCATGAGAAAACTGTTGCAATGGAAAACTGACACATTTTATTTGCTAATGCCTCCCAGTGCCTTTTAAAAATACAACACACAGAGCATGCAGAGGTAACTTTACCACTTATCTAGATGTTTTACTGTGGATATTACAGAGACAGCAGTGTGCTGTTATAAAAGTATCTGCTGATAACCTAAAAGAAGAAAGCAATAAGGAGAGCAATGGCAGCCTTTTCACTGCTGTAATCTAGGAAAGAAAATCCTGCTGTTTCATAGTGTTTGCCAATAGGTATATTTGACTTCCATAAATCCTCTCATTTCCTTAAAGGCCCTTCAAAGTGTCAGCAAATAACTGAATTTTCCCAAGGTGAGGTTGCAAAGGAACCAAAACAAACCTTCTGCTTCTGAAAGCAAGCTCAGAAAACTTGTAAACAGCAAAATGAGAAGGTGAGAGAAAAAGAACATGAAGTTCCTCTGGATCCACCAGAGACACCAGTAAGTGAGACCAGAGTCGAGGGCTTCTGCCTGGGCTCCTTGGCACTGAAGTCTCACCCTCTAATTAATACACTCTGCTAAGGGAGAATGAGTAAGGACAGATTTGTGTTTAGGAACCAGGAAAGAGCAGGTACACAAGTTTCTTCACGCATAAGCAATTCAGTAAATACTGCAGAATGAAAAGAGAACTGGCTTTGTTGTTGGAAATAGCTGGCTGAAGCCTACCTGTGTGGTTTGCCCAGGCATTGTACTGGCTCACAGTCAAGCAATTTTATGTTGTTCTACTTCACCTGGAACTAAGGAAAGCTGTGCAGAAAGAGATGGAGCAGGAAGCTATACCAGAAGCTACACAAATTGCTGCAGTCATCACTACAGGGAATAATTTAAGTGTACTCACACCTCACTGAGATCAGTAAGATTACACTGAAAACATGCATAGCAGTGTGGAGTTGCTGGGCAAGGCTTAGAAGTAAGGCTCTAAACTGTACCTAAAAGATCCTCAAAAATACCCTTGATGTCAGATGTCAGAGGCTATACAGAACACATTAAGTAGGGGCCATTAGTGGCTTCACATCATTTCTGCTTTACTGACTTAAAACAGAAACTCTAAAATTAGTGAAAAATGTTAAGAACCTCAGCTTATCCCTCATGCCTACACATTATTGATAGCTGAACATTAGTATACTTCAGTCAACTAAAAAACCCAACAAATATGAATTATCCACAAGATAATTGATCATGTGCCTCTCTAATTACATACACATCAATGCTGTAACCATTGCCTTTTAAATTAGGTTCCTCAAGGAAGTGAACTGCTGGCTGCTGTACTTTGAAGATGCAATAGCTGGGCTTCTATCTCTTCGATCCTCTGAGCAATGCAGTTCCTCTCTACTTCCAGCAGCAAGGCTTCATCCCTCTTTGTGGCCCAAGAATCTAACATTTCAGAATACCGCTGAGCTCCCCAAGCTTCTTTCTTGCTTGCAGTCTATTACACAAAATCAAAGCAAAAGCAGGGTGTAAATTCATTGGACAGCATCAAGCAATACCTACGCCACCGAGTCCAGGGAGCAAAAATCTGGGACAGAATCAACTGCTGCCAGCACTATGCACTGCCTATACAGGAGCAAGGGACGAGCTGCACTGTGCATGCTGACAGCACCCTAAGGCCTTTGCAAAGCCCATTGTATCAATTTCAAAATAATGCAACCTGCCTCTAATTAAATCAAATCCTTTGCTTTCCACCTCATTGCTGCGGACAGTTGGACTGCATGATCCTGTAGGTCTTTTCCAACCTTGGTGATTCTAGGATTCTTCATATGTCTCAATGAATTTGCTTATTACTGTAGCTTACACGGTGTATTTTAAAAAATAAGTGGAGAGACTAATGAACAAAAAATTTACCACAATTATCCAGTGTCACACATGGAGATGAGGCCAGGGGAGTCCTGGCTCCCAGGTTCTGCCTATGAAGCGCATCATTTAATTCAAGCTGTTTGTTCCTTCTTGTTACCCTTTATGCTAAAGGGAAAAATCTGCCTCCTCCAACTGAAGATATTGGAACTCGTGGGGCTTTGGGTGTGCATGTAACTGATCAACACAAACAACTCTCTTGTGTCCCCTTTTGACCTCTACGGTATCGCTAAGCTGAATCACACAGGCATACACCTACATGAAGGTGAGGAGCTGTGGCCATTGCCCTGGGGCTGGTGGAAGATGACCCAGTAGAAGACAACTCATACCCCAAGTGACTCCTCCTGTGTTCTCAGCTCTTTCTCCAACAGATCCCCATCTTCTTGCAGACTCATGGCCTGCACTGTCAATTCAACAAACGCCTCATTTAGTTCATCCAGCCTCTCCTCCAGTTGTGTAACCTCCAGCTAGAGAACACAAAATAGGAAAACAGCAAACATTCTACAACAGCAGCATCCCCTAGCAGGGCTCACTCCTAGGGGTAGGCAGATAGGCATGCCAACTCTGAGGAGAGGTCATGTCATAACAGCAAGTCATGGAGATGTCTCACTGAAAGCAAATCCTTAGCAGTGCCTTAACAGAGAGAGATGCAGAGGTGATGCTCCGCTCCAAACATGGGCCAATCAATGAAATGTTTGATTTAGGTTGAATAAGGCTGTCAAAAATTAATCTGAAGTTCAGGTGTTCATCTTGAGAGCATAAGAATTTCATACTATCTGAATCAGGACTCTCTGAAGACATTTAGAGACATGACATAATTTGGGATATTTGATGACTACTGCCAATTTGTATAGGGCGAGAATTGAAAGACAACAGACATTATCGACTTCCTAAAACACTAGACTGTTTGTTTTTCCCTGTGCACTCAAAACATCTGGTATAGTTCTAAAGCTGTTGATGGACAACTGGCAGAAAAGAAACAAAAATACAAATGACTGACCTTAGCAGAAGAGGAGTCTGAATTCCTGCTGTAGTCACTTCTCTGTGAATTTCCCATCCTGTCCAGGGTCCCCTGTTGCAGATGAAGGCACTGGTACTTTTGCAGTCCAGACACCCTAATGGGAAGAGAAACAACATGAATTTCAGGAAGAAATTTCTGGAAATAAGAAAGGGAGCATTTCACAGAAGTACACCCCATATTTTATCGCTTTCTTTTCTGAAAAGAAAAATGTACAGGATGGCATTGTGAATGGTCTCATCCTATATCTCCAAGTAATTCTGAGTCTGTGAAAAACTTTTTACCAAGGTCTGATGAAGAGGGGGCTGTTGCAGCCTGCATCCTTGCAAACTTTGAGAGAAACAACGTGTTGTCACCCAGAACAGAACAGTAACACATCACTGTCCAAAGTAGATCATTGTACATGAAGTGGATGTTTTTATTTCACTAGCAGTAATGTGTTGATCCACTGTACCTTTCACCCAGGGCTTTTCTCTTCACACAGGGATGTGGTGCTACTCTGATGTTCAGAAGTTCTTTGAGCACTTTCTGAATGTCAAAGCAATCAGATGAGCCTGAGGGGTCCTGAAGTTGGAGCCAAAAAAAACACATGAAACCCAACACATTCAAACAGTGCACAGAGAGAGCATCACAATCCCAGAGATGATTCTCCCCAAACATCATCTGCTAAGTTTTGCAGGCAAATTAACAAGTAAAACTGACAAAAGCTGGCTTCTTTCTAGTGAACAGTTTCTGGTCATCAACTATCCTAGGAAGCCAGACTTAGCTGTAGATCTTAAATCCTTTACTGTTTAAGATGCCAGTGCACAAGCAGTGCAGATGAATCCCTTCTCAAGGAGGCATTACTCAAACTCTGTACACCTGAAGAGTTTCCCCATTTCTGCTTCATATTACGTCTATCTAATCTTAACACCTCTAATTGCACTAGTGATGTAGAAGTAGGAAAAAAAAAGTAATAGAAATCCACCTTATAAACTGGAGAATCTATTTCTGCCCAATAACACCTCAAGGAGCAGTCACTGCCATTAGAGGAAATCACCTACATACCTTGTCTGCTATCCCCCATGAAACCTGGAAGAAGGCATTGGCGAGAACCACAATAGCTCTGTTGAGCTCCATCATAAAGCAGGAATGAGCAGTGCCAGCTGAGGGACAACCTAAAGCAAAGCAAAAGGCATAAGTCACATTTGTTGACAGCAAAACTGTTTTAAGTCAGAACACTAAAGGAACAGTTCTCCTGTGCTTGCAGAATAACAGATTCTAGTATAATCCTTATCCAAGGCACAAATTTCCTGCTACAAAGAGGAAATCCAGTGCTCACAGGATTCATAAAATCCTGCCTGCTTTTGTGAACAGGACCCTGGAAAAAAGAAAAGCAGATATTTAATTGGGTATCTCAATACAAGAGCTCATTTCTCACACGCAAAGCAGTGAAGGCCAAACAGTGCTGCTCCCATGGAATGAACACTCCTCACCACAGCCCTACCTGCTGCAATCCATGCCACAGCGTTCAGCAGGACAGCAATAAGCTCCCCAGCATCCTCCAGCCTTGCTGCATGCACATACAGGTTCTTATTAATGGCATCGTAGTAGGAGTCTCCAAAGCCTGGGAGAAGAGCTTGATCTGGACTTTGGGCAGGAATGGACTGAGCCAGCATGAGCACCAAAGCAGGACATGAGCAGGCCTTGGTTAACAGGTGCACCACTGCACAGCCAAAGCGGTACACCACAAACTGGTGGGGTGACAAAGAGGCTGGATCCATGGGGATGAGGGTACTCCTCATATCCTCTGAGGAATTGCCTCTTAAGCATTTCTCTGAAAAGGAAAATGGCAGCTATTGAGGTAAGTGATGCAGCTGGATGCTCCATCTTGCTCTCTTGCACAGGACAGCTGCCTGTCACCTCTCATTTACTCCTTGACACTCCATCTCTTCCTTCCAAGTGGTTGCTTGAGAATGAGGTGTAAGGGAGTCTGTAGGCTTCAAGGAGGCAGTCTTCTACCATCATCTTTGAAGAGTACCATGGCACACTTACCGCATTCTTCATGCACAGAGAAGCTGAAGACATCACCCCTCCTACGGAAGAGCTCTTCTTGCTCAGGCAGCTTATAATCCTGAACAAAGAAGGCCTAAGAGTTAAAGAAATGGGCAGGTGGGGGGAAAAAAAAGCATAAAGGTGAAGGATGGCCCGACAGCAAACACCTGCAGCTCACCTGCCCTTCCACTACTTTTGCTTTACTTTCACTGTGCAGTGAGGGTACAACTGCCACCATTTCCTGTCCATGGACCTGCTGCTCCATCTCTTGTTTCGTGTTCTTAGGCTGAGCTCTCCCAAGCAGGATTTCCAATGCTTTCATCAATTCCATTGCCTCTTGCTGCAGTGCACCTAATGGAACCCAACAAGTGATTCAAATGGATTGCTACAGGAACACACAAAAAACTGTTATCACCACAAGAGCAAATCTAAAAACAGACATCTTTCTTTGGAAATCCCATAAGAAGGCTCTAAAACGCCTCCTGGGAAGGTGACCAGATAGCACTGCATTTATTATGCTTTGCTGTAATTTTGGGAGGGTGCTGTAACTCTCTGCTCACCCATTCCTAAGCTGGCAGGATTGTATCCTCACTGAACTCATGTGAAGACAGGCTGTCAGCTCTTACTGAATGAAGGCACAATCTCATCGATATGAGCTGTTTTTAAACATTCCCTCACACTCCACTTCTCTTTTGCTCTGCATGGTGCTTCTCTTACCTGCCTGCCCTGCTGCATAGAAGCTGCTGCTGCAGTGCTCCTCACACTGCTCCATGCCCACTGCTGCCCAGCTGCTGTCTGCAGATTTATGCCCACAAACCCTTTGCCTGGTAAGGATTTTCAGGCCCTTAGCATCCAGTGCTCGCACCATGTCCTGTTTATAACAAAGCAGTAATTATTCTTTAAAAGCCTCAAAATCCATCCATTTCACTTTCTGTCTCTCACACCAAACCAGAGATCAGCATAAACTATTTTATACCAAAACAGGGGCCAGCAGGGAGCAAGACCTATCGTTCACTAAACTGCTACTTGCAAGCTTCAGTTTCAAGAACCTCTTTCCCACAGTTCTTTTTTCACACTGACCATGAGACCTTGAAGCTGCTGGCTGATTCCATTGTAAAACACCAACACATCCCTCCTGTGCTTTGCCAGCTGAGCTGCCAGGTGCAAATTCTGATCTTCCAACTTATCGTACAGAGTGCGAACACTGAAATCCTCCAGGTCTTTCACTGCACAACATCCTTCTGAAACACAAGGTAAGTCTCATGATTGACCACTGGCCACAGATCTATTCTAAGGTATTTCCCTAGGGGCAATGACTGTCCATAGGAGGCAACAGTTTTTTTTGTGTACTGTGAAGAAACACAAACACAACACAATTGAGGCATGCTGTGTAAGAGAAGGTCTCATTCCTTAGTAAGGGGAGGATGACACAGCGTTACTATCAACCTCTAACTTGCCCAGCAAGCTGTCAGGGTGCTACTTCTGTACTGCATTTACAGCTTTGAGTGGTACTTTATCCACCAGATGCTCTCAGCACCAATACATAGTGCCATCTGCTGGGCTCTGGGTTTGCTCTGCTCTGTGAACATCCAGAAATCCCAAAGATGAAGTCATGCCTTGAAGGCTAAAAAGGCCCACGAGTCACATGTGTTCAGAAAATAGAATTAGCAACAGAATAACCCAGGGAATTGTTTTAAAGATTTTAATTTTCTTCACTAGTCATCTGAACACACTGGTGTTCTAAATGATTTTTCAGGGCTGGTCACTTGCCCTCCTACCATCTAGAGAAGAAAACACTGATCCATCCCCACAACAGGAGCTTACAGACCTCAGATGAAGAGATTAAATGAATCTAAAATAGAAATACGTGCTTGTGTGTATGTAGATGTCTGCATACTAGTGCACAGCAGTTAAAGTGACCACTTACGTGCACGTTTCTGGGGAAGCAGGAATCAAAATTATTATACCAGTGTACCAAAAGACAAAGGGAGAAGCCTGGAACTGGTACAACACCTCACCTTCATTACGCACAGCTCCTTTTTCTCCAAAGGCAGCATCTCCTCCAGAACCACGAGGACCAAGCATCTGATAGTACAGAAGGCTAGAGGCAATGAAAGAAGATGGTGAAGAGCATCTCTGTATCTGACATAGAGATTCACCTCACTAAAACCAGGCACTGCAGGACTGCTATCCCAGTTCAAGCAGAAGGTGCCACTTCTCTAGATTCAAAACACAGAGAAGAAGAGCATGCCAGGCAATTCTTAGAGCAGTATCCTTTGCAGAAGACACAACAGAGCTGTCATACACTATGCTGGAAGAGAGCTGGAATACTCTGTGAACTTTCCATACAGTTAGAAACTGAATCTGTGCAGTGCTTGCAAGGAGTTCAGCACTGGGTTTATCACACAGTAACTGCAAGAGAACATGACTGTACTGTCAAGGTCCAAGCTCCTGATTATCCACCATGCTAAGGCAGCTCACCTTTCTTTAAGAAGGATGTACTCTGGTGGGATGTACGGCTCACCCAAGCTCCTCCATCGTGGCTTCCAGCTCCTCAGAGGACTGAGGACAGGAACAGTGGGCTGCAGCACAATAGCCAGGGTTGTCAGCAGCACAATTAGGAAGCCCAGAATGAAGAGCACCGCTGGGAAAACCAAGATGGATGGCAAGAAGTGAAGAACACAGGAAGCAGCGTGCATCAACAGCACAGTCTCCCCTTACGCTTTTACTCAGTGCTCTCCATCCCACAGAAACCAGACATTTAACAACTTTCATCTTCATGACACGGGCTTCTGCTCCTTCCCTCCTTGATCCGTGTTCCATGTGAGCAAGGAGACAAAGCAGTTTCAGTGCACGCATCTGAAGGTGACAGAACCAAAGCTCATGCCTGCAAACCACTACATCAATTCTACTGTTTTGCTGTCCTCTGAATGAAGGACAAGAGACTGGCATGGGCAGAGCACTTACACAGAGATAGGGCTTTGGGAAAGACCTTAACTGCCCTTGTGGTTAGCCTTCAGTGAACTTTTCAATGATGCATTTAATTCCAGTTTAGTTTATCATGGAAACATACACTTTCTGCTTTCATGCCAAAGGAAACAAAGTTCTCAATTACTTGAATTCTTCAAGCAGGGTGTGGGTAGAAATGTAACTGCTCCCTCTCTCCCCCTTTGGCTCCTGCACAAGCAGGTTCTTGGCTAGAGAGCAGCAACCTCTGGGAAGGGAAACTCCACAGAGGAAATTGATTAAAAATGACATAGACAGTGGTTTGATGGTATTTCTAAATAAATGCTGGTTTAAACACACCCAAGAAGGTACAATAAAGGCTACAGCTAAGCATCAGAGTTCAACATATCACAGCATTTTGGCTGTACCTATAATGGAAGCCCAGTTAGGAGCTAAGTTCAGTTCCTGCTGCTTCAAAATCCCATGTCTGGCCAGCTGGAACAGAGAAGAGGGCTGGAAGGACACATCTCTGGGGTCACAGCCCACATTTGCTTCGTTCACAGTCACAATCAAAAAGTGCTCCTGAATGGTCTTATCCCTGAATACAAATGTCCCAGACTCCATGAAAACATGGGCAAACCTAGAAGGGAGAAGGAAGGCACCGACTGATCCAATTGTCCTTCAGCTTACAGCAGGGATGACAACTGAATACATGGACTTAAACACACCATACTTCTGCATTTCCACATGCTATCCACTGCCAAAGTCCCAGTGCTTCTGTGGAAGACTTGCTCCCAAGTTCTACACCTAGCACACACACTATCAATCACACCAGATATTACCAGGAGATGTTGAGGTGAGTCTCCTGGATGAGGTGGTCCAGCCTTCGGAAGGCTCCATAATCCCAGCTAGGGTTGCTGTTATAAAGATGCTGCTTCTGATAAACAGGGTAGTGGCTGGATGCACGATCTGGGAAGTGTTGGCACAATGTCAGCAACTCTGACTCACTTCAGTTCGGACAGCTGATGCTGGCTTCAAATTGGATTTATTTTACAGAGCCCTACAGTGTCAACTCATTTATTTGAAGGGTGCATTACTCCCCAGCAAACACACTGCTCTTCTGACAGAGGAACTGTATTATCTGTAGTCTACAGAAATCCAGCCAAAATGTAAAAAACGTCAGATGAGTCACTGGCAGAGCCAGACTAAAGATCATGAATCCCTTGAAGGCAAGGGTGACTGGGAGGTGAAGGAATGTGCTCGTACATGCAGTACTACCAAATGCACAGTCACTGCTGCAAACACGTCTGGACACATATATATATCAGCAAAAAGCATTTTATATTTGTTATATATTTACCCACACAACACTCACTGTGAGAATTGATGCTAAGCTGAAAAAGGATTGTGTCTCCTGCTTCCAAACATACCACTGGGTTAGGGACAAGGGGCAAGGCATGGATATCTTTGAAGAGAGCCCTCTGGACTCGATGACCTTTCTGCTCCAAGTGATCTGATGAAAAATCTCCTGCCACAGGCAACAGAAAAAAATCAGTAAGTAAAGGAGCAGCATATGAAAGCTCCTAACCCCTGGCAATGCAAAACTTTTTATTTTGTATCTGTAAGTGATTTGAGCTCACAAGGCCGAGTTCTATTTCTAAATGACATTACCATGCATTGGGAGCAATTGGAATCAAGAGCCAGTACATGCAAACTGGCAGATTAGCCACTGAAGGGAGTTTTCTTTTAGCTCCTTGGGATGCCAAAATCATTTTAATTTGACCTTTTTCCCAGAGAACTAACTATATAGCAGTGAGGGTTCCTGTTGTTTAGTCCCAGAAAGAAAGAGATCCCTCTCCACTTTGTAAATAGTTTGGGCTGTCTGACACTGAATTCCCTTTGTGCCAAACTGCTGCCCACTTGTTGTGATGACTTGAAAGGGAGTTGACAGCTTAGCCTGTGGGGAATTAGGCTCATCTCAAGGTGCTCTCAAGCCTTACCTGAGAGAAATGCATCCAAGATATCCATGCTGGAGACAATGAAACCTAGCACTCCGCTGGGATTAAACAGAACCAAATGCACCCTCTGGCTCTTCTGCACATGTTCTTCTGGGCCCAGAACATTTGTCACTTCCTATTAAAAGCAGGAGGGAACACTGATCACTGGTACAAGCAACCCTGTACTCAAACCCTGCTCTGTAATCAACATCACCATCAGCTGTGCAACACTGCTCTAGCGAGGCTTTTTGCCACAACATCATTTCTCATTAACGTGCCCATCTCTTGCCTAGTCCCTGGGTTATGAGATGTGGTAAGACTCTGTTCTTTCTCTCTGCTCACAGCTTTGTAACATCAGTCCCCAGGGTCCCTTTATCTAAATGCAATCTATAAGTGTTCTTTACAGGCTCACAGAGAGGTGACAGAGCAGTACCTCATCCACACTTACTCTGACTCCATTGTCCACCCTCAGAAGCAGCTCTCTCTTGATGCCAAATCCCAAGGAGATCCGTGGGGCTCTCAGCAAACACATTTGGTCACAGAGCTCCTCAGCAGAGACGTACTGCTTGCAGTGACATCTGCACAGCAAAAAGATTCTCATTACTTACAATCCACAAGTATACAGCTACAATATGTTGAGGGTCCAGCTAGCCTCAATCTCACTTACAATCCATACAGTGAATGGGCTACTCTATATTCATGGTAAATAAGGTGGACCAAATTCACAGTCCAGCTCATCCAGTACTATAGTTGCTTTTCAATGCTTTTTCCTTAATCTAAGGACCACACAACAGGCCAGAATGTGATACATCACTCTCCTACACAGCCTCTGTTGTCTTCTAATAGAGGTCAGCGTCAGTACTGGAGCAGAGTTATGTATTCTTCCCAGAGTTCTGTTTTCAAAAACTGGTAGAAAGTCACAATATGATTTTAATCCACTAGATTTCTGGGCTATCCATGTCAGGAAGAGGATAAAAAAAGAGGAAAAAGAGTATGACAAACATTAGTTTCAATGCTTCTGTCAGCACTAAAAGGTGGGATTAGGACTCATTTCTGCTCTAAAACTCGAGGGGGGCTCAACCTGAGGTATGCAGGAAAGGTCTCCTTCAGGGAACTTTGTCCAGCCCTACCTTACCACTGTGTCCATTCTGTTGTCTCCACCCAAACACACAAAAACCTCCAGGTAATTTTCAAAACACAGGTTGAGGAATGAGGCCAACGAACGAGGTCTGAAGGCCAGTATTTCCACACAGAGCAGCTCCAGCAATGGAAAGTTTCTCAAAAGCACCTCCCAAAGTCCTACCCTGAAATGACCTCATGGGATCAGTAACGTAGGCAGTCAGAACTCATTGTGAAGCGTTCCTTAACGAGTGGCTGCTGAGACTTACATGCCCAGCTCTGCATTGACCTCTCCACCCGCAGGCCCACAAGATGGAGAGCAGTCATATTGCTCAGGAGAAACACAACGGCGTGTAGATGCTAAACGGATCTCTCCAGGAGCACAGAGCTCGTCCACCTGGAAAACCAGCACATCCAATCCATGTCACATAAGCTCAAGTGTTTCAGCAGAGAAGCAGCACCCCTAAAATTCTCCACTTGTCACTGACACACAACCTAATGGCAATGCAACAAGGGGCATTAAGGGGCAACTTGAAAAGCACTGAAAAAGATCAGGGCAAGTTCACTTCCCATCCAAACTCCTCAACCAGCCCTAATGAAGAATTCCGTATTGAAAACATGGAGGCTTAAATTCCTGCATCAGTCATCTGAGATGCTTTAGCTGCTCCCCATTGTCTTTGCATAGAAAGATCTTTTGCCTCTGGCTCTTACTGAATTTAGCCTTGCAAGATTCCATGAAAGGAGACAAGTGACATTATATCACAAGGAAGGGTCATGCCTACCAAACAAAGCAGCCAAAGCACTTTCTTGTGTCTGCAGCAGTTCAGTGATCTGAGCTGCGATTGCTCACAGATGCTGAGGCAGTGCCCAAAGCACTGAACTACTCTCTCACTCACATGTCACGCAACAACTTCATTTCGGAGCCAAGGTTTACCTGAGGTCGGCAGTCCTGATCACTGTTGCTGTCAGAGTTTTCCTTGCCTCGCTCATCATAGTAAATGTAACCTGCCTGGCAGATACAGGAGGCATCTGAGTGCTGGAAAGCCCGGTTCAGCCCATGGCAGGTACAGCTGGTAGCACCTGAGAGGAAGATGGATTTGGAGTGGAAATCAAGGTAGGGAATACAGCTGGCAAAATCTGTGCCCACAGTAAAGGAGCAGTTCCAGTGCTGAGTGCTCTGACCAAATCACACTGCTTGTAGTGGCACACCTGGATTTTGCTTGCCCACCATCACAGCAAAACTGAGCCAATCTACCTTTTGCTCTACCAACACAATTGTTACACCATTTTCAAAGTATTCATTTAGAAAGAAGGGCAGAAAGACCCATCCAGGAATTTGCAGCAGTGGCATTTTGACAAACACTCCGCCAATTTATATGTTAAGCCACTAGATAGGATAAGGACTCAGTCAGTCAAGGCTGCTGAGCCCCTCTTAGCAGTGGCTTTGTGCCTTAACACTATTAAATCCACTTCACTTGAAATGTTGGTAGAGTACTACACTCTCTACTGTATACTTAGCTTCTCACCCTCTCCTTTTCCAGCCTTTTCCTGCTTTATCAGTCTCAGCTGGACATGGTTACACTGCCCAGTTTTGTCTCAAAATCACAGCTGCACGTATAGCAAGTTCTGCAACTCAAGGCAAAAGCACTCCACTGCTTTCAAGGCAATGACAGAGCAAGAATTAGTGGGGTTGCTCATCTCTTCCTTCCTTTGAAAGAGTTGAGATCAAAACCCCTTGGCTGACAGAGTACAGGAGAACAAAATATAACTTCGAAAATGGAATCTTCCATCCTCTAAGCAGGGCAGAAGAAGAGCAGGTGGGTGCTGTTAGCACACATAGCATCATGAGGATCCCAAAACTTGCAGTCCATTGGGGAAGCATGTGAAAAAAACTCACATTTGTAGGTAACTTTCTTGTTAGGCTCTCTCTTAACTGCAGGCAAAGCTTCGCTCAAAACCAGCAACTCACCTGACTGTGATGAAGAGGAGCTGCCACAGGGAAAGCAGGCAGCCTGAGCAGGAAGGTGATTGAAGGTGCCAGCAGGACAGGCCTGACAATCCTCTATATGCTTGGCCAAGTTGTTGCTCCCATGGGTCCCCGGGGGACAGGGAAGAGGGGCAGATGCCAGGGGAGGGCAGTAATAGCCAACGGGACAAGGCTTCTTGTGGTAAGTCTCACTGCCTAGAGAAGGTGGTGGGGCTGTCTCAGACACAGACACTGCTTATGGAACTCAGCAAGTGTTAGGACAGGCAGAAAGTCACTCATCTGTTCCAATTATACACACACCTTTATAGATGTACATGCAGACACATATAAACACATACACATGGATAT
This sequence comes from Lagopus muta, assembly GCF_023343835.1. Classification (NCBI taxonomy): domain Eukaryota; kingdom Metazoa; phylum Chordata; class Aves; order Galliformes; family Phasianidae; genus Lagopus; species Lagopus muta. Next base: position 2,817,178 of record NC_064454.1, on the reverse strand, counting down.
GTAAAATTATCCAACGTTCCAAATTAACCTATTCATATATAAACATCCAAATCCATTTCTCCCAGTGATTTGACTGGACAAATCCAGAGGCTCAAGTGGACAGGCACGATCTTCCCCCATGCTTTACAGCACCAGATCACACACAACTGCATTTTACTGAGGACCTCAATGAGTGGAGTCCTTCAAATGCTTGTACACAGATTCCTCCTATCTCCTAACCCAGCAGGATTCATGCAGCACTGGCTGTCGCATAGCAAGGTTTGAACACCTACATTCACACTCCATCATATTAACTCCTGGCCTTGCAGCTGAGTCACAAAATTAGAGAAAATAGTGCTTGCGGGGGCCAAAGTCATCCTGAGAGAAAGAACAACAAGATCCAAACCATCTCTGATGTATTTCTCTCACTTCTAACAACCTACCAAAAGAAATGCTCCACCAACCAACATGACAACCCACATCAGGGATTTAAAACCGTAGAGGATTGAGAGCTTTGCCCACGCAGAGCTTTCTGGTTACCACTGAAGTTATTTCTTGCACAACTTCTCCATAGCAGCCACATTTACCTTGTGGGCAGATGAAGCCTGCTGGGCAGGGCTGACAGGGAGCAGAGATGAAAGAGTCATTACGATAGCTGCCTGCATCACAGATTCTGCAGAACTTCTCAAAGGAATCCCTTGGCCCAGGTGAGCTGAGAGCCATGTATCCTCCTTCACAGGGCAGTGGGTGGGCACTGCCTGGGGGACAGTAATAGGGAAACACACATCTGGAAGGCAGAAAAGGGAAGAAAAATCTCTGAAAACGTTCTGACTTCTGGAATCAACCACCAGTGCAAAATTAAAAACGATTCTCATCTGGCTCCAGGCTCAGGCTAACTGATACAACTCATAACCCATCCTCCAGCAGCCTTAGCAGTCACCAGATCCATAGGTGTGATTATGAAGATACCTTTACTTTTGTACAATGCACACAGCCTGTGTTTAAAACAAGTCCCTCAAAGAGTTTAAAACAAAGCTGGCTCCACCAGCCATGCTAAGTACTCACAGCTGCTCAGGGCTATTGTATGTTGATGAGCCTTCAGGACAGTAATATCCAGCAGGGCACATGGAGGGCACTGCTGTGCGAGCACTGCAGTATGAGCCAGGCCTGCAAGGCTTTGGATTGACTGAACCTGGTGAAAAAAGAAGAATCAGTGATTGATTTATGTGGCATTCTCAGAACAGGAGAGAACGTGTTGGGGAGAGAGTGATCAAGAAGGCTTTGTTAAATATTACTGTCCATAAAAACTCCACTTTTCCTACTGCTCACAAAAGGACACACAGAACCAATTTGCTGTTAAGCAAGAAATGCTAACACAACTGAATATCTAAGGCTTGGATAACAAAAGATATCTGCTCCTTTTCTAGGCCCAGATCACCTCCTTCTGGAATCCCAGCTAACTGAGAACGAGAAGGGAGGCCAGAGAAAGAGGAGATGGGAATTCAAAGGCCAAAAGCCAGGAAAAGGCTTCAGGTTACTAAATCCACTTCTAAAGCCACTCCATCAGGAGCCATTTCCACCAAGGGCTGCTGCAAGGATGAGGCTCTGATCATTATGCCATCTATATGCCATGGCTCTGCCTGCTGTGCACTCTTCACTGGTCTGGGCTTAAACAGCTAGAAATAAAATAAAACAACACATTATGTCACCTGCTGGGCATTCATAGCCAGGTTCACAAGGTACTCCTTGGGTGTTAGGCAGCCCTGTCTGTGCTGGGTCTGGACAGTAGTAGCCAGCTGAGCAGGGATCACATTCTTCCAGTGATTTTGCACCAGGGTGTACCCTGGAAGTGCCAGGTGGACAAAAGAAAGCATCCCCTTTACCAGGACACCAGTATCCCAGTGGGCATGGATAATCCTCAAAACTGGTTAGACCTGTTAGGAAGAGAAGAAAAAGAAATGAAGAAAGGGAGGCTGAAAGGCCAGCAGGGGGTTTAGAGAGGAGCTATAAGCACACTATGAGTGTTACCCCTCCCTTTCTATATCGTCTCAGGGAGTTTTGTAATCAACTCCTGTGGTGGGAAAGCATTTGATTTCACCTGCTGCTTACCTGACAGAGGGCAGTGATAGCCTGGAGGACATGGTTGGCAATCTGTCAGGCTCTGAGCTCCTGGGAGCTTGCGGTAAGTATGTGGAGGGCATTTCCGAGGTGCCAACAGACTGTCTTGGTCACTGCCATTACTTCCAAAGCAATAGTGTCCTGAGGGACATGGAGAAGCCTCTGAGTCTCCTAACAAACAGAAAATTCAGCTTTAAGGAGCCACCTCTTCACTGTGGTTGCAACACCTTTTTTTCTTCTGAATCCTACCAGGGTCCTTCCTAAACCACTGTATGTAAGAGTATGATCTACAGCCACAATTCAAGAAACAAAGACAGTTGAAATCCCTCTTCTGGCAGGTGGAACACAGAGCTATCTGAAGACTAGCTTTGACTCCAGAATCACAGACACCACGTCCCATGGCAAGTACTGATCCAAAGCGCAGTGTCTGATATACCAAAGTTAGTTTGAACAGTCAGGGATATGCACAAAGAAAATCTCATTCCCTCCCCTCACTATTATCCCAGACTCCAACCTGCTTTGCACCAGTGGCCTGGTGGACAGGGTAGGCAGTCTTCCTTCTGCCCAGCTCCTGGAACATCCCTAATAGTATTGGCAGGACATGGTATAGGTAACTCAGAACCCTCCAGGCAGTAGAAACCTGCAGAAATAGATGGGGAAGGGATGAAAGTAAAATAGACAAGCCTTCTACTGGGCAAAAAATGATTCAGCAAGCATCTCCTGTCATAGGATTAACATCTACACAGCTGTTGGGATTCTGTGCCTACTGACAGCCAAATCAACAGCCTTCAGACATCTCTGGACCAGCAATCTGGCACCACAGATTTAAGGTGGCATCTTTCATCGAGCAAACTTCTTTGGTTGAAAGATGTAAAAGCAGATGAGCTTTTACATGAGCATGACAACCTCAAAGTGGGTATCACCATATATTATGCAAGACCACAGATGTTCTCTACTTAGTTAGAAGCAACTCTCTACATACACTTATGACACTTCCAAAGATTCTCACCTGCAGGACACAGCCCAGCACATGCCTGACCCCATTGGCATCCAGACAGAAAGCGCCAGGAAAAGCCAGGGCCCTGTGGAGTGGGCTGAGAGCTCCCAGCAAGGCAGAAGTATCCAGCAGCACATTTCCCCACTAGCTGTCCATGCCTGGAGCAGAGAGAACCAGAAGAATTTACATAAGACCTGCCGATAAAGATTTGGTGCAGAAGCAGAGCAGTGGTTACACTGATAAGAGAGATAAAAATAGACCCATTTTTTCCACTTAGAAAACCACAGATGACTGAAGCAAACCAAACAATTTTAAGTTCAAATTCCATGAACGTGAGGGCAAATTGCTTTAGATAAAGTTGCAAACAACCTTCCACTGGGCTGAACCTTCTGGCTTATTTCCATGTTTTCACAACCATTGCCTACCTACCTCCTTTAGGTGCTCCTTTATAATGCTATTATGACAGTGTCAGACTGCTTTGCAATAGCTAAGTTCACAGCTCTGTATGCAAAAGCTGCATCTGGAGTTATGCTTATTTTCTCTGAGACACTGATGGTAGATAAGCTGGGAAGAATTTAGTGTTGACTGATCAGCAAGGATGCTGAGCGGCTTAGGAGGTAGTAGAAAAAGTGCCAGATAGAAATGAATGGTCATTACCTGCAGTAGTGACCAGGTAAGCAAGGCAGGCATTGCTTCTCATTCCAGAGGCCAGTCGTATTTGGAGGAGTAAAGGTGCCTTCAGGACACGTCTGAGGAAACTGTGTGCCTGACACAGAAAATAAAACATCCTAGGAAAACCTTATGATCTGACATGACCCTACAACCATATCAGAGTAATAAATGCCTCCCAAGAAGCAAGGCAGCACAACACAATGTTTGTTGCCAGTTTTGCCAGTTCCTCATTCCCTGGCCTATAAAGATGACACTGGGTCTGTACAACTCTGACACAACAATGAGGCACACAAGGTTTGAGTCCTTGGCATAGCTGGTGTGCCAGTTTCAGCATACCTGTAGGACAGTAAGTATGTGGTGGGCAGCTCTTGGGGTCTCCAGCCACCAGCTCCTGGCAGTAGAATCCTCTCTGGCATGGAATGCAGGATGCAGAGCCCCTGGCTGGCTGGTACTCCCCAGCAGGGCATGGTGTTGGGTGGGCTGCTCCTAACTGGCAGAAGTGACCCTGGCAATGATAAAGGATTCCACGGATACTGCAATAAACTTAGGTTCTGTGTAAAGGGTGAACCCCAGCATTACCAAAGCAATATTCCCTGTGGATATAATCACCATTTCAATTAGGCCTGTAGGAGGCTTTACCACAGAGGAAAACACCTGCCCAGAGCTGACCCACCTCTTCCACTGCCCTGATGTCACTGAGCAGTACCTTTGGGCAGAGAAATGCTGTGGGGCTGAAGGAGCTGAAGTTTGCTGGGCAGTAAAATCCCTCAGTACAAGGTCCTGTTGGAGAACTCAAACCAATGCTAGCGCAGAAAGACCCAGGATAGCACGGCACACAGCTCTCTGGAGAGGTACCACCTAAAAACAAAAACAGAACTCCAGCTCAGTGACAGAAAACATGGAAGCACCCCTACAGCATCCTTAGATCAGTCACAGCGGTGTAAGCATCTATTTGCACTGATAACATACAGACATGGCTCCACCTTCACTGAGTGTATAATTATCTTTCAGGAACCAAGGGAAAACCCATCACCTTGGCCACCATCAACAAATCCCCCCACTGCTGTGGACTACAAGAGAAACCTGTTGGTGAAGTCACACCTGTGCTGTTGTTCAGGGTCCCAACTGGGCAGGCGACTGGGAAAGGAGTGCCTTCAGGACAATAATGTCCAAGTGGACAGGGCCCACTGAGAGGGAATGCTGGCGTCCCACGTGGAACTGCATCAGTGGCTCCTCCTTCACAATAGTACCCAGCTGAACACAGACCTGCCACAGGAGAGCAGAGAGGGTAATGAAATGGTCACTGGAAAGGATGGAAGCATCTCCTTAAAACCTCAGAAGTAGGAGAGAAGCTGAATCCCATCCTGGGCTCATTTTACAGCTCTACTGATATCCTGCACTGTTCAACTTCGGTCTGCTTCTCCTCCTCCGTCATCTGAGGCCTTCATCACCTCCCTTCTTTACATGCACTGACCTCATCTGGTATTTTTATTTATTTTTCTTAAACTATTCCTAAGACTCAAACTTGTTCATAGATTCTGTGGATAAACTTCTTTCCATGGAAAGAGTTCTGCTTTTCTTCTGCTCATATACCTAACCTCTGCATTTTAGTCGAGCAACAGCTACTCTGCACAAACATAAGAAATAGGGCCAGGGAGGTATTTAAATGGAGACAGAAAGAAGAGCTCTGAATCAAACTCACCATCAGGTTCCCAGTTAGCATCTCCTCTGCAGTACCTCCCCACTGGACACAGCTTGCAAGCAGTGGGGGCCAATGCCCCCTCCATGGTATTTAGTGTCCCTTCAGGGCACGGCAGGGGAGCAGCAGTCCTAGCTGGACAATAATAACCTGTACAGTGAGAAGGTGAATGAGGCACTGCTCAGAAAGTAACGAAAAAATAAGCAGGAATGCTGATCTTGCTCCATCCAACTGCAAATCTCCCATTCCCATACTGCTATGGTCAGACAGAAAGAGGTGTGCAGGCACCCATCACACTTCTGATTGCATGCCAGTGGTTTTGTGGCACATATTATTGCTTACCTCTGGGGCAGTTGAGTGGCTCTGCAGTGGCTGCGTGGCTGCAGGCCATACCAGCTGGGCAAGGGAGGCAAGTACTTGCCCCAGGCATAGGGCTGAAGGTGCCAGGCTCACAGGGCAGTTCTAGTCCAGTGCCAGCAGGACAGTAGAAGCCACTAGGACATCTGTATCCATAAACCCCATCAGAAGGGCAGGGAGCAGAGCTTCCTTCCAAACAAACATACCTATAAGAAGAAAATTCTGTGCTGGAACCACGGGCCCACAACCCTGTTCAGAAAAAGCAGATGTGGGGAGTACTAACCAAAGGTCACCAAGTTAAGAAACACTCCTTAAATATGTGTTTTATTTCAGTTGGGCTCCTCCTGTGCCCCAATTTAATATCCATGTGTAAATCCTTGTAGAATCCCCTTTTTCTCTTCTTCCCCACCCCTCACTAAGCTGTCTGGAAGGTATTCTCATCATTCTGGTAAGTCTTTGAAAAATTAAGTTTTTTGTCTATTTCAAAGCACAAAGCCCAAGTGTTCAGCTCCTGCTGCTTCTGATTAGTTTCCTTTCATCTTCAATATTCTCATTGGCCTCTGCATTAATGTCACCTGTTTCTATGCTACGTCTCCCTTTACCACTCCCCTCAAGAAGGATGAGGAAATACAAAAAATTATCATTTCTGAAAACTGAGCAGGAAGGAATTGAAAGCCATGATCTCACTGCGTCCCGTGGATGCAGCTTCTAGAGAAGAAGCAATTCCTTGAGGCAATGCCTGCTAAAAGGAGCAGCATCAAGCAAAAGGACAGCAAAGCTGCCTGTCAGCAGTTGTTCACTCAGAATCAAGGCCTGCTATACTGAGCAGCGGTTGTGATTTTCTCCAGAAAAGAGAACAGATTCAAGAGCTGTTAGCTATCAGAAATCTTTTCCTACCAAATCCTGTTACATGCACTGTATTGAGATCACTTCTGAGCTTTTCTTTCACAGATTAAAGAAACTGAGCTTCCGTGGCCTTTTGCTACAAGGCACACTCATGAGATGGGCAAATACTGCTGACAGCACTTTGCTGTTTGGCTGATGCCAGCACTGCTTCCTTGTCGCTGCTTATTGCACCACCTGGTGGGAGCAGAGAGAAAACAGAGGGGAAAAAGGATGCAAATTCACAGCAAGCATGTTTTATGGTAAATAAAGGGCTTGTCATTAATTAAGCCTACAGTAAAAACAGTAAAAGGCTGTGTAGAAGACTGGGGCAGAATGTGAGGCAAACAAATAGGGAGAACTGGCTCTGAAGCACATGCCAGGACCACCAAGCAGATGCTGTACAGCAGCATGTAACCTAGAGAGCTCAGAGCAAACGCTTTGCAGTTTAGTTATTTTTGACTGTAAATATTTGCACACAAGGGACTGGGCAAGATATATTCAGGCCCAGTGTTTAGTTTGGATGCCCCTCTGCTCCAGCCTACACAGCAATCCTGCCAGCTGTATTTTCCCACTAGCAAGTGACAGTCTCACCGCACCCTGCATTACACAGCGACGTCTGAGCCAGATCAAACAATCCTGCCCTGCTGCAATATCGGCCAGCAGGGCAGGGCTGGCACTGCTCTTCTGCCTGCAGGCCCCTGACAGCAGAGAAGGACCCAGGAGGGCAAGGTATGGGATTCTCAGTTCCATTGGGGCAGAAATGCCCTGCAGGACAGATATCATTACCTGGCAACACAGAGCCAGCAAATTCCACCTGCGTGAGGAAGAAGAAACAAACAAACAGAAACAGAGGGAAAAAAAAATGTTATCAAAACAAGATTTGGCCCAAAATACTACAGAGACAGGTTCTGGAAAGGGTACATATGGGCTGAATTCTTCAAGTTTTCTGCCACTGAAACTAAATGCAGACCACAGCTGGTACAAAAAGGACACTGGAAGTGCTGGTTGCTGAGCCACAGCTACCCAGTCACTGCTCTCATTGTGTGGAAGAGACCTGAGACAGGCACACTCCAGTGATACCTACAGAAAGGGATGTCTGGCCATTACTTGTTAGCAGGCTGCAAGATACTCCAGCAGACATTAAGAGCAGCATGTCAGTTCATCTGAGCAGCTACCAAGGGCAGCAGCAGTGGGAAAGAGCAACCCTGTGCAAAGCAGTAAGACTTGGAAAATGTAACACCAGAAGCCACGACATTGTGAGGGTCCCAGTCCTTGTCCTCAGGATGCAAGGTCAACTGTGCTGTTTGCCAGTGCTCACTTACCCTGTTTTTGAAAGGGGTTGGGCTGATGGCTCCCTTGGCACAATGGTAACCTGAGTAGCAAAATCCAGAGGGCTGTGAAAGACCTGGTGCTGAGCAATACATGCCTAAAATAAACAGGAAAGTGATCTCACTGAAATGGCCAGCACAGAAGGTAGGTGAAGGAGTCAATAACCTGAAGGAAGTCATATTTTTATTCAACCTTTCCATTTATGCCCTCCATGTTTTTTTTTTTTGTGCCGAGTCCCTGCTTACCTGCTGGGCAGGGCTCACAGTCAGAGGTGCTGGTGGCACCAGTCCTGGGGCCAAAGGTACCTTTTGGACATGGATGCTCTGTACTGAAGTTGGTACCTGGCAGACAGAAGTACCCAGCAGGGCACAGCTCAGGAGTGTGGGCTCCAGAACCTAGGATACAAAAAGCAGCATCTTGATCAGGAAACATTATAAGACACGACAAGCAATGTCATTCTCCATCAACATATTCAAGCTAAACCCAGGACGTGGGCTTCATTGTGTGTACTTCTGATGCAGTTGTTCAGAATCGTGTTGCAGTAACTGGAGAGAAACAGCACTTCTAGAGGAACCACACTTCAAGTGCAATTCATCTCATCCTAAGGCAGACAAGTAAAATAAGAGAGACAAATTGCAGCCCTGAAGTGTCTCTTGCCACTGACTACAGGAGTACAAAAAACTAGCACAGGTACAGATGTCTACAAAGGAGCTGTCTGAAGTTTTATTCAAGTAACTCCACCTAGGGAACAGAATCACGTCTGTGCAGCTGTATTTCTTGTGGGGTTGTTTTTTTTTTGTAGCATGCACGAGCTGCTAGACAGGAAAAGCTCCCTTGTATTTTCCTGGGCATTAAGTTTCTTTGCCCTAAAGAGGAGAAAGATTTGGCTTCTCCTTACTCTTTCAACAACTTCTTACTCTTAGAAGCCTGTTCTGGCTTCCACTCTTGGCAGATGCTGATGCTTCTGTTTGTCTAGTCCCATCCAACACTGACTTAGTAGAACCTTAACAGAAAGAAGGAAGCAATTCAAAATCCTTTTTGCCCTGCTAAGTCTCAGTGAGACTCAGCTCTCAGTGACACAAAATCAATTTTTATCACAATACACAGCCCTACTTTTGCTAGACTCCCTAAATCCCTCTCCTCCCATGACTGATAGGTCCCATTCTCACAGGGCATAGGAAAGGCAGATCCCTTGGGACAGCAGCAGCCTCATGGGCAGCGACAGGGAGTGGGAGTAGCTGAAGCCTGGCCAGACAGGCAGCAGTACCTGCAGAACATGCTCCCTTGGAAGTGATTTTGCCCAGTCTTACAACTTTGAAAGCACAGCCTTTCCCTTTCCTTTCTCAGATCAAAGACAAAAGAAAACCCTTATCTCCTGAAAGCACAACCCCCTTCATCATTCACCTGTCACCAATATCAGAAAGAATGTGTTCCCCAAATTTCAGCCTCAGACAAAGAACATCTTAGTACAAAGGAAAGGCAATTTTTGAATTATATGCATGTAGGAAACGTGGGCTTCCATGTGCAATTGTACTTTTGGAAAGCTCGCTTGTGGTTCCAGCTCTGCTACAAACCCATGCGAGTTAAGCTTTCCCCTCTCTCCTATTCCAGTTTCCTACCTGAGAAAGGGGAAAAGCTTCTTTGTCTTATGGAAGGGGCAGGTGAATCTGTTACCACCAGTGTGACCTCAAATACTTCAGCGTCGTGGGGGGGGAGTAAATACATATATTGTGCAAACAGATTGTGAGAACCTCTGAGCAGCTGCCTCAGAGCAGAGACCCTGGCTGAGAGTTGCACCAAATACCTGTCTGCCAGGCTGTTTTGTTTCCCAGAGAGGCTGAACTCCTTTAAGATGCATCTACAAAAAGTGTCAGAGCCAAGGAACAAAGATGACATAGAATAGCAAGTGGTGTTCTGGGTGCTATGAAAAACCCCACAGAAATACAAGTGAAATAATACAGGGTGTTTTTGCTTGGTGAATGTTATATGAGCTGTACAGAATAAAGCTGTAGATGTACCTACCTCGCCCCACTTTACACTGTGCAAATCCCAGCTCTCAAATACAACAGCACTCACCACTGCAGAAATACCCAGCTGGGCAGAGCTGACAGTCTGCTGGCTGCCACTTCCCTCTCTCAGAGTTGAAGTGACCAGGGCTGCAAGGAACTGGGGATTCAGAGCCTTCAGGACAGTAAAAGCCTGGGGGACACTGCTTATGGTCTGGCCGTGTGGATTCACCATCACAAAAATAGCCAGCAGAACACGATCCTGCAAGAAAGAAAAGCTGCTGTGTTAGGGATGAGCACCCAGAAAGCATTAAAATACCCTCATTAAAGGTGTTCAATCCAGTCAATACACACCAGAAATGCTCATCAAGCCGTCTCCTTGGCAGAACTTCCCTCCTGGGCAGGGCAGGCAGGCATTATGGTAAGCCATCCCAGACTGAGGCAAAAACATGCCAGAGGGACACGGCTGTGGCTTGCTGCTGCCTGCTGGGCAGTAATGGCCTGCTGGGCAAAGGCCACCAGTGGCATCATTGGCAGGATTGGGTACCTGTGCCTTTAAAGTGCAGTAATAGCCAGGCAAACAAGAACCACTCGGGGAAACAAGTCCTAAAGAGAAGGAATATGAAGTCAAATAAGCTACTGTGTTACATAATTCACAGCTTCTGGACTAAACAAAGCAGACAAGCCCTGTCAGCACAATGAATTCAGAGCCTACTGACTTGCGGTTACGTTTGTTATCTAAAAGCTGCATCTACAGCCTCCACATTTTCTCACACGACCAGACAGCTAAGGGCCTAAACAGTCTAGATCACCTTACAGAAGATGCTGACCAAGACTGTGCACCCATTTCTCCACCAAGAGAAAACCAAATGAATCCTAGAGCCTAAGCAGCTTGGCTTTTGTTTCAATAATCTTTTCCAAAAAATCCACCTTTAATCCACCTCTTTAAACTTGCAAAAGACAGATTTGCAGAGATCTTTGCAATGACCATAAACAATTACTACTCAACAGGTCCCAGAGATGATTGCAAACACTCCTTAAAAGTCATATGGACCGCATACAGATGAAAACTTCATCTATTAGTGGAACTTAAATTTAGATCTAACACAGCCTAGGAAATGTATTTAACCCACATCTGGTCCTTACCTGCACTGGCACAAAACATGCCTCCAGGACAAGGCAAGCACTCCCTAGGGTTTCTCAGTCCAGTTTTGTTACTGTAAGTCCCTGCTGGGCATGGGTACTGATTGCCAGCTTTTGTGCCCAGGAGGCAGTAATGTCCTGCTAAACAGACCATTGGTTTGATCACTCCACTTGAGCTGTTATGGAGACTGGATGGATGGCCTTCAAGGGCACAGAACCTAAAAAAGAAATCCAAGCACTGCCTCAGTCCACGCTCTCCCTTTGTTCTAAGGGACTAAGAAACACTTTCTATGCAACAGTGATAGTTTGAGATGACAAGAAAAGGAAAGCAAATTACTTGAAATGGTACACAGAGCTGAGATGAACCTGCCAGGAACATTCTGTCTTTCCCAGCAGATTCACCTAGTAGGATGGATCTTCTGTAACACAGGTTGCAGTACAGAAAACGCCATAATAAAGGGAAAGGTAATACAAAAACAGGAAGAAAAAACCCAGCCATGTGTATCAAAAGAAATGACACAGTGCAGCTGCCTAAGGCAGATGGAAATACACACGCGAATTCACAAGGAAAGCATCAAAATGAAGCAGCAGATTTCACTTACATTCCTGCTGGGCACATTTCACACTGGCTTTTACCAGCCTGATCCTGGTATTTTCCAGAGGGGCAGGGTATGGGCTCAGGGCTGCCAGTGGGGCAATAGTGACCCACAGGACATAAATAATCTAAAGGAAAATAAGGAAGGAATACTTATATAATTGCTCTGCTCACAACCAGTGTCATCGGAAGAAACATCACCACAAACCTAGAACTGGAAGATTTAAGATAAAGATTTTGCATGTATGCAGGTGGAACTGCCAGTGTTTTATGCACAGAATTGTAAGGGTTGGAAGGGAGCTGTGCCTGTTGCCTTGCTGGCACCACTGAAAAGGGCATGGAAAAAAAAGACTTACAAAGATCAGCTCCTTGCCCTGTGTTAAAAGCTTTGCTAAACGCAGATCTGAGCAGTGGAAGCAGTGCACTCTGAATACCACCATCACATATCACCAAAGCAGGCTTTTAACCAAACAGCTCTGCAGACTTGTTGCCCTCCAAAGCTTTTAGAAAGCTCAATTGGTTGCAACCTCACTGTTGCTTTTCACAGAGCTGTCTGAATGCTCCTGAAACAGCAGGGTTTGAGTTAGCATGTATCCTCATATCACCCTTACCAAATGGAGAACAGACATCCTCACATCATGTTCTCACTTACCAGCTCTTTCTAGCAAAGCTGAAAACACAACAAGGAATAAAAACCTCTTGAGACATTTATTCAGCTTGTTTTTTGTAACAAGTAAACAAGGTCCATCCTCCTCTTATAGTTACCCACTACTTCAACTGCATTACTAGATGGAATGTTTGGAAAACATTTTCTAGAAATCTAAATAGCCAGAAATTTATAGAAATAACTTCCAGCCCTATGGGGTGCAGATTTTAAGTCCATCTTCCTATTGCAGCTCCTGTAGATAAAGAAGGACCTCCAAGATTTCCTACCTGAATGCTGCCCAGACACAGAGCCCTCGGGGCAGAACCAGCCTTCCTCACACAGACCTTCTGGGGAGCTCTGACCACACTCAGAACAGAACCACCCTGGGAAGCAGGCCTGGCAGTCCTGTGCTGACTGGCCACCACGATGAGCCAGAAAGGAGCCTGAAAGACATTGAAAGCACATGCTCCCATCACCCTCAACACTGTTGGAAGTGGATACGGAGAGAAATACAAAGTCTTTGCAGAGTAACTGGTGCACTGGTTAGTGGATGGCGGTACTCCTGTGAGGGAGGTCTGTGGGAGGCTGCTTATGGATGCTGGCTGAGGTGAATTCCTATTTCTTCCTGCTCTAGGCTGAGCAGTACAATCACTTGCTCAACGTATCTGTAGATTTTATCCAGGAAAGAAACGATCATCTAAAAGCCTTTCTCATTCAACTTAATTGGTAGAATCATTAATGGCAATGTTAAAGGACATCTCTGACTGCAGAGAGGGCAGCAGAGACTCTTACATGTGCACAGCTCACCACTGCTGTGTGACCTTTCTTTCAGGAATGCTCAGCAAAGAGCATCCCCCCGACAGCTGCACAGCAGCATCTATACCACAGACTGAGGCTCCAGAGGCAGCTGTGCAATTACTGTCTGAATTTAGGACTGATGCTTCTAATACAACAGCAGCAGATTAGCAGCTAAGATTTCATGCTGACAGCAGCTGCCCCTTGGGGAGCATAAAGGCACGCTTCAGTGCAAAATAACAAGGGGCTGCAAAACAATGGCACAGACTCGGATGAGCTCAGCAGCTCACTTGGCACTGCTAAGAGAAATGATGGCATGCAGCAGCTGCTGTCAAACCTACCTCGGGGACAAGGAGATGGAGAAGAACTCCCTGCAGGACAGAAGTGGCCTTGAGGACAAATGTTCCCCACTGCTCCATCCGTGGGGTTTGGCAGCACGGAGCCCCCTGTGCAGTAGAAGCCAGCCTCACAGGGACCTGATGGAGCTGATAGCTCTGCAGTTGCACAGTACATACCTGATGCAGGGGACAGAAGCAAAGACCTCCATTTGAGGGACATGAGAATGCAAATACAAACAGCACAAGACTGGGATTGCCTAGTGATCATGGAGACAGTACTACAAAATAAAGCAATTTGTGCAGGGAGAAAGATGCTTTTCCTACCTGGAGTGCACGGAATAGGAAGAAATGAACCGACAGGACAAAAGGTTCCTGCTTGGCACTGCCCAAAAGATCCAGAAGCTGGAGCTGCCATGTCCACTGATGGAAAGAACAGAGGCTGAGCTGAAGCAGAAAAATTGCAAGGGGTCTATCTTACCTAAAGAGCTTAGAACAGAACTGGAGCGCTCAATTAAAGAAAGCAGCACGGGAAAGCAAGCCATCTGAGTCCTCTAGGTGACTCCACACCACCACTGCTACAATAATAATCATTTGTACACTTTATTATACCTGAGTGATTTCCAGGAAACATTGGCTTGCTTGACATGGATCCAGGTGGACAAAACCATCCAGGCATGCACAGTCCATCTGGTCTTGCTAGGCCTGGCTTGGAACAGACCCTTCCAGGAGGACACAGCTGGCACTTGGAAGCATCCCAGATATTTAAAGCATCACTGTACGTTCCAGGAGGACAAGGATACTGAGTGGCAAATTTGGTATTCCTGGGGCAGTAATGACCTAGGAGAGAAGAGGCAGGCTTCAAAAAGGTCAGTGCATGCAGGTAAGAGCCTGAGAAGAACCTCCCAACCTGTGCACACAGAATTCTCCTCATCTGTTTCTGAAGAAGATTGGAGCCAAGCTACGACAGTGGGCCCATCTTGCAATCTGTCACAACTGGATGACATCTTTGTCACATCAGCAGCATAAAATGAAGTTGGTCAGAGTTGAGGATTAGCAATACTTTTAACAGCAACCACTTTTTTAATAAGACCTCAAAGTACGTTATAAAAGTCTCTGTAGTCTCTGTCTACTCAGGCAGGGGAAATGAATCACAAAGAGGTTAAGTGCTTTGACCAAGGTCCAGGAGAAGAGAGTTGTGATTCATGCAACAGAGTCCAATGTTGAATCCACTTCAGACAGCTTTAAGAGCATCTGCTAATCCTTGTAAGATTACTCCAGAACGAGTAAATAGGTACCATCAGACCCACCTGCAGGGCAATCCGTGTAGTTTGTGGAAGCAGCCTCACAGTAAAAACCTTCTGGGCACTCCAAACACTGCACCGTGCTCCAGGATGGGCTGTAACTCCCTGCAGGGCAAGGCTGGGCTCTGCTGCTCCCTGCTACACAATAGTGTCCAGGTGGACACGGTCCTCCACTGACTGTTATCTTTAAGGAACAACACCACTGTTTCAGAAAGTCTTTCTACACAGTTCACAAACAGAGGGCAGCCTCACAAGAAGGATGGTCAGATTCTTATGATGATGAGCACTAGACACACAGCATGGAAGACTGCATTCATCACTTAGTCATCTTGCAGGCTGCACACATCCTTTTCCAAGCTAACAGATCAGAACCCTGCATGTAACAAGTCCTACTGTGTGGAAGCTGGCATCACCTTTTCCTCCTCACCTGTGGTCTCAGAGAGCTGCTGCATAAACCCACTGTCTCATTATGATCTGCAAGAGTTCTATGTATTCTGCCTAGGAGGAGGGCTGGCAGATGCAATTCTATTCTAAACCATGCACTAATGATCTCTGTAATTTTTATGTGATATGGCATTCTGCTCCGCTTTGCAGCACCAATATGCAAAGATAGAGATGCCTTTGGTGAGGTGTATTTAGCCATTCCTAGCCCTTCTCACTATCAATAAACCAGTAACTTAAGAGTTGGAGCTGGGGCAAAAGAAATACAGTAACCTAACGGTGTTCAGTTCAGATACCATGTTTGCCATATTCACATCACAAGAACAACTTACCCTGGGAGGTTTAGGAGAAATGGCTCCTCCACTGCAGTAGAATCCACCTTCACATAATCCAGTTGGAGATAAAAGTCCAGTCCCACTGCAGAAATACCCTGAAGGAGGGACCACAATGGCACCATAATGACATTGGTCAAACAAGACAGATGGGAAAATATAAATAGGGAAAAAAAATCCCTCAACCATCATGTTTGATATCACCCACATCTATTCTCCTGAAAACGTTCTTACTGGGAACAGCTGCAGCACAGAGCTTACGTGTCTGAACAAACAGCACTATGCAGTATCTCAAAGTGTGAAAACTTGAAGAGGAAAGGTGGAAAGTGAAGATCATAGCACAGAAATAAGCACCTCACTGTTAGCACGCTCTTACAGGGCTAACTGGCAGATTTCATCTATGCTTTACTTCATCTCTCTCTCCAGGAGAACAGATGTGCATGATCACCTGCTCCAGAACCACAACGTTTCTCAGGAGCCCCACAAGTGCTGGTGTTTGGCTGGAATCTCTTTAGTCCTTTCTCTCAGTACTGTACCTGCATCACACAGAAGGCAGTCCTCAATCCCAGTATTCCCAGTTGAGTTGCTATAATGACCAGGAGGACATGGCTGTGGAAAGGCAGTGCCCATAGGGCAGTAAGTTCCCTTTGGGCACACGTCCCCCAGAAGACCATCTGTGGGTGTTGGATTAGAAGAGCCTCCACTGCAGTAGAACCCAGCCAGACAGGGCCCTGTAACGCGTGCCTGCCCTGCGAGTGCACAGTAGTGCCCTGAGAAAGCAATGCAGAGCCATTAGACCTGGGAGAAAACAGTGTAAAGATACGTCAGAGGACAGGCTGCAAACATGTAAATACGTGCAATGAAGTGCAAGAAGATTTCACTTGATTTGGGCAAACAACCAGCACACGATGCCTAGTGACAGCAGGCTTAATGAAGTTAAATTATTGTTCTAAGTCATTAATCTAGGCTCATGATGTGATTCATACCATCATCAGATACCTACACTAGAAGAATAATCTGACCTCTCTCTCTCCTCCCCTAACAAGACAGCCTAGCTGAGGGGCTTTGCTGAACTTGCCAACCTAAAGGTGGCACAAACCTCATGCCAACATCATGTTTGCATTTGAACAATGCAGTGCTGCATACAAATACTGGCTCAAGATCTGGAGCCAGCATAATCAATTAAAATAATCTTTAATTTAAGCTAATTCTCAATATGACACAATGTTACAGCTATGCTGCTTCTGATTCTCATCTGAGTACCTGTGCTCAATGTGAAACGTTGCCTACTAAGTTTCTTTCATAAAGATGGCTTTATTTTTCAAGTTTATGAAGCACTCCATAAGGTATCTATGACAGATGTGTGACAGCATGGAGATGACAATCTTCCAGACTAATATCATCTTCCATGTTTTTCCATGTCACATCTCTTAAGGTACATTTCAGAGCCAAAAAGTAACACTATCTCTGAAGTGCTTGAGTCCAATCACAGAGCCTTGCCTCGTGCTTACAAGTGTTGTTCAGAATACAGCTTTAGAAGCCCTTAGATCAACAATAATATAATATTGAATAGCTGCCTGTCTCCATTTCCATATGACATACTGGGCTCTGGACATATGAGATTCTGCAGCCTGTTATTCATCTACTGAAACGTGCTAAAGCTACTGCTGAACCTCAAGAACATTCAAAATATATGTTCACAGACTGCCCAGTCACCATCCTGAGATACTCTCATTTGCCATTTACCTCGCTCACAGGGGATACAGTGAGATACCAGGCTGCTCCCATTTTGTGGGTTGTAAGTGCCCTTGGGACATGGAAACTGAGTGGCAGAAGCTGTGCTGGTAGGGCAGTAGTGGCCAGCTGAACATTCATTCTCCAAAAAGGAAGAGGAATTTTTGGGACAGAAGAACCTGGTTGAAAGACAGAAGAAAAGGGACAGTGAGGGGAAGAAATCTAGCAATGTTCTATCCACAAATACCCAAATAATGACTTAATGGTGGTAACAGCCAATCTAATGTGGCTGCTGCACTGACCACAAAAAAAACTCTCATGCACATTACCACATTCTTACTTGTTTCCTCATACACCAAATTGACGGCATAATTGCAAAAGCCACAGAGACATAATTTTCTTAACTTGAGTCATAACACATCCAGGCTGTGAATCATCAGCTTGTAACAGTTAATCAAGGTCAAATCCAGTTAGTAATTGGAGATGAATCCCCTAAGGACATGCCAGTCTCAGCATCAGGTTGATACACAAGACTCTCTTTCCCCACATCAGGACTATGCCTGCCTGTTGCCAAGGGAACAGCTGCCATCTCTTACTGCAAGACATGAAAGAAGTTAATTCCAATGGTTTCCTTGCTTTTAACAGATCTCTCATCTAAATTCCCTTCCAGAGCAGTCGTACATGGATTAAAGACTTTGCTTGGTCTCACACTGCCAAGGTGACTGGATAAACCATTACCTCCAACAGTTCTTTATTCCTACATACAACACTAGTGTCACATTCTCACTCTTACCCTTGGGGACAGGGAAGACAGCTGGCTTGCCTTTGCGAGGGGTTATACGATCCTGCTGGACAAGCCATTGGAAGAGCTGTGCCCTTGGGACAGAAATGCCCTGGGAAAAAAAAGAATTGATCAGAATTGGCAGTCTCTGAAAAAACAACAGAAAATCAAGCCCAACAGAGAAACCCTAACTTACCCTGGGGACATGGCTCTGGTTGCTCACCAGGGACACAGTATTCACCCTCTGGGCAAGCATGGCACTTCTCTCCATGGGTCTGTGGCATATAGGAGCCAGCAGGACACGGTTCTGGGCTCCTGGATCCAAGAGGGCAAAAATGACCCAGGGGACACGGAGCTCCTGAGAGTCCATCAGTGGGTGTTGGGGTCTGGGCCCTACTGACACAGTAATACCTGCAGCAGCAAATACAGGAACACACTCCCGTTGTTTCAAGAGGGTTAAGAAGACCTTTTGTAGAACATATCTCCTTCCAGACTACACAAATGTGTTCAATCTTCTACTTACCCTGGGCTGCAGTGTCCTGTGGGAGCTCTCTGTCCAGAGCTGTTGCAATAGTGCCCTCCAGGACAAGGCTGGCAGTCCTGCAAACTCCTCCTGCCTTCACTGCCAGACCAGGTGCCAGGAGGACACTTTAAAGGATGTGGTGCACCTGGCAAAATAAGTTACACCAGAGAGAGGAAATGTCACCTCATATTTTATATAGAAAATGAAAAGCTATGCTTCAGTGAAGCACATTACCTTCTGGACAGTAATGACCAGGAGGACAAGGAAATCCTGACTCTCCGTCTTGAGGATTTCTTACACGGGCACCAATTCTGCACCAAAATCCCTCAGCACAGTCTCCTAAAAAACAGAACAATACACAAAAAGCACTCAATAGGTGCATAAATATAAATTTCTGAATACAGATTGGAATACAGGCCATGACAAGGCGCTCCATCACTGCTCCATCACTGCATACTCCACAAACTAACAATGAAATGGCCAATTAGGGGAGAAGCTGCTTCTAACTGGATGGAGTGCAGAACTGGTAACAGATGACAAACTGACAGCTCCTAAACAGAAGCACTGAGCTCACACCAAGCACTGCCTCTGTGTTTGGGCAAGTACTTCAGCACACATTTTGAGCTCTGCAGTCCCACTCTCCATTCTTGCATAGAAAAAGAGATGTTTTTTCTTTTCAGAATGTTCTCAACAAGTAATAGATCATCTTAGCAGAGAAAAGAACCCTACTGTCCTTACTTCAATCTCTGGCAGCAGCCAACAGCCGTCAGCAGGACTCCAGTTGTTGTGAACATATGCAGAACAGCACTATACCTGTGGGGGCAGCAAGTCCAGACAATTCACAGTATTTTCCTGGTGGGCAGCTCTGACATTCTTTGACAGTTTTCAGTTTTTGCCTTGGGCCAAATGTTCCCACTGGACAGCTGTACTGAGTGCTTCTCTTTGTCCCTGGGGGGCAGTAAAAGCCTTGAGGGCAGGGGTAAAGGGTAAAATCAGTAACTGGCCTTTGCTGGTTGTCACAGTAATAGCCTGCAGAGAAGACAGAGGGGAAAGACAAATTAGTCACTAAGATGTACTAGGCACGAGCTGCTGCTCTTTGGAAGTGAAAGCTCCTAGCAGGTTCTCCCAGGTCACCAAGCACCTCACCGGCCACTTGAGAAATAAATCTATTGCTGACCTTAACTTCCCATTGATCAGAACTACAACTGTGCTGGGACGAATCCACATCAAAGCATTCCCAGTTGTGGTGCTCATAAGGAGGAAATTTAACATCTGGTGATCTTCAATACACAGGATAAAAGCTACGGGTGGTGTGGGGAAACACGTAGGGATGCAGAACTGAGCTCTGCTTCCTTCCAGTTCCTGAAACTTGTCAAGGATTACTTTCCCACTGGCTGTGAGAGTTTTCCCTTGGTGGTATTTCAGTTGTTCAGACAAAATACAGAGAAGTCACCACTTCTGCTTTTATGTCAGAGTTGCCTGAACCTCTAACAGTCTTTTCACACAGAGCCACAAATTATTCTCTGGTCAAGAGAAGAAAACCAGGCAGTGAGTTCCAAACTTTCACCCATAAAAAAGCTCAAGAGCCAGAAACAGGCAGGCAGCTCCTGTACAAAGGGTGCAGAGCACTCAGTGAATTCCCTCACCTTCCCAGCACTCTCCAGTGGGGGCACTGAGACCAGGACCCTCACAGTAGAAGCCAGAGGGACAAGGCTGGCACTCAGAAAGTGTTCTCCTCCCTGGCAGGCTGGAGAAGGTGCCAGCTGGGCACAGCTTGGGTTCTGCTGACCCTGCAGCTGTGAGAAGAGAAACAAGGCAGAAAGAAATGAATAGTGAAAGAACAAATATTGTTGCATTTGGGGGCTGAACGAGTGCAGTGCAGCATGGAAAGGGCAGCCGTGGAATCTTATTTTCGCTCAGAAGTGAAGTAGTACTGCATGGAAGAGGACAGATATTAACTTTATTTTGTAGTGGGTAATGGATGTGAAGCTAAACACATCCTGAAGACAGACAGCTTCAAGCAATGAGACAAATATGTCCCTACTTTCAGAGTATGGGTAAGCAACCAGGAGAAGAATCTGGGACTCAGGGCACCCTGATCAGAGCCCAGCAAGTTGGCTATCACACTCCCAGAACCACCCATCAGGATTCCAGATATTAAATGCCAAGGAATTGCTGTCCCTGACTGATGCTGGATACTTACTGCAGTAAGTCCCCGCAGGGCAGATATTCCCAGTCACATCATCTGTTGGATTAGGGAGAACTGCTCCACCTTTACAGTAAAACCCAGCAGTACATTCCCCACTAGGCACAGACAGACCTGGAAGACAGAGAGGATAATGGCAACCCAAGCATGAGAACAAAGGAAGAAAAGCAGGAGAAAAACCAACTTGGAGCTTCCCTCAGGGTGAACATGACAAGCTAACACCTGAGCCCCGTTCTGTGCCAGTCCAGAGAGACACCAAAGACATCTTGCAAACACCTCTGCAGCTCTATGAATGTATCAGGATAAAAACAGATCACATTTAACACACCAAAAGAATACTGAAAGGACAGAAAAGAAACAGAAGAAAATGAATCAGCAGTCTGCATCCCAGTATCTGCAGGCTCTGCAGGTTCAGAGAATACAGAGGAATCTGACAGAGAACCTTGACGCCCTGTATCTACAAACCTATAAAGATGCATTTGCACTGTTCCTCTGAGGATGGGAACGTGGCCACAGAAGCTTAAGGATACACAGAAAATTCTGGGCAAAGTTGAGTTTATCACCTGCAATCAGGATTTAACTTTAAGTCTTCTACTGAGTTCCTAAGTAACAAATATGTCTGCATTTCAGCTCCCTTTTCAAAACCAGACGCAAACCTGAAGCATTGCAGTAAAACCCAGGACGGCAGGGCAGAGGCTCTGGGCTTCCTCTAGGGCAGTAGAAACCAGCAATGCACTTCCCTCCAGTAGCAGTAGCTGGGCAGAGGCAGTTGGCACTGGTGTAGTTATCCAGATCAAAAGGCTGTGAGGTCCAAGCAGCAGAGATGCAAAACCAACCTGAAAACAAGTGCATATAGTGATCCTTTTGTGAGGCACCATATCAGCCAAGATGGTCTCACAACCTTGAGTTCAGTACTACTGCTATGTGGCAGGGGGCTGAATTCTCCTGCCAGAACAGGCTGTGAATTGCAGACAGATTACTGTTCATGGCTACCAGATACATCCTACATGAATTCTGCACCCATTTGAAAGCCAAGTGGATTCCCAGGGTGCCTTCAGTGGTATTACACACCTACAGCCAAGTGACTCAAGCAAATGGAGAGGCTGATGGATGCACCCTAAGACATTGCCTCTACGTGCTGTGCACTACAGCGGCCAAACAGATCCAGACTCACCTGCATCACACTTGCCTGATGGAGCTGTCAAGTTCTCCTTCCCACAGTAGTGCCCAGGTGGGCAGGGCAAGCAGCTATCCAAGCTCTGTGTCATGGAATCAGGGTTAAAGTAGCCACGGGGACAGGGAAACTCAGTAGCAAACCTGGTTCCTTTGAAATAAGAGAGAATCTTTCACAGATTGTAATATCTTGACCATTAATCCCACAGCATTACCTCATGTTTCTAAGGATTCTGCAATTCTATGTCATACTGTTGCCAATTTATCTCAGTGCTGACTTTCACAATGCACAGCTTGGCCTTTGCAGCTGTGACAACCTCTGTGCACTGCTTAATATACCAAAGGAAGGGCTTAAAATGACAGCCCTGCCTACGGTGTAAGAGCTTGGGTGCTTCTACACAGAAGAACCAGATTGACCCCTGAAGCTTTATTTTACAGGGACCACTTCCTGCCTTTAAGAAGAAGATGTTTCAGCCTGGCCAATGGACAACCTCATCCCCTGTGCCCATCTCACCTTTAGGGCAGTAAAAGCCAGCTGGGCAAGGATTCACACTGTAGCTGGTAGTATTTTCTGGGCAGTAGTACCCTGCAGCACAAGGGAAGCACGCAGCTTGTCTGGTGAGGTTGTTGTAAGTCCCTGCAAGGCAGGCTAAGGGAAAGCTGGCTCCTTCTGGGCAGAAATGGCTCACAGGACAGGGGCCTCCTGCCTCCCACACACCTAGAACACAAGAGTACAAGACAAAGCAAAAAAAGGGAACCCCTGAGCAAGGGACAACGCCAACAGATGAAGCTAACTGATGAGGATCTCCTCAGTTATGTCTTTTGGGATCTGACACATCAAAAGGGGCCATGACACAGACTAGAGTAACTCAGCTCTAGAGTTATTCAGTGCTGTGTCACCTTGTGCTTTTCCTCTTGCTTCAAAGGAAAAGCCACAGTGAACTGTATTTTTGCACATCAGCTTTTCAGCATTTAGCTGAATTCTGGAGAATATTTAGCTGTCCATTAAGGACCTGGAACTCTTCTCTAAGAAACTGTTATTTCTTATGCACAATAAAGTGGTAAGTGGGAATCAGACCACTTGCATTGTATGCTGGTAGCGAGACCTCTCCCAGTGTTCAATGGAAGTGTCTCATTCAGTAACAGACTGGTGGACTGACTACTTTTTCATCCTTGGAGTGTATGCACTCCAAAACAAAACTAATTCATTTGCCTAAATGACTAAGAAGAAGCAGATGCAGGAGTACTGCTGCAAAAGGAGGCTTTTTTAAAGCTGTCTTGTTGCCAATTACTGGACACAAGCAGGTGAAGACACTGATGTTCACACAGTACAACTCACCAGGTGGTGATGGAGAGGAAGCTCCAGCCAGGCAGTAGAACCCAGCTGAGCAGTGCCCTGAGGGTGCTGTGAGGGCAGCAGAGCTGCAGTAATGGCCAGATGGGCATGCCATGCAGCTGGATTCCTGCCACATGTATGGCCTGTAGAGAGAAGTAAGCAGGCTTTTTGTTGGCAAGGGTACAAGTTCAGCAGGAAGACCCTCGATGCTTACACCCCTGGCCAAGTGAAAACAACCATGAGCCTCTCATAATCAGCGCAAGGATGTGTTTAATGAGCATTACTGAGTTGTACCTTAATGGGGTAAAGGACTCCACAGGCAAGTAAGGCAGGCACCAGATAGTCAGCAATAGGGACAGAAGGATAAAACAAAAAGGAAAGGCAAATACAGAAGCTCACCTGTCTGAGTAAGTGCCCACAGGGCACTGCTGTGGGATACTTGTGCCAGCTGGGCAGAAGTGTCCAGGTGGGCATGGGCCACCAGTGCTGGTGTTTGTGGCTCCATCAGGGTTTGGGACACTTGCTCCTACATCAAGAAGATAGACATAAGGTTTCCTGAATGATATGGGCTGCTATTTGTAGACCAGTTTGCCCCACACGCCTAAAGAATAATTTCTATAGCTGGAAGAGAATAACTGCTTCTTTTCCCAAGTCCTTCTACTGGCCTCAGAAAGCAGGTTTTTGATTTGACATTCCTTGGGGCTATCCTGGCACACTCTGTAGGAAAAGCCAGGGAGAGATTGCACAGAGAATGTCTACAACTGTTCCTAAAGACAATAGCTTTCTACTTTTTCACTTCTCCTTGGCCCTTGTGAGCATTACATTTGATACCTGCTGTGCAGAAGAACCCCGGCCAGCAGGGTCCACTTGGAGAGGAGAGTCCCCAGTCTTCACAGAACATTCCTGGAACACCACAAAGGGAAAAGAGGGTCAGTACAAAACAGGAGGGCTGGTGTGCTGCATATACTGATTGGAAGACAAAGAGGAAGGCTTGGAGGGAGCTGATCCCTCAACATCAGCATTCCAGTTCAAATCACACTCCTCTGGAAAACCCCGAGAGTAAAACCAAACCATTCTCCTACCTACAAAGGATAAAAAAAAGCCACCAAATTTGGCTTACTGGGAGACAATACCAGTGCTACAAGGAATCTATTCTGGGAATTATTATGCTTGCCTTTCCAAGTGGAAAAATATCTCAGTGGATCAGGAGAAGAGATACACAGAGATCACCCTCTGATGCTGCTCCATGTAGACAACAAGCGTACTCAAGCCATCTCCTCACCTGCAGGGCACTTCTGGCACCTCTCAGCCTGGCTGAGTCCATA
Source organism: Lagopus muta (assembly GCF_023343835.1). Taxonomy (NCBI): domain Eukaryota; kingdom Metazoa; phylum Chordata; class Aves; order Galliformes; family Phasianidae; genus Lagopus; species Lagopus muta. Next base: position 2,792,467 of record NC_064454.1, on the reverse strand, counting down.
AGAGGGGTTGAAAGTCCCAGGGGGACAAGGATAAAAACTGATTCCTGTTCTCTGAGGGCAATAAAAGCCAGGAGGGCAGCGGCGTCGCAGTCCTTTAGGACAGTGGAACCCAGCAGGACATGGAAAACATTTGTCTTGACCTACAGAGGAAATAAGTGGTGAACTGGAAGAAGATGCCACACAGACAACTTTCTTCTACCAAGCTGTGCACTTAAAGCAGCAGCAGATGCAACAGTTATTCTGCAAGCCCTCTGGGAATGACTGGTGACTTCCATCCAGCAAGTTTCTCAGATCCACTCCAGCCTGAGTCCCA